>NC_081414.1:13067000-13404000 GCF_030272615.1 Cryptomeria japonica
CGTTCGGGTTATGCAATGCGCCAACGACATTCCAGCCGATAATCCTTCACATATTTGACAAGATGTCAGTAGGGAACTTCAAGGCATTCCTTGATGACTGGTCCATCTACAATAACCAGGATGCACATCTGGCCGCACTTGGCGAATGCATGGAGAGATGCAGGACACATAGTGTGTAAGGCTGGACTTAAGACTAACCCGGACAAGGTTTGGGTGATAGTGGAAATAGAGGCACCGACAGATGTCACGGGAGTCAAATCCTTCCTAGGACACAGGGTATTACAGGCGGTTTATTAAAATTTTTGCTCAAGTATCTTGCCCTCTGGACAAGGTGACAAGGAGAGGTGAACTGTAAGCATGGGGGACGACTCAGGAAAAAGCCTTCCAAGAACTGAAGTCACACTTGGTAGGTGCGCCAATCCTGACATATCCGAATTGGGACAAAGAGTTCAATGTACACGTCGACGCATCAAATTTTGCCATAGGGGCCACACTGGCGTAGGTTGGCAATCATGGGCTAGATCACCCGGTATACTTTGCGAGCAGACTCCTGTCAAAGGCAGAAAAAAACTATAGTACGATAGATAGGGAAGCCCTGGGGATGGTGTACTCTATCTAGAAGTTTAGACATTACTTACTGGCCACGCCGTTCACATTCTATGTGGACCACCAGGCGTTAATGTACCTGGTGAATAAGCCAATCAATTAGGGGCGAATCAGCTGATGGCTGCTGCTGCTGCAGGAGTTTACATTCAACATTATTGTACGACCTGGGAAAAGCCATGTGATAGCCGACTAGCTATCTAGAATCAAGTCAGGGGAACCGGCGGAAGGAGTAAATGAAGACTTCCCGGATGCCCACTTATTCCGCATTGCCATTCTTCCTGCCTGGTACACAAGTATCAAGGAATATCCATCGACATCACAATTCCCTAGAGAGATGCCACCAGGGGAGCGAAGGAAGCTCGTACTAAGGAGTAAGACGTTTCAACTCATTAATGGCTTTTTGTATAAAATGGGACTTGACCAAGTCCTACGGCGATGTGTCCTAGAGGAAGAAATTCAAGGTGTTTTATGGGAAGCACATGAAGGCTCGACAAGAGGGCACATGGGGCCCGACACTAGGGCCAGGAAAGTTCTATTAGCAGGGCTATGGTGCTCGACACTGCACAATGACGCTCGAGAGTGGGTGACGAGTTGTGACACGTGCCAACAAGCGGGGAGGCTGCTGAAGAGGGATTTTATGCCCCTCAATCCGTCCAATGCCCAGGAACTGTTTGAACGATGGGGGCTGGATTTCATTGGGCCTTTGAAGGCAAGTCGAGCCTGACGGTGCAGATACATCATGGTGGCCACAGGATACTTGACCATGTGGATCGAGGCACGGGCTCTACCAGACAATTCGACTGTCAGTACGACAAGGTTTATCTACGAGAAAATCATTACACGGTATGGGATTCCAATCCAATTGACTAGTGACCGGGGAGGACATTTTTTCAACCACATAATCTGGTTGCTCACGACGGAGTTCAAGATACTCCACTCCTTATCAAGCCCCTACTATCCTCGGGTGAACGGGCAAGCCGAGGCGACAAACATAATAATCGTCTCTATGATTTACAAGTCTTGCGAAGTGGAGAAGGAAGATTGGGAGGAACGCTTACTGTCGGTACTGTGGGCGTACCAGACGACGTATAAGGTCACCACAGGACAGACCTGCTTCTAGTTAATGTTCGGGCAGGAAGCGGTGGTGCCAGTGGAATTCATGGTGCCGAGTCTTCAGATCGCCATTGACAACAGACTAGGCGACATGGAGAGTCTTCGAGAGCGGTTGTACGCCTTGAACAAATTGGATGAGCGACGAATGATGGCTCAGTGGGTGACAAAGATGACACAACAGAGGCGGAAAACGTGGCACGACAAACACCTGCGAAGAATGCAGTTTACTCCCAGACAACTTGTGCTGAAGTTTAATGGACGCAATGAAATAAAGCCTGGCAAGTTCAAGGTAAAGTGGCTGGGCCCATTTAAGGTTCGCGAAGTCAGCACGAATGGAGCCATTAAACTGTGGACGCTCGACAACAAGGAAATACCTAATGCAGTCAACGACTCAAAATTAAAGGTGTACCAGGAACGACGGGAACACCCATACTGTGAAAATTGAAAAATTTTGAAAAAACAAAAACAAAACATTTTTGATATTTCTTTTACAAGCAATGTTTTTAATTTTGGTAAATATTAAAATGGGACTTAGTCAGTGGAGACATGAAGGAAAATAAAGTGCGGCATACATTGGAAATGGCGAAATAACAGTCTTAATTCCATACGGACTGGTGTTAGTGAGAAGGAAATTTTCGTACGGAAATCATTGCCAGGTCGACGGAAAGCATTGCCAGGCCAACAAAATTACTAGTTTTAGTATGGAATTACTTGTTAGTACAAAACAATTCCATATGAAGTTGCAGAAGAAGGACACCATACAGACTCAAACATTTTAGTACAGAACAATTCCGTACAGCTTCGCATGGACACAAGCGCCAGGAAAGAGAAAAAAGCCGTACAATTCCATACAGTCATTGGTGTCAAAAGAAGGAAAAAGGGTCATACGATGGCAAATTAGTTGATCCACAGGGAAAGAGAAAGGTTCATACGGTTTTGAATTGACAGAGTACGATTTTGAATTGACAGATGTTTTGATTACTAGGTGCATATTCCGTACACCATTTCATTCAACACTCTACATGAGGAGTGAAATCGACCATAGCACATGAGCATAATCAAGGAAAGAAGTCGAAACATCCTGCAACCATACAAGAGCAAAATTTGCCATGCCATACACACTAAGGCAGCTGTACAACCATACCGGAATTGGCAAAAAAGACAGTTAGGACACTAGGAACGGTTAGCATTTGAACCCCAGGAAACAAAATTCAGTCAATGGAGCAGACAACTAGAAGGTTGAAGAAATTAGATTGGCGAAGGAGGCTACAAGAATTCTAGAGAGGACAACACGGAAAGGATTCAATGGGTGACCAATAGGACGCGAACCGGGAGAAGGCCGTGGTGAAGGATGCACGCACGCACAAAGTCACGCAAGACACTGTGACGTTTGAGGGACTAACGAGAAGTACGTGCAGACAATGGTGGGAAACGACCCTAACCCCAATTGACATTGAGGTCAAAGTAGCCCTTGCCAAAGCACACGTCCATGACGTAATACAAATGCCCATCTTTTCTATTAAGGAATTTGAATCATGCTTGCGCACTATGATCTAGAGTTGTGTACGTCATCATTTAAGTTTTAACATACAAATATCATAATTTCTTTCAATCTGGATGATTTCGAGAGGGTTTTTGGCATCCCGGATAAAGGGAGAAAGATTAACAAAAATGCAACGAAGATGTCCCGAGAACGGAAAACGCAACTGTTAAAAGAAATGTGCTGGGATGACTTGACGACAGCTGATTGGGCAAGGATTCTAGCATGACAGGATATAGGGTTAAAGAAAAAATTTCTGAAACCTGGCATTTGGCAGTGCTTGCTCAATTTGATGCAGAGTCGATTTATTGGCGCAAGGAGGGCATCAGATGCAGCAATACCTATGATTGCACTGATGCAGGGCCTGAAGAAAGGTACAGTATATGATTGGGTGAGTTTGTTATCGGATAGAGCCCATGATTTCCTGATGCTGAAGCACAAAGTTTTTTACATGCCGTACCATGCCATAGGGTTGTTTTTGGACTCTGTACGAGTACAGGTACCAACCAATCTGAGAGGGTGGCAACCACGAGATTGCATTGATTCCTTACAACCAACTATTTTCTATTGGACAGAGTTGGACACACTCACGACTGGTGGAGAGGGTCATACCAGTAGGAAGAGAAGAAGGCAGGTCTCGGTGGTGGTGTCGGCCAGTGACACCGATTCAGGCTAGGCAGAGAGTAGTGAAGACGAGAGTGTGGAGTCCGAGGAGACATCAAGGTATTCCAGAGGGGACACTACTTTCCGACTCTCGAAGCTGGCCAAAGTAGAGGTGGAGACAGGGACCCTTGGTATGGAAGAGGGCGGCTGTGCAGTGTCTTTTGGCCAGGTACCACGTGGAACCCACGGGTTGCCAACAGGGGGTGTGGCACAACCTCCAGGAGAGGGGGTTCGGGCAGGGCAGTTGTTATTCACACCAGCATTCCTACATGTGGATGGGGAATCGACACCACTTTACTCGTTTGGGGTGACGACGGGAGTCCTTCATAGGGTGGCTATTCCAGCATTTGGGCAGATGCATCCTTGTCCTATAATGTAGACACCTACAGTGACCACCACTCCTTGTATTCCAGTGCACTCACCTATCATGGAACAGGAAATAGGGATAGAAGGCATGGGGCAGGCAAAGGATAGTGGGGAAGCAGTGGAGGACACAGACACATGGTTGACCGGTATGCTGCCCCACCCATAGTTCTGGTAGGGCCACCACCTGCTACACCTCGCCATCCTACATAGGTTGAGGTAGTTGATTTGGGGGAACATCCTAAGTAGGTAGAGGTAGTTGAGTTGGTGGAGCATCCTGCAAAGCTGGTTTTGCCCACTAGTGGCAATGAGGAGATACCTTCACAGATGGGCCTTCAGGATAGAGGTGTAGGGAGGCCCCAGCCTATTGCTGTAGCACAATTTTTTGCTGAGATGGAGGGGGCAGTTTAGCGATTGGTAGCCTCCATAGTTGAGGAATCCATTATTCAACCAGCCTTGGAGAGCCTACATGAGTTTGCTACTACGGGGTAGGAGAGGCATTCCAGAGGTGCTTTGAGGCACAGGGATGGCCGACCATAGACTTACCTGAGATGAGAGCAACGTGGTAGTGTTAGGAGGTGGCTGGAGAGAGTCGAGTGCAGACTTTGGTGAGATAGATTGAGCAGGCTGTGCAGGATGACTATTACCGACTTCGGGAGGCTCGTATTCAGGCATGTAGAACTGCGGAGCTGGCCGCTCGCATCCCATTGTTGGCCCAGCAACAAGCCTGAGTTGGCCGTGCAGAGGAGGTTCGGGACATGGTGAAGAGAGAATTGAGCTTTGTGAGAGCAGCACTGGCGGCTAAGTCAGAGATGAGGACCACAACAAAGACCCGCGTTACCAACCTTGTGACAAAGTTGGAGGCTAAGCAAAAGGAGCTCATGGAGGCTGTATTCAGGGTGAAGCGGTCATGGGAGCACCAATTGGTGGCCGAGCGGGACCTTGTTTAACGAATTGATCTGGTGATGCAGTTGTGGGCATAGTTGGCTTCAACATTAGCAACCCCTTCTTCTTCAGGGACACCCTCTTGCCCTCCTCAGTGATTTGTTGTTTTGGGTTTCGGTTTTGCTTGTACATCATTCCCATTTTGGTTGTCTGTCGTCGAGAGATGACATTTCTTTTTGGGGGGGATGATGTTGTCGGGTAATTAAGCATTAAGGTAAATTGTGTTAGCATCGACAGTTAACCCATCGGTTGTCGACAGTTGGCATCAAGTAACTGACCAGACTCCTTTATATTGTATCTGTTTCCAGTCTTTGGACATGCTATTGTAGTCGAACATATTGCTATCATTGTATGTACTGGCTTATTATGAATCAATAGAACACTTGTGAGTTCCATATATTCTGTGTACTTCTGTCATTTATGCAATGTCTTAACCTGACACCCTACGGGGAAAACAATCCATTATGATGAAGCTGACAAAGGGGATTGAAGACATGAAGAAGAATGAGGAAAAATTGTCTGTCACTAAAGGATAGATCTGATGAATGTTGCAAACTTAATCATGAAAATGACCTGCTGAAATTTGAGTTGATACAATCCAGGAATAATGAGCAAGAGCTTGAAAGGTGGATCATAATTCTGAGAGATGAACTTACCATTGCTAATGAGTAAAAGGAAAAATTCAATGCTAGCTTAGCTAAGCTGGATGAGATGCTACAAGGTGAGAAGAATAAAGGTGATATGGGAGGACTTGCATTTGAGAAAGGAGAAAGATCTAGATCTAGTCAAAGCAACAAGAGATCTCCGATAAGACAACCTAATGCTTATAAATTCAATGGTAAATGCTTTGTTTGCAATAAATTTGGTCATATGGCAAGTCAATGCTGAAATAGGGCAAATCAAAATAACTCTGACCTCCGGACAATGTTTCAATTGTAATAGATATGGCCATAAGTCAATTGAATGTAGAAGTATGGTAAATAGGAGAAATATAAGATGCTATGCTTGTGGAAGATTTGGACATATTGCTAATCAATGCAGATCAAAGGGAATTCAAGGTAATTTCAGGCCTAATCAGAGAAACAACATTGTTTGCTATGCTTGCAACAAATCCGGTTACATTGCTAAATTCTATAGAAGCAAGAATATGAACAAGAATGCTCCAACAGATTAAAACAAGTCAGATGATAAGGGCGAAGTGAAAGTTGAAGAGATCAGAGAGTAGAACAAGAAGAAATGGGTCAAAAAGGGTGATTCAGATGTAGTAAATGGGTATGCACCTGATTCCGGTCCTGGAACCTCATCCGGTAACTAAGGCACTTGGCCTTAGGGGGAAGCTTTTCATACAGATCCTAAAAACCCCCTGTCTGAGATCTATAACTGGCTACGACAGGTTGCAGATGGTTGTGAATGATTGTGTAGTCAATCCTCAAGGATCTCCAGAAGACTTCATTTCGATTTGTGACTTTGGAATAATATTCATGAGATACATAGCATCCAGAAGAGTTAGGGTTGAGCATTTATTATACCTAAAAGTTAGGTATGTGACGGATAAAACGACGATTTAACTCTTAGTATTCACATTGTGTTCGAAGTGAAGAACAAGAGAGCTTGACAAAGAGATTGTGAAGTGAACCCAAAGCTTTGAAGAGATTCGACGAAGACTTCTTGCATCCGGTTGAAGATTGAAAGGTATTTTTTAGAGTTCAATAACCTTCTCTATTCAAAATCTAAAATTCGACAATGGCATCATCTGGTGTGGCGACTCCATTGGTTGTTGACATAACTGATAGGGCAAGACCTAAGTTTAAGAAACATCCATATAAATCGATGGAAGATGAACGACAAGGGACATTTTCATCCATTCCGTATAGTGTTTTGCATGTTGAAGACATTAGGGCTTACATTCATTGCAATTTTGAAGAGCTCGAAAACATTGAAGGTTTACATAGAGCACATGGTAGATGGCATGGGAAATCTTAAACCCGAATTAAAATCACTTCAGGACAAGGGTTTCATTCAATTTGTGATTTTTTCAGTCTTTGACGAACCCAAATGGGTTAGATTCATTCTGAGCAGAGTTCATGGTGAGTTCATATGGCTTGACAAGCCGCACAAGATCACAACGCAAGCAATCAAAGCCATAACATGCTTGAATTCAACTAGTGAAGTTCATGGCCTAAGGAATGTAAAGAAAACAACCGTGACAGAGGCAACCAGGTCCAAACATGATGGGAGATTTATGCAGGAGCATCCCCGATCGATGAGCAATCTTGCATCAACCAAAAATATTTCCTTTTAGTTTTGTTCTTGTTTAGTTCTTTGTGCAGTTTTCTATGTTCTTACCGGTTGGCACCGATAGTTGCTTTCTTTTCACGGAAGATCTTAGTTTCGGTTTCCTATTTGGTTTGTGTGCTTAATTATAGATTTTTCAGTTCATTTGGGTTCTTTTCTAGTCCGTTATCACTTCCAGTTGACTGTTTCTGGGTTCCGGGACAATTCTTGTGCTTACCGGTTAGTTTTCCTTCATTATCGGCGTGATTCTTGACGTGTGGCCGACCTTCCTGCTGAACCACATCTCTTGGTTGCTATTTTCTGGAAAGATTTGTTTAATTCTTAGAGCCGACCTAATTACATGTTTCATTTTCTTGCATTGGTAAATGTAATCTTATGAGGTTGACCCATATATGTTCCGATGGGTATAAATATGAGGCTATGTAATCATTTGTAGGGGAAGAGGAAGTAGAATTGAGAATAAGGATTGAGATTCACATTTTGTGATTTGGTTGATTCTTAGAGTCCCAGATTGGATTGTATCTGGCTGATAGCCTGCATGTAATCAGTTAATTGCCGGATGTTCTTTGATGATTATATGATAATTGCCAGATGATTGCTGAAAGTTCTAAAACAATAATATGATATATTTATGTGATCTTGTTATGTTTTCTTGTTGCTTTCGTTGTGTTACTCTTGCTGCATAAGCCGGTTGATTCTCTTTGAGGGTTTTACTAGTTATGGCTGCATCAAGTGGTATTAGAGCTAGTTATGGATTGGCTGGTGGAAGAATTGTTTGCGAACATTGAGGCATTTCTTTGGGTGGACAAATCACGTATTGGAGGTAGGTTGCACATGTGTTCAATAGATCGCCGAGGGGAGGCAATTGAAACCGACAGTTAGATTGTCGAGTTGAGGCAATTCACCAAAGTGGAAGAGGAGATGCCGTAGAGAAGGACAAACCTCCAAAGAGTAGAGCTGATGATGGAAGACTTCAAGAATGAAGTGGAATGAAATCTGAAACGCTTTGGCTGGTTTGCGAATGAATCCTGATTTTGAGGATGAATATGAGGAAGTCGGTGAAGAGCTTGAGGAAGCCGAAGGACTTGAAGAGGAAAGAGAGGAAAGATTCCTAAGAGTAGTGGCACAAGCGAGTAAAGTTCATAAAGTTGAAGTTTCCAACTTTTTCGGAACACTAAACTCGAAGGATTTGATCGATTGGATCAGAGCATTGGAGGATTACTTCGAGTTTGAGGATGTCAAGGACCCGTAGAGAGTCCGGTTGGCACATACTAAGTTGAAAGGGAATTCTGCTTTATGGCGGAAGGAATTGAAGAAAGACAAAGTGGAGAATGGTGAATTGAAGATCACCCAGTGGAGACAGATGGTTACAAGATTGAAGGCCATGTTCATACCGGGAGATTGCATAACCTGAAACAAAGAAACATGACTGTGAAGGAATATACTGAGGAATTATACAAGGTGGTGATTAGATATGGACATAGAGAGATGGACAAAGAAAAGGTGGCGAGGTACATCAATGGACTTTCTTTTAACATTCAAGATGAGATGAGTATGTTGAAGGTTTCCACAGTTGAAGAAGCTTACCAATATGCTTTGAAGGCTGAGGAGAAGATGAGGAGAAGACAACCAAATAGAGGGAAGGATAAATCCAAAGGACAAATGAGTGACAGTATGAAGAAACCAGTTGAGGAAGATGAATCAAAACCTAAGTGGAGTAAAGAACTAAAGAAGACACTGAGGAAAGGTAGCAACAGTTTCGGTAGAGAATTTCCTAGAAAATGTTACAAGTGTGGAGAAACCCGACATAGATTCTATGAATGTAAGAAGGGAATGGCAATAAGTTGTGTAGCAAATGAGGAAATGGAAGGTGAAGGTACTAGATCTGACTGTGCACAAGAGCAAGGAGAATCCCTTATGTTCAGAAGAAAGGATACAGGATCTACTTAGAGGAAAAGTCTTTTTCAGACTGTGTAAATCAGGTGGTAAGTGTTGAAGGTTATTGTAGATAGTGGAAGTATTGACAATTTGGTATCTGAGGAGATGGTTGTGAAGCTTGGATTGAAGAGGCTTGAGCATCATTATCCTTATGAGGTGAGTTGGTTACAAAATGATCAAAAGATAGAGATAAAGGAACAATGTTTGGTGAATTTCAATATTGGGCCTTTCAGAGATGAAGTTTTGTGTGATGTTGTATCTATGAGTGCTTGTCATGTCTTTTTAGGAAAACCTTGGCAGTATGATACATGAGCTATTTATGACTGTAGAAGAAACCTAGTCACTATTGAGAAGGATGGGCCGAAGTTCGCATTGATTTCTTTGAAGGAGAAATAGAAGGAGGTGAAGAATCTGAGTCCTGAGAAAGTCGTAGTATTGAGAAACTAGTGGCAAAGGTTATACCAGAAGGTTTGAAGAAAGATCTGATAGAACTGGTTGCAAAGGTTATACCAGAGGGTTTGAAGAAATATCTGATAGAACCAGTTGCAGAGGTTATACTAGAGGGTGACATGAGTTTGTAGAAGGATTTGACAGTTGAGCCTGATTGACAGATGGAATCGGTTGACAGGGAGCTAAAGATGATAAACCGGATGAAGTCTTGTGGTAGAACCAAATCAGAGTTGCAGAAGAGAGAAGGCAGTAAATAGAGACAATGTGCAGATCCTAAGCAAAGGAAGAGAAACAAAAAGGGTAAGAGGTTAGAGAATCCGGTTGAGGCACCAGAAGAGTTAAGGCAAAGGTTGGAAGATAATGAAGATGTTTGGATTAGAAATGAGCATGGGGTCTTCATTTCAAATCCTTTTAGATGTTCATGAGTTGCCACTCATGGAACATCTTTTTCTACTTGAGTTGTTTGATGCAGGAGCATCCCGGTCGATGAGAAATCTTTCATCAACCAAAAATATTTCCTTTCAATTTTGTTTTTGTTTAGTTCTTTGTGTAGTTTTTGATATTCTTACCGATTGGCACCAATAGTTTCTTTCTTTTCATGGCAGATATTATTTTCGGTTTCCTGGCTGGTTCGTGTTCTTAATTCTAGATTTTCAGTTCATTTGGGTTCTTTTCCGGTCAATTATCGCTTCCGGTTGACTGTTTCTGGGTTTTGGGACAATTCTTGTGCTTACCGGTTGGTTTTCCTTCATTACCAACATGATTCTTGGCATGTGGATCTATCTTGGGTCTTGTCCAATGTTCTTTGGCTTGTGGCCGGCCTTCCTGTTGAACCACATCTCTTGGTTGCTATTTTCCGAAAAGATTTGTTTAATTCTTAGGGCCGACCTAATTACACGTTTCATTTTCCTGCATTGGTAAATGTAATCTTATGAGGCCGACCCAGATATGTTCTAGTGGGTATAAATATGATGTTATATAATCATTTCTAGGGGCAGAGGAAGTAGAATTGAGAATAAGGATTGAGATTCACATTTTTTGATCTGGTTGATTCTTAGAGTCCCGGATTGGATTGTATCTGGTTGATAGCCTGCATGTAACTGGTTAATTGCCGGATGTTCTTTGATGATTATATGATAATTGCCAAATGGTTGCCAGAAGTTCTAAATCAATAATTTGATCTGTTTATGTGATCTTGTTATGTTTTCTTGATGCTTTCGTTGTGTTACTCTTGCTGCATAATCCAGTTGATTCTGTTTGAGGGTTTTACTGATTATGGTTGCATCAGAGATCAATGACAATCAGTGACATTATTGAATATGATGTCAGATTTACATCCATGGTGACAGGCTACAAGGTCTATTAGTCCAAAAGAGGTAACTCAGTATCCGGTATGACCATTTACGCTACTTTTCAAATTCTCAAGGAAGATAAGCTGTGTGATCTGTGTGAGGTGCTTCAAAGGGAGCTCTTGAATAATCTGAACAAGATAAAGCAGGATAAAAATAAAGTATTCAAATTCGTTACTCTGATTATCTATTTGTACTTAGATTTCATGAATGAGTTTCCCGGTGTAGGTAACACACCTCCTTTTAAGCTCAACTAACTTCTTTTCCTTTTCCTTTTCAATTTCTTTTGACACAATATCTTTGAGACCAGAAGAATAAGCTTTGAAAGAATTAATTAATAGTTTGAAATAATTTGCACTTGAAAGAGATGGGTCAATATTGCTGCCAGGTGTAACACTATGTGCCACTTGAACTACTTCCTCAAGCAATTTTTCTTTCTTTTTCTTCTCATCCATCAAATTATTTCTAGCGGATGTAAGAAATGCATGTCCAATCTAAAACATTTGCATAGGATCCATCTTTTTTAAATCAAAGAGTACCTTAGGGTGAGCAACAGGTTGAAAGTTTAGCTGCATATTCAACAAATTGTCCAAGGGATCTTCATCATTGCTAGAGGAAGTATCAACTTCTATTACTTTCTTTTCTTCTTTTCTTTCCCCATCCTCTTTCCTTTATTTATCCTTTTCACCAATTTCCCTTTCAACTTCCTGTCTTTTTTCTTTATTTTTTTCTCTTCTTTATCCTATTTTTCAACTTCAATTTCTTTCTCATCACCAATTTTCTATTCCTTACCTACTGACTTTTCTCCTTTAGGATTATCAGGGCCAACTGTCATGTCAATTTGCTCATCCTTTGTCATAACTTTTGTGATTTTCAAAGGAGGAAGGGGTGAATCACCCATAACAATATCCTCAGCTACAAGATACTCATGTTGAATAGTGGCATCAATATCATCACCCTTGTTTGACAATATTCCAAGCTTTTTTGCCATATCTTGCAGAGCTTCGACTGTCTCTCATTGTAGCTTCTAAAAGATTTCCTTATCTCTATGCATTAGAATGTATTCTCTTCTTTTTGGTATAAATTCATTTGAGTAAAATTTCTTTAATGTGGCTCAATACTCTTATGATAAGGTTACACATATAGTTTGTAGGGCATGCTGCATGATCTTTTCTACATCTTCTATTGCTTCCTATCTTAATTTTGACAATACAGTCCATAGATCATCAGGAATATTATTTTTGAAACTTTCCATATATTCTTCTAGATTAGTTAAATATTTTACAAATGCCTCAACGATTGTTGCCTTATATACCTCATCTACTTTTCCATACATTTCACCAACCTCTTTCATCTTATCATTTGACACCATATAGTTGAACAAAGTGTCCAACTTTAGAGGATTCTTCTTCTTAACCTTCTCTTTTTATTCTTTCTTTCTTTCTCAAAGTATATATTTTTCTTTTTCAACCTCACTATCTTCTTGATGCAACCATAACCAGTAAAAACCTCAAAGAGAATCATGCAGCTTATGAAACAAGAGCAACACAAAAAAATAAGCAAGAAAACATAAGGAGATTACATAAAAAATCATATTAATGCCTTAGAACTTCCGGCAATCATCCGACTATCATCATATAATCATCAAAGAACATCTGATAATTAGCTGGTCACATGCAAGCTATCAGCCAGATACAATCCAATCCGAGACTCTAAGAATCCACCAGATCACAAAATGCGAATCTCAATCCTTAATCTTAATTCTACTTCCTCTACCCCTACAAATGATTACATAACATCATATTTATACCCACCGGAACATATCCGGGTTGGCCTCATAAGATTACATTTACCAATGCAGGAAAATGAAACATGTAATTAGGTCGGCCCCAAGAATTAAATAAATCTTTTCAGAAAATAACAATCAAGAGATGCGGTTCAGCAGGAAGGTCGACCACATGCCAAAGAACATCGGACAAGACCCAAGATAGATCCACACACCAAGAATTGCGCCGGTAATGAAGGAAAACCAACCGGTAAGCACAAGAACTATCCTAGAACCTAGAAATAGTCAATCGAAAGCGATAACTGACCGGAAAAGAACCCAAATGAACTGAAAATATGGAATTAAGCACATGAACCAGCCTGGAAACCGAAAATAAGATCTTCCACGAAAGAAAAGCAACTATCGGTACCAACCGGTAAGAATACAAAAAACAACATAAACATTTAGACAAGAACAAAACTGAAAGGAAATATTTTTGGTTGATGCAAGATTGCTCATCGACCGGGGATGCTCCTGCATCAAACAACCCAGGTAGAAAAAGATGTTCCATGAGTGGCAACTCATGAACATCTAAAAGGATTCAGAATAAAGACCCCATGCTCATTTCTGATCCAAACATCTTCTTTATCTACCAACCTCTACTTTAGCTCCTCCGATGCCTCAACTGACTTCTCTAACCTCTGACCCTCTTTGTTTCTCTTCCTTTGCTTCAAATCTACACATTGTCTCTGTTTACTGTTCTCTTTCTTCTACAATTCTAATTTGTTTCTACCACAAGACTTCATCCAGTTTTTCACCATAAGCTCTCTGTCATCCGGTTTCTCAGTTCTGCAACTTTTCTCAGGACCCAGATTCTTCACCTCCTTCTCTTTCTCCTTCAAAGAAATCAATGTGAACTTCTGCCCATCCTTTTTGATGGTAACTAGGTTTCTTCTATAGTCATAAATAGCTCCTCTATCATACTGCCAAGGTTTTCCCAACAAGAGATGACAAGCACTCATAGATACAACATCACACAAAACTTCATCCCTAAAAGGCCCAATATTAAAATTCACCAAACACTACTCCTTTATCTCTATCTTTTTATCATCTTGTAACCAACTTACCTCATAAGGACAAGGATGCTCAAGCCTCTTCAATCCAAGCTTCACAACCATCTCCTTAGATACCAAATTGTTAGTACTTCCACTATCTACAATAACCTTGCAAGACTTACCACTTGATTTACACACAGTCTGGAAAAGACTCTTCCTTTGAGTAGATCCAGTATCTTTTCTCCTGAACATAAGGGATTCTCCTTGCTCCGGTGCAGAGTCAAATCTGGTACCATCACCTTCCGGTTCTTCATTTTCCACACAACTTCTTGCCATTCCCTGCTTGCATTCATAGAATCTATGTCTGGTTTCTCCACACTTGTAACACTTGCCAAGAAAATCTCTACCGTGACTGCTAGTGCCTTTCCTTTGTATCCTCTTCTCCCGTTCTTTACTCCACTTAGGTTTTGATTCATCTCCTCAACCAGTTTCTTCATACTGTCACTCATATGACCTTTGAATTTCTCCTTCCCTCTATTTGGCTGTCTTCTTCTCATCTTCTCCTCAGCCTTCAAAGCATACTGGTAAGCTTCCTCCATTGTGGAAACCCTCAACATACTCATCTCATCCTGAATGTTAAAAGCAAGTCTATTTATGTACCTCATCACCTTTTCTTTGTCCATCTCTCTATGTCTAGATCTAATCACTACCTTGTAGAATTTCTTAGTATTTTCCTTCACAATCATGTTTCTCTATTTCAGGTTTTGCAAGTTCTTGAACAACTCCAGTTCATAGTCTCTCGATATGAACTTGGCCTTCAGTCTTGCAACCATTTGTCTCCATCGGGTGATCTTCAGTTCAACATTCTCCACTTTGTCTTTCTGCAATTCTTTCCACCATAAGGAAGCATGCCCTTTCAACTTAGTTTATGCCAACCAGACTCTCTGCGGGTTCTTGACATCCTCAAACTTGAAGTAATCCTCCAACTCTCCGATCCAATAGATCAGATCCTTTGGGTTTAGCGTTCCAAAAAAGTTGAAAACTTCAACTTTATGAACTTTACTCGCTTGCGCCACTGCTCTCAGGAATATTTCCTCTCTTTCATCTTCTGGTCCTTCAGCTTCCTCAAGCTCTTCACCGACTTCCCCATACTCATCCTCAGAATCAGGGTTCCTCCGTAAAATAGCCTAAGTGTTTCGGATTTCCTTCCTCACTTCATTCTTGAAGTCTTCCATCATCTACTCTACCCTATGCGGGTTCATCCTTCTAGGTGGCATCTCCTCTTGTACCCCGGTGAACTGCCTCAACTCGATGATCTGATTGCCGGTTTCAATTGCCTCCCCTTGGCGATCTATTGAACACATGCGCAACCTGCCTCCAATCGATGATATGTCCACCCAAAGGAATGCCTCAATGTTCGCAAATGATTATTCCACCAGCTAGTCTATAACTAGCTCTGATACCACTTGATGTAGCCATAACCGGTAAAACCCTCAAAGAGAATCAACTGGCTTATGCAGCAAGAGAAACACAACGAAAGAAACCAGAAAACATAAGGAGATTACATAAATAGATCATATTAATGCCATAGAACTTCTGACAATCATCTGACTATGATCATATAATCATAAAAAAACATCCGACAATTAGCCGATCACATGCAGGCTATCAGCCAGATACAATTCAATCCGAGACTCTAAGAATCCACCAGATAACAAAATGTGAATCTCAATCCTTATTCTTAAGTCTACTTCCTCTGCCCCTACAAATGATTACATAACATCATATTTATACCCACCGGAACATATCCGGGTCGACCTCATAAGATTATATTTACCAATGCAGGAAAATGAAATGTGTAATTAGGTCGGCCCCAATAATTAAATAAATATTTCCGAAAAATAACAATCAAGAGATGCGGTTTAGCAGGAAGGTCGGCCACATGCCAAAGAAGATCGAACAAGACCCAAGATAGATCCACATGCCAAGAATTGCACCGATAATGAAGGAAAACCAACCGGTAAGCACAAGAACTATCCCGGAACCTAGAAATAGTCAACTAGAAGCGATAACTGACCGGAAAAGAACCTAAATGAATTGAAAATCTAGAATTAAGCACATGAACCAGCTTGGAAAACGAAAATAAGATCTGCCATGAAAGGAAAGCAACTACTGATACCAACTGGTAAGAACACAAAAAATAACATAAAGAACTGGACAAGAACAAAACTGAAAGGAAATATTTTTGGTTGATACAAGATTGCTCATCGACCGAAGATGCTCCTGCATCACTTCTTCATCTGAATATTCTACAAAATGTATTTTTTCCCTTTTGACTCACATATTCTTCTTTTTCTTTTGTTTCTGTTTTTGTTTCTGTTTCAGTTTCAGATTCTTCTTCTTCTTCTTCTTTCTTAGATAGCTTTACTTTAGTATCTTTTTTTTCAACTCTTCTTGGAGTAGAGGAAGGGGTTGTCTCTTTCTTCATTTTTTCGGACTTATCCTTAGATGCCGAAAGAGTCTTTTCCTCTACCTGAGTTGTCTTCTTCTTCTTCTTAGGGGTAGACAAAATGGTTTTGAGGGATGCAGGTTTGGGCTTGGGTGGTGATCTCATAGCGAGTGCTGCTGGGGGTAGTGTCTCTAGTCAGGGGCTAGGGGGCAGTGCCCCTAGTTTGAGGGTAAGGGGCGGTGACCTTGAAGCAAAAAATGATCTACCACAATAGCCTCCCTGTAAGAACCTAGAAGGAGTGTAATCCCTTGGATTTTATTATACGATGATTAAGTTTAGGACATTCATTATAAGTAAAATTTATGGTATATAATTAAATCAAACACAAAGGGATTTTTGATCCTATGAATCATTTTTAAAAATCTTAAGTTGAAATATCGGAAATTCATAAAGAAAAAATATTATAACTTACTATCTCTAATATTTATCTTATAAGGTAGATTCTCCAATTTTACTCCTTGTCAAGGAGTCATTACAAATTCTTAAAAAAAATGCATACCCTCCTTTTCAATCTGGTTCTCAACACGGATTGACATATGATTCAATATTATTTATAACAAATTTTGAGGAAAAACATTAATTTACCCTAAATATGAAACTTCATTTCACATATGACACAATTTACCATGGCAAAAAGTTTTACGAATATCCACACATGACACCCTCAATATTCAATACATATCTTATTGGAATTTGGTGTTCTGGTGATGCTTCGATGGATATTGATGGTTCTCGATGCTTGTAGATTCTTAGGAGTTGTCATTGATGGAAACTCTATCTTCTGATCTGACCCGGTATGAAGTTTTAGCTAACTAGATGTCTTGGCTATGGTAATTCTGGATTAAGTCTGTCAGTGCATCTCAGTATACAGTTTTATGATTTTTGGTGAAGCAGTTTTGATTTCGATGATCAGTGATTAATTTGCTAGGTATATGAAGTAGATTATCATGTCAATCCACACTCCGGTATTGATTCGCCTATTTTAAGGTATGGTATCTAGTAGAATAGTAAAACAAAGTATCATTCATGTGTGATAGGGTATCGTGTGACTGGATTCCTTAAGTTATTTCCAGTGATTGGAAAGGTGTTTTGAATTATATGTGAGACCTATAGGAAGCATGTGATCATGCATTTTAGGTTCGTTATATGATTCAACAATAGATCTAAGATGACTTGCAGCTACACGTTTTATTTATGATATATTTGGTGAAGCCGATTTGTGAGAGATTAATTTTGGAGTGTCCAGATATATAAGACCGTTTGGGTTAATGGATTAGTTGTTCGATATACTTTGTGTGGTGTTTTTGGAGCGATCAAGTGCAGTTTCACGTGTGCATTCAGAATTGTGTTGATCCAGTAGAGCAAGATAGAGCAGAACATAGCAGTTTACCAATACAGTGCAACAGATCATTTTGTGCCTAATCGGAATTGATATTTGGCATAGTCAGATGCTATTTTCCATTTCTTTACTTATTGTAAGCAGTTTTTAATATCTATAAGGCAGTGATCCTTCCTCCGGGGTTGTAGCCCTATTTTGTAACTTGAGTAGTGTACTCTAGGTTGTGTGCCTGAATTCAAGTGCATTCCCCTCATGTAATATTGTTTTGCTACTTGCCATAGTCAAATAATATTGTCAGTTCAAATCCCACCCTGGTTTTTCCCATTTGGATTTCCATGTAAAAATCTTGGTTCTATGGTTACTTATTCTATGTTCTGCACTTTGCTTTCTTTGTTGTTCATCCGGTGGTTAAAGAATCAGATTAACAAATTCAAATTTTGCTGAATACTGATTCACCCCCCCCTCTTGTTGGCACTATGGGTATGTGTGGCATTGATGTTTTGTCATTGAAGTCAACACTAGCTGTTATCGACAAACAAATTTACATTGGCTGATATGGATGGTTACTGTATATGGTGAAAATGGATAACAATAATAACGATATTGAAAGGCTAAATGAATTCAACCACAAAACCCTAGCCTAACAACAACAAAGATCCACCATAACATATGAAGATTACCTAAGACAATGCAAATCAAATGAAATCATAAAGATTATACCAATCACATGTCCAATAGGGTTTGGATCTCTATTCTTCCTATCTCCATTGATCTTGCTTGATATATTTGCTCTCAGATTTTATGTGCACAAGAGCTCAACAAAGAACGAAAATGTGGTTGCAAGTAGGATCACATATGAAAAACGTAGTGTAGTCAAGTGCATAAATTGATTAGCCAGATAATTAGGGTTTGATAATGAAGGAAGCATCTCCTTAAATAGAAGACACTATATGAAATGGAGGGATAAGATTGAGAGGTGTAAAAGAGGTCGACTATGATTAGAGGGTAGGTAAAGAAAATAATAAAATAATGAAAGAGGTAGGTAGTGTATGAATTAAGAGATGAATGACATGTGTCATGGGTAGAAAAGCTAATGAATTAATTAAATAAATAAAGATTTTTTTAATTAATAGAAGAAGTGAAATCAATTAAATAAATAAGATATTTATTTAATTTAGGAAAAGGGTAAATTTAAATAAATAAATGTATTTATTTAAATGAGAAATAAGGCTAGAAGAGGATAAATGAATTAATTAAATAAATAAAGATTTATTCAATTAATAGAAGAATTAGGCTTAAGATAATTAAATAAATAAAATATTTATTTAATTAGACATGACAATTTTAGGTGTCTACATTTTGCCCCTCTTTGAGACAATGCGGCTTGTCGCGTTGTTTCAAAGAAGATAAGATGAACTGATACAGAGTTGCCCCAAGATGGGAATTATATGCCCCCTCGAGAGATTGGATGAAAATGTCCGAAAAGATCGCAGACAATCTTTCGATAAGAAAGAAAGGCTAGAATGGATTGACTGGAGAAAGTGATAGAGTCACGGGATAAAGTAGACCGACTCGGGAAATGAGGGCTAGGACTGGGGCTAGGGCAGTCTATAAAATAGACCACGAGGGAACACATCCTCATTGTCATCCACACATCCACGAGATGAGAGTGCAGAGCAAAATAGAGTAGCAGCAGTCAACAATGATGACATTGGTTCACAGATTCGATCCCGTTCGCCGATATCAGAGGCCAGCAAAGGCAAGAGAGCCGGTAAGTACCAAAAAACCTCCTTGTACTTTGTTGCATTTATTGTTGTCATTAATGCATGCTAGATAGGGTAATAAATGCACTCTAGAATAGGGTCCAAAAATGTCAAAAACGTCCAGGCGCGTTTGTGCTGGATGGGCGCGTCTGTGTTTGTGCCAGGCGCGTCTGTGATGAAAAAGGCGTCTGTGCAGAATGCGGTCGCGTCTGCGCTGTGCAGGCGTGTCTGTGCCAAGCAGACACGTTTGTGTCTTCTAGGCGCATCTATGCAGAGCATAGGCACGTCTGTGTAAAACATACACGTTTATGCAGTCTCTAAGCACGTTTATGTCATGAAGGCGCGTTTATGTCTTCAAGGTCAAATCGACAGTTCTGTGATGAACATACGCTGTCGATTGGATAAGCTGCTGAGAGGATACACTCAAGCAGGTCCTCTAGGGAAGACTAGAATAGCAAATAGGGCTAGGATTGACAATTCTGTGATAGAACATACGTTGCCAATTAGGAAACTGCTCAAGAGGATTCACTCAAGCAGAGGCCCTAGGATAGGATAGATCAAGGCACTTTGTGATGAACAGTGAGTACCAAGACATAGTACTTTGTGATGAACAATGAGTAGCAAAATATGAGTAGCACTTTGTGATGAACAATGAGTGCAAATGTGAGGAGCACTTTGTGATGAACAGAGAGTGCAAAACACGTAGTACTTTGTGATGAACAGGGAGTACCACTAGGATAGAAGCAACACTTTGTGATGAATAGTGAGTGTTACTAGGATAGAGTACCATATGCACTTAGATAAAAAGTAGCATTTTGTGATGAACAGTGAATGCCACTATGACTGACATGATTGATTTGCTTGACTGCAGGAGTATTTGCCTATGCTGGAGTCACGGGAGAGATTCCCATCGACTCAGAGGTTGTGACTTGAATTGACATTCGAGGACAGAGCTGCGATTGAGGCTATGGGATTGAGACATATTCTGTATGTGCTTGAGTTTCGGGCGAACATGGGATTGCTGACTGCATTAGCTGAGAGGTGGCACTCTGAGACATGCACGTTCCATTTGCCGATGGGTGAGATGACAGTTACCTTGGAGGATGTATACTGGATTTTGAGGATACCGATCGATGGGGAGCTGATACCCTACTATCGAGATGGAGACAGGGATGCCCTGAGATGAGTGTTCTGAGATCCAGGACTGGAGATGAGGGTAGGGCATGTGGCATGGGATACTATGACACAGACAGGATTGGCACTACCGACAGTGGTAGGGGGAGCGATCAGTGGGTTCTTGTGTTCGAATAGAGCGACACGAGAGTTGGCTGTGGGCTGGGGGAGCACATTGGAGACACTAGTGACACAGCACACCAGATATGCCTGGGGACCATGCGTGCTGGCACACCTATATTATGAGCTTCATCAGTTTGTGTACCATGGATCAGTGGGATTGGGCTGCAGGGTCACATTGTTACAGGTGTGGGCCTATGAGCATCTACCAGTGACACAACCTATACATTTCAGGGGTAGAGGTCATGGATGTAGTTTCGTGTATTTGTACGATATGATCACCTCACAGCCACAGATTGGCAGGTTGGAGTACTAGTGGCGGGCTATAGATGAGATTGATATGGTTATATGGAGGCCATACTTGGGATGCGAGTAGTGGGAGGATGATGTAGTAGAGCTATCCTACACCTTCCGGAGTAGGTATCTGATTGGGCGGACGCCCTATGTACTGGAGAGGAAGCTAGTTGATAGGGTGGGCAGGCAGTTTGGTAAGATCCAGTGGATGCCACGGGGTTCAGGCATGTACACGCGGACGGTCACGGATCAGGCGCAGTTTGGGCCATTGCTATCATATGATCAGGCTGTTACACAGCTAGTGGAGATGATGGCCCTACCCTGGGATATATGGCCAGAGATCGAGGATGCCAACATGGATGTATAGTACACAATGTATTGGGCGGAGCATCCATTCCCACGCCTGACAGATCCAGGAGAGCCGCTAGATGGAGATGGTGGTGGGGATGGTGATGATGATGGAGATGATGGGGGTAGAGGCCGACGGAGGAGGCGGGGTGCAGTTGGAGAGAGGAGGGTGGCATCACAGAGGGAGGGTGGAGAGGATAGACAGGTTCGGATTGTGAGGGGTCGTGGTGGATTACCGCTATAGGTGCCAGCAACACAGGGTCCCAGATAGGTGCAGGGACAGGGACAGAGACATGTATAGGTATAGGTACAACCATCGGTACAAGAACAGGCACCCATACAGGGGGAGCCACAGGCAGAGGTACAGGGGGCCGAGGGGGAGGAGGATGAGCTGATTGAGCTGAGGGAGATCTGCCAGGGACAGGCAGATGAGATTCAGGACCTAGAGAGGGAGAGAGAGAGACTCAGGAGGCGGCTCAAAGATACTGAGCGGGAGCGAGACCAGGCTATTCAGTGCTACATGGAGGCTGAGACAACACTGAGGGCTGGGAGGCAGGTGATAGAGGACATAGGGGCTGGATATGCCTATGTCCTGCGGGCAGGGGAGGAGATTGCCTACTGGTGGGATCTTTATTATGGTGCAGTGCCAGCTGATCAGCGGGCGAGGAGTTTCTGTAGGCCATTGCGGACAGCGACGACGACGGGAGGGAGCCAGAGGCGACAGACGTCCAGCGGTGGGGTTATGGGTCCTCCACCACCACCAGATAAGGGGGACAGGAGGGATGATCCTGGGGCGGGTCCTTTGAGGGCTCAGATTCCGTTGAGGCTAGGCGGCTTTGAGGGAGGGAGTTCATCATAGCCGTAGAGGGCTCCCTATGTATCAATGTTGTATCATTTTTGTATGATGATGTAGACACCTTCGGGTGATTGTAGCCATATGATTTTGACATCATTGTATCATGACACTTTATATATATATATATGAGATGATTCATCTTTGCGACAACTATATGCATGTGTACCTATGTGATGAGATGTTAATGATGTATGTTTTATGTGATGCTTATGATATGGATGCAAATATGTATATGATGCAATGCAATATTTTTTTTTGTTCTTTTATGTTTTATATGTTATGCAAATGCAAATGTGAATGTATGAAATGCAATTGAATATGATAATGCAAATGTAAATTGTGCTAACAGGTGTTGTGTGCAAGATGTGATGCAGTTGTGATATCTATATGTATATATGAAATGCTTATATGTGGTAATGCAGGTGCAACTACATGAAATGCAAATGTTTTTGGCGTGTCATTATACTCAGTCATGTGGCAGTAGGCTACGCGGACTCAAGAAGGACGATTGAAGTCAATCAAGAAAGGGGGATGGAAGACAAAAGATATGAAAGTGAAAGAGCTTCTTGTACGTTATCATCATTGATCTTTATTATGGCAAGTAGGTTATGACAATCAAGACATATATTCGACCCAAAAAGTCATTGTACCCGTTTGCATGGAGATAAGACAGTTGCAAACAAGGAATGCCCCAGTTCATACTAGACTCTCAGTGTCCTCATATCCTTGGACAAGTCATAGCATTACTAAAAGACAATCCACAGACAACAAATACAAATATGTGACGATACCCCATCCTCGCCTTTCTAGTCAAAGACATCCTGGAGATAGAATCTCTAGTCAAAGACATCCTGGAAAAGCTAAAAGACATGTCACCAAAAGATAAAATCAAAAGAAAACCAAGACTCGACACCGACATCCACTGTAGTCCTCAAATTTAGTGTCTCTTGTCACTTGTATAAGTCTTATTTGATTGTGGTCACAATGTTTACTTTCACAAAAATGATAGATAGCATTGAACCATATGTTGTTTGAGTCTGTTGAAAGATTTGATTTGTTGAAGCCCATTGTTGCTGCTGTGTCTCATCTGAAATTGACTGAATTCATGAAACTGATACTTTATTGCGAAGAAGATGAAACTTTATTGCGGATCTGTGATGCAAATGTTTCTTTATTGCGGATTGTGCGCGGATAGACTGAAGGAATCTTGAAGAAACTGTACTCCTCAAAACATGTGATGTTCTTAGTTCCACACCCATTACTAGACGTAGGTTTTGCCTTAGCCACAGATAGGATTTGATTTATTATGGATGGAAAGGAGTGAAAAGGGAGGTTTATTATGAATGGCTAACCAATCTTGAGTAGATCAATAACAAGCCATGATGGGAATGTGTAAAGTTTATTATGGATGGATAGGATGTGAGTGTGTGTAGAGTGAAAGGATGCAAGTGAATCCTGAAGGAGGGAGGAGCAATGTCTCTACACATGGCGCTGGTGACCCAGTTTTCACCATGGTACTTGCCCAGGGTGCCACTGAAGTGGTTTTCACCATTGGACGAAATTATTTCTCTTTACTTTTTTTGATTTTTCAATGTTTTTTTGTGTCACAAGGCGCTTGTTTGCCAGGTTTTCACCAAGTAACGATTTTTTTGTTTTATAATTTTTTTTGTATTTTTGAATTTTTTTGATTTTTTTGTATTTTTTGAATTAGGATATTCCAAAGAGCTATGTGTAGAACCTGCGAAGGTGCATGCTGTTGATAGGATCCTCCAAAGGTTCACCTTCTGTAGTTGAGAGCTGATATGCGCCAGATCCATATGCTGCTGTAATGATGTAAGGACCAAGCCAATTTGGTTCGAACTTGCCCTTCTTCTGTCTATCTTGCTGATTTTTAGGATTTTCTCTGAGAACCAAATCACCCACCTCAAATGTATGAGGCTTGACTTTATGATTGTAGCTGCGACTCATTCATTGTTGGTAAGCCTTGAGATGATTAAAAGTAGTTTGTCTTCGTTCATCCAGTAGTTTAAGTTCTTGTAAGCGAGAGACCCTATAGTCTTCATCACTGATAATGTTTTGCAAAGAGACTCGTAAAGAGGGTAGCTCGACCTCAATAGGCAAGATGGCTTCAGTGCCGTAGACAAGTGAATAGGGTGTAGCTCCTGTAGGTGTGCGAACACTTGTGCGGTATGCCCAAAGTGCAGGATTAAGTTGGATATGTCAATTACGGCTAGCGTCGTCGACTGTCTTTTTTAGGATTTTAAAGATTATCTTATTAGACGCCTTAGCCTGACCGTTACCTTGGGGGTAATATGGCATGGAGAAACGATGGGAAATATGGAAGCGGTCACAAAGTTCATGAACATCCTGATTTTTGAAGGGACACCCATTATCAGTGATAATGAAAATAGAAATACCATATCAACAAATGATATAGTTGAGGATGAATGTAGAAATCTGTTTTCCAGTGACTTGTGTAAGAGGCACGACTTCAATCCATTTTGTGAAATACTCTATGGCAGTGATAATGAATTTATGACCATTGGAAGAAGGAGGGTGAATCTTGCCTATGAGATCGAGTCCCCACTGACAAAAGGGCCAAGGAGACACAATTGGTTGAAGTTCTTGCGCTGGCGCATGGATGAGGTCTCCATGAATTTGACATTGCTTACATTTCTTGACAAACTGATATGAGTCTTTTTCCATATTGGGCCAGTAATATCCAGTCCTGGTGAGTTTCTTGGCTAAGGTAGGACCACTAGCATGTGGACCACATATCCCTTCATGTACTTCACATAACACAATCTGAGCTTCGTCGCTTTCTAAATATCTAAGAAGAGTGCCATCTAGACCTTGCAGGTATAGGATATTAGCTAAAATGACGTATCAAGAAGATTGGCGAATGAAAGTGCGACATTGGTTATTGGATAGGTTAGGAGGTAGGGTATTGTCACGAAGGTATGTGAAAATGGAACCATATAACTGGGACTCAGGACCGACAACACATATTATCTCAGTAGGAGTGATTTCATATGAAGAAACCAAAAGGTTATCCACCAAGAACTCATAGCGGGTCTCATTCAGAGGTAAATCGATCAGTGAAGCAATTGTAGCCATGGCATCTACGGCTCGATTCTACTCTCTTGGTATCTGCTCAAAGTCTATCTTTGTGAAATGTTGTTTCAGGTCATCCACCATTTTTTTGCAAGGCATTAATTTTTCATCCTTTGTTTGGTAATCATCAGTTGCTTGACGGATTACAAGTTGAGAGTCCCCAAAAACACGAAGTTCTTGGATCTTCCACTAAACTGCAATCCGTAATCTAGTTGTTAATGCCTCATATTCCGCTATATTATTAGTGCAAGGAAATGATAAGTGGTATGATTTTGGTATAGAATCCCCTTGAGGAGTTATAAAGAGGATGCCAGCTCCTGCCCTATGCTGTGTGTATGAGCCGTCGAAGTATAGTTGCCATGGATTTGCATGTGACACTGTTAAAATAGATTCATCTGGAAATTCTGAACTTAGAGGAACATCATCGATCATGGGAGCATCTGCTAACTGATCTGCGATAGCTTGTCTTTTTATTGCTTTTCTGTCCACATACTTGATGTCGAATTCACTCAGGATCATTACCCATTTGGCTAGTCGCCCAGTGAGTGTTGCTTTATTGAGAAGGTATTTCAATGGATCGATCCTCGCAACCAACTTAGTCTTATGAGTTAGCATGTAATGTCATAATTTCTGTGAAGTGAAGACCACGGTGAGACATGCATGCTCAATTGGTGTGTAGTTTAGCTCATATCCCACCAATGTGCGAATGATATAGTATACTGCTTTTTCTTTGCCCGCAACAATTTGTTGTGCTAAGAGTGCCCCCAGTGCTGTTGGAGTAGCTGAAATGTATAGTAACAGAGGCTGATCTGGAACTGGTGGCATCAGAACTGGCGGATTCAAAAGATAATCTTTGAGTGCCTGGAAAGCCTGTTGATAGTTATCATCCCATTTGAATTTGATGTTTTTATGTAGCAAGTGCTGAAAAGGATTACACTTATCTGCAAGTTGCGCTATGAATCTTTGTATGGACTGGAGTCTCCCTTGTAAAGAATGAAGTTGACTGATATTTCTTGGTGGTTGCATCTCTAGGATGGCCTTGACTTTTGCTGGATCAGCTTCGATTCCTCTTTTTGATACAATGAATCCTAGGAGCTTCCCGGAGGTTACTCCAAAGACACATTTCTTGGGGTTTAATCTTACTTTGTATTTTTCCAACCGATCAAAGTCGACTGAAAGTATGTCCAAATGTGTATTTCTATCTATTGATTTTCCCAAGAGGTCGTCGACATAATCTTCCACAGTTACGTGCATGAGATCATGAAAGATAGTAGTCATGGCTCGTTGATATGTAGCGCCTGCATTTTTTAGCCCAAAGGGCATGACATTCCAACAGAAAGTTCCCCAAGGGCAAGTGAATGATGTTTTGTGTTGATCCTCAGACGCGATCTTTATTTGATTATAACCAGAGAATCCATCCATCAACGATAACATTTCATGACTTGCTGTGAGATCTACAATCAAATCTATGTTTGGTAATGTGAAGTCATCCTTAGGACAAGCTTTGTTGATGTCTCTGAAATCTATACATATTCTGATGCTGCGATTTGGTTTACTGACAGGCACTAAGTTGGAGATCCATTCAAGATAATCAATTGGGCTTATGAATCCGACATCCAATAATTTCTCAAGTTCTGCTTTGACTAGTAATGCCACTTGTGGATGCATCTTTCTTAATCTCCGTTTCACTGGTTTTGCCCCCAGTTTAACTGTCAAATGATGCATTACCAAATCTGGATCTAATCCAGGCATATCAGCATATGACCATGCAAAGTTGATTTGTCGTTCTTTGAAGAAACTTATGAATTTTGACCTTTTTGACTCTGTCAACGATTGAGCCAGGAATATGTTGTGTGGAACCTCTTCTGTACCAATGTTTGTTTTGATAGTCTCCTCTACCAACATGGATGACTTTTCCTCATATGATGTTGGGAGAATGTCGAGCCTTCCATTTTCGGGTGCCTCAGAGATGTTTTTGCCATTAGATACGTCCTTTCTTTTTACTTTTTTGGGGTCAGACAATGCCACAGTGTGGTTTTCGCCATAAGACCCTTGGTTTGTAATTATTTTCACATTTTTGCAACTGGAAGGTCCAACGCCCTCACCAAAATATGCCACGCTATTGAGTTCTATAGTGTATCCCGCTTTATGGTCCCCAGGGGGAAGATCATCTTGTATGCCAAGATAGTCAATAAAAGCTTCATCATTTTGGAATGTGTCAAACTGTATAGGTCCTTCATGATCCCAGTCAATGAGTTGGTGGTGAACAAGGGGAAGGCCTTTAATGTCTTCAAAGTTAGCGGTGCTAGGAGTGAATATGCAGTTATATTCGGGTATGTCAAGGTAATTATCGAGGTCATCGATGGCACTCTCCTCATCAGTCTCGATCGCAAACGAATCCAAATTATCATCACTAGTAGCACATTCTAGGACAGGTGTTCTCATCCTATTTGATTTCAACCTAGGACCTTGAGACAAGGACTGTGTGGAATCCTCATGGGTTGTTTTTTGACCAACTTTGAATCTTTTATAAAATTCCTCTTCTTCTGTGGGTTCATCTGGCTCTCTGAATGTCTCGGTGAGCTCGTAGTCACTAGAGGATTTGTCTAAACCCCATTCCCATTCGTTGGAGTTTATGGAATAGCGATCCTCTTGTTGGATTTTGGTAGCTTTGATTTGTAAGGCTTCTTCTGTCCTTTGAGTGTGGACCTCGGAAGTCAGGAAACCAAGTCCCTTCGAGCGTTCCTTTTTGAATGTCAATTTAGGTTGTAAAGGTTCAATGATGCCTTCCTTTTGTAACCCAAGAGGGCTTTTTCCATCATACCCGAATTTTTGTAGGATCTTGAAACCTTTGCCATATTTCTCAAATGGTAGACTAATGTGATCTTGTGTATCATCTTCAAGGTCTTTGTAAAGCATTTTGTATAAGTCTTCCTCTTCACGTTCGCCCCATCTGTGAAAGGTAGTAGGGTCCCATTTGAGTACAATGATGGATACTTGCTTGTTAGGATGTGGTCTTCCATATTCTTTTGGTGAACTCCTGACTTGTTGTAAGTACATGGTCTGATTTAAAGTGTATTCCCCCATGCCCTTGTCCTGAAATTTGCCTTTAAGCTCACCTTGTTTTGATGTCGAAGGTTTCAATGACTCAGGATCAATGTATGCCGAAGAAGGAACAGCTTTGCGATTACTGGGAATGATGGTCTCAGTTTTTGATCTCAGGTTATTGCAGTATATGAATGGATTAGGATCACCGTTAACTGTATCTCAACTCCATTGTGAGGAAACTTAATGCATTGGTGATATGTAGATGGGACTGCCCTCATTTCATGAATCCAAGGATGCCCTAGCAATATGTTGTAAGTGAGATCTAGGTCTAGGACTTGACAAACCACATCCTTCGTAATTGGCCCAACTCTGAGAGGTAAGGTGACTGTGCCCTTGGATGAATTCTCTTCATCATCATATGCCTTGATGGTGATTTTGTTTGTAGAATTCATAGCTTTATCAGAATATCCCAATTGTTTAATTGTGCTCAAGGTACAAATGTTTAGACCTGCTCCTCCATCTATCAAGACTCGTTTGATTCAATGTTTGTGTATGAAGGCTTCAATGTGTAGTGGTGCATTATGTGGTTGGCTCACGGAGGCGTCGTCGGCTTCTGTGAATGTAAGAGAGTGTGGAATGAAAAGGTATCCCACCATGGCTTGAAACTGGTCCACGTTCAAATCAGTAGGAATGGCAGTGTCTCTCAAGATTTTTTCAAGAATAGCTTTATGTGCTTTGGATATGCGTAAGAGCTCAAGGATGGAGATGAGCGTGGGTGTCTTCCCTAACTATTCTACAAGGTCGCACTCAGGTTTGGTTGATGAAGAAGTGGTGTTTTTAGTTGGAGCACCTTGCAAAGTGATTTTACCTCGACGAGTTGTGACATGACATTTAGAGGTAGGTTCGGAAGAAGATCCAACACCTTTTAGGACAATCTTGGGTCTCTGGGTAGAATTCTAAGGGTTTTTGTCCTTGATGATAATGGTAGAGACGTAATTGTCCACCGAAATGTGATTGATAGTTGAATCATAGTTATAGGTTGCTCTGGTATAGTTGGTTTGGTCATTTGTGGCTTTAGCTTTTCCCTTGTCATGCTTTGGGAATGGTTCCTTAAACATCTCATGTTCTTGATTGGATGAATGTCCTTCAATTTCAATGTCACCTCTATCAATGAGATCTTGTATGATTTTATTCAGTCGATGACAATTTCCTATCTTATGACCCTTTCTCTTATGAAATTCACAATATTCATCATCATTCCACCAATTTGGTTTCACCTTTGGCTCATATGGAGGAAAATCTGGAATAGTGATTACCTTGTTTGCCACTAGCTTTTTGAAAACTGACTCAAGTGGTTCTCCCAATGGAGTGTACTTCCTTTGTGATTTGGAAGTTGTTTGAGTATTCACTTGATTGTTTGTAGAACTTGATCTCGAAAAAATGATTTTGGGTTTCACTGTATTGGAATCAACAACACCATCATTGACTGTGTTTTTGTTTTTGTTCCAAAATCTTGGCTTGTCTTTTCCTTTAAAGTCCTCTTTGTTTTCCTTGAATATCTTAATGACTCCTTGTTCAATTAGGACCTTTTCTGTCGCTAAGCCTTTTTCAATGACGTCCTTGAAGGTGGACAAACAAGCTTTCCTTAAGTCATAACCAATCTCTTTGTTAACATTTTGGGTGAACATTTCTACCATTTGTTTTTGTGGAATTTCACAAGAGCATCTGTTGGCTAGATTCCTCCATCTTTGTAAAAATGATGCAAAAGACTCTCCTTCTTTTTGCTTGGTGTTGCACAAAGTAGTGACTGATATGTCTATCTCTATATTGTAGGAGAAATGTTGAATAAATGCCTCTGCTAGGTCACCCCATGACTTAATTCTAGGTGGAAGTTGGGAGAACCATTCCATGGCTTGATCGCCTAGACTTTGTGGGAATGATCTCATCAGATATGTGTCTTCAGAAGCTACCTCAATGCAAGCTGTGAAAAACTGTCTTATGTGTGCCTTAGGATCTCCTTTTCCTCTATATTTATCAAACTTAGGTGTCACAAAGTGTGTAGAAAATGGAGGCATTGGAATGCTCTTGTCAAATGGATAAGGACATATGTCTCTCATTGTGTATGTTGGCTTTGGTGTATTTATGTCCTCCATTTTCTTTTGTAAGTCCCTGATTTGTTGCTCCAAATTGTCCTTAGGTGGAGATCGACTTCTTGGACCATACCCTATGCTTGAGGGACCAATTAGAGGAGGAGCATGTTGCATATATGGATGATATTGATCATACACATGTTCATATGGAGGAGGTCTATAGTGATGTTGCATATATGGACCACTTGGTATAGATTCATGTTGAGGAACAAAATATCTATTTTGTCCATGTATACCATACTCTACAGGCATGTCATGTTCTAATGTGTTGCCCCCAAATTTGACACGAGGTTTCCTTGTGTCCAAATTTTGAGCATGCCTTTGAATATCCAATTGCTTTGGTGGTTGATCCTTAGCATTGATATGTGATTGAGCATATTTCTTTGCATAAGACTTCCATAATGGTCTGGGAAGGTGAGTATTGTATGCTTGACCATGTGTATTTGGGACCTCTGGTTTTTGAAACAAAGATAATGGTGATTCAGGTACCATATGTGGTCCTCTATTGCCTCCACTATTAGGCCTCCTTTGATCCATGTTGGAGTGAGTTTGTTGCAAAGGTCTATGTTCCATTATTTGAGACATGTCAAAATCATGAGGTATCTTGGCTCCACTTTGTGTTATCATGTGTAAGAAGTATTGTCTATCCCTTCTCATTATTTCCTCAACCAATCGATTGAAATGGGGATTGATAATGGATTCTTCCACATCTGCTGAATGTACGGAAAAGTTGTCCATATTGTCATTGTGTGTATCATTGTTGTTTGTAGTGTCCATGTTCTCAACATTTGGAATGTTTCTATAGGCATCCATGTCAGGTAATGTAGTATGATCGGAATTGAAAAAGATATCATTGTCATACTCATAAGAACTCATGTTTGCGGACTCTTGAGCCTCTTTAGTTTCTCTCCTAGATTTTTGAAGACGGGTTTCAACCATGAACTAGGTATTGACCAAAATTTGTGAGACTAGATGAAAATGGAAAAATATGAAAGACCAAGAGTTGGATGGAATGTAAATGAATCTCAAGTGTACTTGCAATGTCCAAAGTGTAAGACCAAGTATGTATGTAGTAGAGTAGGCGTGACTTCCAAAGAGAGGATAGTTTCTCTTGATGAGGTAAGTTGACCTTGATTCTAGGTAAGACCAAATGAGACCCAAAGGTGATAGACCTTGATGAGGGACTACTTAGCAAAATGTTGTTGTATGTAGTGTGTTGACAAAGTATGATGAGGACAAGCAAGTGACCTTTTGACTCAAGTTTAGATAAATATGAATGTAAGGCAAGGTGCAAAGCAATGATGGACTGTGTGAGACCCAAAGACAGGTTGAATGCTAGATGAAAACCTATAGAAATAACCTAGGAAGCTCAAGAATTCCGAAACTGATTGTGTTTGTTTGCTGGACTGTAAAAGTTTTTCAATTTTGAACACAGACGTGCCTGTATACTGCACAGATGCTATTTCCTAACACAGACGTGGTTCTGTTTAACACAAACACATTTTTGAGATGTTTTGTAAATTGCAATGTTGATTTTGGAAACACAGACGCATTTTTGCCCTTCACAGACGTAGTTATACAACACAAACGCTATTATGTCAGACACATACGCGTTTCTGCAAAATTTGTGCAATTTTTTCCAATCTGTGAAGTTGTTTTGTTGTGACCAAATCTAACTGTTTGACTATTTTTCATGACAAGAGGACACAATGTTGATGAAGACTCAATGTTTGCAAGTGTCTAGACTCCAAAAAAAATGACTCAAAGAAAGTGTGATGTTTGATGTAAAAATGTTTTGCATACACTTGAAGACACAAAAGACACAATGTTTTGCTGTTTGGTCTTGAATGTTTTGAATGTTTAAAATAGGTCAAGCACAATTCTTATGGCTGGCCAAGACAATAGTTGTTGATCCCACATGAGGTTTTACCCCCGAGGCTACGCTATTCAGAGCAGATACTTAGATGCTTGACCTCACTGGCTCCACCCTCGGCACTCACTTCTTGGGTCAGCCAAGCATCAGTCCCCACGAAAACTCCCTATGGTGAACTTTGTATCTCTACTAAGAACCGTATGTGTGTGGGCCGCTACCAGAGGTCCGACCTCCTGCCCTGACAACTAGAAGGATTTGGGCTTCTAAAATAAAAAGGTGCTAGTAAGGGCATCCGCTCATGTGGCCATATATGCGGCACTTTCAGCTCTGTAAATACAGAAGGCTCCCAACCGGTAGGGGTTACACCCTACAAATGATCAAATAAATTTGATCAAACGGGTTTATGGGGAGACATAGTGTCGATATGAATTAATCAGCACACACTATTCATAGTTTTCACCATGAATACAATTATTTATAGTGGTTTGGAAGAAGATGACTTTTCTTTTGCTACCACTTGGGTCGTTCTCTTCTCACTAGTAGTCCTAATGACCACACGGGAAGACAGGCTCTCTAAAGATTAAACAAAAAGAGCCTATTGCTCAAGACACAAAAGACAATGGTTCAATTTTAGTGCACCAATTGAAGTGTTTGTTAGTCTATTGAAAACAAAGCACACAATAAAAAATCAAAAACCCTTGCCAAAGACCTGCAACAAAGATTTATTAGTAGTTTGGATTGTTTGAAATAATCACCCCTTCCTGCAAGCACACAAGTTAGGTAAATTTTAGATCCAAAAGACTTTGTGAAAATAGGGGCCTTCAACAAAATGATTTTGCTTTCAATACAAGCTGCACCAATTTCGTTAGCTAGATTTGCAAATGTTAGCTCAAAATAATCCAGATCTAAAAAAAATAAAACCAAATGACTAAAAATCGAATCAATAAACTCCAAAAAAATAAAAAATAAAAAAATCAACGCACATAGACGCGGTTACTCCAGACACAGACGCGGCTCTCTAACGCAGACGCACTTCTGTGAAACACAGACGCGGTTTCAGAACGCAGACGCGGCTTCTGGACACAGACACGTTTAAAAACACCACAGACGCAACTAAGGAATCTTCAAAAATAAAATACTGTCGAGGATGTAGACGCGATCCAAAATGTCGCAAACACGGCAGAAAACCAAAAATGCGATCCCAAAGTACGCAGACGCGAAAATACCAAAATGTCGTCGAATATGTCAGATCTGCAACTTCAAAATACAATATCTGCAACAAGGATGTTAAATGCAAAAGGGACAAGAGTCCCACCGGGCGTGCCAAAATGTATATGGTGAAAATGGATAACAATAATAACGATATTGAAAGGCTAAATGAATTCAACCACAAAACTCTAGCCTAACAACAACAAAGATCCACCATAACATATGAAGATTACCTAAGACAATGCAAATCAAATGAAATCACAAAGATTATACCAATCACATGTCCAATAGGGTTTGGATCTCCATTCTTCCTATCTCCATTGATCTTGCTTGATATATTTGCTCTCAGATTTTATGTGCACAAGAGCTCAACAAAGAACGGAAATGTGGTTGCAAGTAGGATCGCATATGAAAAACGTAGTGTAGTCAAGTGCATAAATTGATTAGCTAGATAGTTAGGGTTTGATAATGAAGGAAGCATCTCCTTAAATAGAAGACACTATATGAAATGGAGGGATAAGATTGAGAGGTGTAAAAGAGGTCAGCTATGATTAGAAGGTAGGTAAAGAAAATAATAAAATAATGAAAGGGGTAGGTAGTGTATGAATTAAGAGATAAATGACATGTGTCATGGGTAGAAAAGACTAATGAATTAATTAAATAAATAAGGATTTATTTAATTAATAGAAGAAGTGAGATCAATTAAATAAATAAGATATTTATTTAATTTAGGAAAAGGGTAAATTTAAATAAATAAATGTATTTATTTAAATGAGAAATAAGGCTAGAAGAGGATAAATGAATTAATTAAATAAATAAAGATTTATTTAATTAATAGAAGAATTAGGCTTAAGATAATTAAATAAATAAAAAATCTATTTAATTAGACATGACAATTTTAGGTGTCTACATTTACCAACAGATAGGTTACCGGTATAAGATCTAGTGTTACTGGTAGAAGAGATTATCTGGTTGGCACTTCTGGTATGTTTGGATCAGTGAAGTATATTGGATTTCATGTGTTATATGCTTCATAAGCATGTTTTGGTCAGTTGGTATTGGCTTGATAATTGGATGTTATCATGCACACTGGTAAACCCTTATTGACACTGGTTTAAGGCTTTACCAAGAGAGCTTTCATTGAGGAATCATGATAGGATGCACATTTGGTGTTGGTGCAGCTTCTTCGAGGATTTCAGGATGTTGAAGATGTTCGTTGATCATGCTTCAATTGCTTGAAGACATTGCTTTGGCGTGGTGGACCCAAAATAGGTCTGGTACCTATCTAGGTTATGGACCGGTATCATGCTAACGTGTACTCTACATGTTACCTGGATGATTTGAGATGTTTTATGGATTTGTTATTATTGTTTTGGTCTTAAGCCGACATGGCATATCATTGTAATAAGGAATTATGTAATTATATTATTGTAATATCTTTAGGTGACCGACCTAATTGGTTTAGGCCTTAGGGTTTGTTTAAATAAGAGGTAGAAACTCTTTGTAAAGTATCATGGTTATTGGGAATGTCATGGTCAAGGAATGTAATGTGCAAATATTGTAATATCATTCAGACAGAGGAGTTGATCGATCATTGGTGATCGGATTGGTTTCAGAAGAGGATTTAGTCCTTCGGCATTGAGCTTAACCGAGATTGTAATCAGGCATAGTAGATGCTATTTCCAGCAGTTCACTCTATTGGATTGTTGTCCATTTATCTTGAGAAGGTTTTAGTATCTCTGTAGTCAGTGAGACTCTTTTGTAATGAGCAGTACGCTCTAGGCAGTGTGCCTTCCTGCAAGTGCAAACCCCTCATTGCAACACATACTTTCTATAGAAGTATCATCTGACTATGGGTAGGCTTCCCACCATGGTTTTTCCCTTTGTCAGGTTTTCCACGTACAAATCATGGTGTTATGTGGTATGATTGTTTTGCATTGATTATCTGGTTAATTGTTAAATTTGTATTGTTTATCGGTATCTGTTCCTGTATATGGTGAAAATGGATAACAATAATAACGATATTGAAAGGCTAAATGAATTCAACCACAAAACCCTAGCCTAACAACAACAAAGATCCACCATAACATATGAAGATTACCTAAGACAATGCAAATCAAATGAAATCACAAAGATTATACCATCACATGTCCAATAGGGTTTGAATCTCCATTTGATGCCGGAGCATCCAGGAGGGCAAATGAACAAAGGAGAACACCAAGGACTAAGGAGAGTGATATGACATCACTAGAGGTCAATTGGAATGTTTTGAAGCCTATAATGGCCTATTGTAATGTTGAATTCAATAAATTATGTAAAAATCCTAAAGGTCCTGATAAAGGCCTAAGGACCAAAATGCAATGTAATAGGATGATGGAGTCTAGATAGGTTGGATAGGAGTTTATTGTGATTTAATGATCTTATTATGTCAAAATAAGTTGAATAGGATAGGTTTTAGTTGATTAAAAGTATTAGAAATAAAGTTGAAAATTCAAATTTTGAATTTCAACAACTAGTTCCAGTTTTGGTGGGAAATAAGTTTTAGAGTTGTTTTGACATTTTAATCACTTGGATTAGTTGGAGATTGGTTGGAGTTGGTTGGGGAATGTCTTATAAATTCTCTAAAGTAATTTTTGTGTGGTTGGATGATGCTGGTACGGACTTGTACGGACTGTCTCAGAAAATTAATTAAAAAAAACTCTTTATTTGCTGTCAAATCCTTGTTTTTTCATGCTTTCTTTGCATTGAAAGGCTAAGGGATCATCATTTCTGTACATTGGGGGTTTATTGGTTATTCATTTGATGTATTAAGTGCATTTTTGAAGTCTTGAAAGTATCATATTTTTATTTATTGCTGACTGTCCCAGAAAAGACAGTGATTTTTTCACTAATTTGTGAATTTCCAAGCATGTAAGGATCCATCCTATGAATGTACAGGTCTGATTCTCATAGGATGGATGCCAAATAACATGTACAATAGTTTACTAACCCATGATTGACAGGAAGGAGTGAAGAGTGCAGGTGTACACCATGAAAGTTGCATGAAAGTTGAAGAAAAGTGACTGGAAATGAGTGAAAATGAAGGCTAGAGTGTAGCAGCAGAGAATCTAATTGAACAAGGGGGGTATTTTATGCATTGAAGTGTCTAGACACACCATTTTAAAGGTGTTTGAACTTTGGTTGAGCCTTGGAAGTGATTGGAAGTGATATTTCTAGAAAGCCCTAGGGAAAAGGGTGATTTAGTGAGGTTTTTGGTGTTTGGGTATCTAGGAGTGCAACCAAGACCTAAGACCTGAAAAATCCTTGGTTTGGGAACATAATAAGAGACTGTACAAAAGGGTTTAATCTGGTGTTAAGTTTTGTTGGTACTTCCTTTGTAAAGTGGTGGTTTTTAAGGCTAAAAAGGGGCACATTTGAGGACAGCAAAGGGTCCGTCCAAAACAACCTATATTTATTTTCTGATATGTTTTGTAACATCCAAATGGGTGTATAAATATGTAATTTTTTTGTCAAGTGTTTTGGGATGATTTGGAGAAAAGTTGAAAATACCCGATTTGGAGGCTACAAGGAATAGAGCCTAGAAGAGCAAGTTTGGTTTATGAGTTTGAGTCTGAGTTTGGGGATGTGTAGAACCTTGTCTTATGGTGTTTGGGATGTGTTAAGACCAATAGAGGTGTTGGAACAAACCATTTTCATGTTATCCTTGGTTGGGTGTGTTGAGTTGAGTTTGGTTTTGAATCACCTAGCATGTAGAGGATCCTTTGATGTGTCTCCTTGAGTTGATTTAATCCTTAGGGAGAGTTCCAGAGTTGATCTCTCTGCATCACCATTCTTCCTATCTCCATTGATCTTGTTTGATGCATTTGCTCTCAGATTTTATGTGCACAAGAGCTCAACAAAGAACAGAATGTGGTTGCAAGTAGGATGGTAGTGTAGTCAAGTGCATACATTGATTCATTAGGGTTTGATAATGAAGGAAGGATCTCCTTATATAGAAGACACTATATGAAATGGAGGGATAAGATTGAGAGGTGTAAAAGGAGGTCGGCTATGATTAGAGGGTAGGTAAAAGAAATAATAAAATAATGAAAGGGGTAGGTAGTGTAGGAATTAAGAGATGAATGACATGTGTCATTGGTAGAAAAGGTTAATGAATTAATTTAAATAAATAAAGATTTATTTAATTAATAGAGGAAGTGAGATTAATTAAATAAATAAGATATTTATTTAATTTAGGAAAAGGATAATTTAAATAAATAAATGTATTTATTTAAATGAGAAATAAGGCTAGAAGAGGATAAATGAATTAATTAAATAAATAAAGATTTATTTAATTAATAGAAGAATTAGGCTTAGATAATTATTTTAGACTGGACAATTTTGGGTGTCTACATTTTGCCCCTTTTTGAGACAATGTGGCTTGTCGCGTTGTTTCAAAGAAAATAAGATGAACTGATACAGAGTTGCCCCAAGATGGGAATGATATGCCCCCTCGAGAGATTGGATGAAAATGTCTAAAAAGATCGCAGACAATCTCTCGATAAAAAAGAAAGGCTAGAATGAATTGACCGGATAAAGTGACAGAGTCACGGGATAATGAAGACTGACTCGAGAAAGGAGGGCTAGGGGTAGGGTAGGCTATAAGATAGACCACGGGGGAAAATACATCCTCATTGTCATCTACACAGCCACGAGAGCAGAGTGCAGAGCAAAAATTGAGCAGCAACAGTCAGCAGTGATGGCCTTCATTCACAGATTCGACTGCATTCGCCGATTCCAGAGGCCAGCAGAGGCAGGAGAGCCGGTAAGTACCGCCAAACCTCCTCGTACTTTGATGCATTTATTATTGTCATTAATGCATGGTAGATAGGGCAATAAATGCGCTTAGAATAGGGTCCAAAAAATGTCCAAAAACGTGTAGGCGCGTCTGCGTTGGTGCCAGGCGCGTCTATGCTCGTGAGGCACGTCTATGTTTGTGCCAGGCGCGTCTACATTTGAAACCGCGTCTGTGTCAAATGCGGCCGCGTTTGTGATGTTTAGGCGCGTCTGTGCCAAGAAGGCACATTTATGTCGCCCAGGCGTGTCTGTGTAGAGCATAGGCACGTTTGTGGTGGTCAGGCGCGTCTGTGTGTTTCAGGCGCGTCTGTGCAGTCCTTAAGCGCGTTTATGTCAGGAAAGTGCGTTTGTGTCTAAAAATGTGAATTTTTGTCTTCTAGGTCAAATCGGCAGTTCTATGATGAACATAGGCTGTTGATTGGATAAGCTACTGAGAGGATACACTCAAGTAGGTCCTCTAGGGAAGACTAGAATAGATCAAGGCACTTTGTGATGAACAGTGAGTACCAAGATAGAGTACTTTGTGATGAACAGGGAGTACTAAAATATGAGCAACACTTTGTGATGAACAGTGAGTGCAAATGTGAGTAACACTTTGTGATGAATAGTGAGTGTCACACGCGTAGTACTTTGTGATGAACAGGGAGTACCACTAGGATAGAAGCAACACTTTGTGATGAACAGTGAGTGTCACTAGGATAGATAGCCATATGCATTTAGATAAAAAGTAGCATTTTGTGATAAACAGGGAATGCCACTATGACTGACATGATTGATTTGCTTGACTGCAAGAGTATTTGCCGATGTTGGAGTCACGGGGAGATTCCCATCGACTTAGAGATTGTGACCTGAGCTGACAGCCAAGGAGCGAGTTGCTATCGAGGCTATGGGATTGAGACATGTTCTATATGTGCCTGAGTTTCGGGCGAACATGGGACTGTTGACTGTGCTGGCGGAGAGATGGCACTCTGAGACATGTACATTTCATTTGCTGATGGGGGAGATGACAGTCACCCTCGAGGATGTATACAGGATTCTGCGGATACCGATCAATGGGGAGCTGATCCCATACGATCGAGATGGAGATAGGGAGGCCCTGAGACGAGTGTTCCAGGACCCAAGACTAGAGATGATGGCTGGACATGTGGCTTGGGATACGATGACAGCTACAGGGCTAGTGTTGCTAGCAGTGGTAGGAGGAGCAATCAATGGGTTCTTGTGTCTGGATAGGGCGACATGGGGGTTGGCTGTAGGCTGGGGAGGAACATTGGAGACACTGGTGACACAACACACCAGATATGCTTGGGGACCATGTGTGCTAGCACACCTCCACTATGAGCTGCATCAGTTTGTGTACCACGGATCAGTGGGATTGGGCTGCGGGGTGACATTGTTGCAGGTGTGGGCTTATGAGCATCTGTCAGTGATGAAGTTGATACACTTTAGAGGAAGAGGTCATGGATGCAATTTATATGACATGATCACATCACAACCATGGATTGGTAGGTTAGAGCATTGGCGGCGGGTGATAGATGACATTGACATGGTCATATGGAGACCATACCTGGGATGTGAGCAGTGGGAAGATGATGCAGTTGAGCTTCCCTACACCTTCTGGAGTAGGTATCTGATTGGGCGGATGCCCTATGTGCTGGAGAGGCAGCTAGTGGACAGGGTTGGCAGGCAGTTTGGCAGGATTCAGCATATGCCACGGGGCTCAGGCATGTATGCACGGACTGTGAGAGATCAGGCACAGTTTGGGCCTCTGTTATCATATGATCAGGCTGTTACGTAGTTGGTAGAGATGATGCCCCTACCCTGGAACATGTGGCTAGAGATTGAGGATGTTGGCATGGATGCCGAGTACACAGCATACTGGCCGGAGCATCCATTCCCACACCTGACGGATTCGGGAGAGCCATTAGATAGAGATGGTGGTGGGGATGATGATGATGGTGGAGGTGATGGGGGTAGAGGTCGACAGAGGAGGAGGGGAGCAGTTGGAGAGAGGAGGGTTGCACCGCGGAGGGAGGGTGGAGAGGAGAGGCAGGCTCGGGTGGTGAGGGGTCGCGATAGATTGCCGCTACAGGTGCCAGCAGCACAGGGTCCCAGACAGGTACAGGTACAGGGACAAGGACAGATATAGGGACAGGTACCAGTACAGGCACCAGTACAGGTATAGGTACAGGCATAGGGGTAGGCACCAGTATAGGGGGAGCCACAGGTATAGCCAGAGGGGGTTGATGCAGAGGAGGATGAGCTGATGGAGCTGAGGGAGATCTGCCAGGGATAGGCAGATGAGATCCAGAGTTGGAGAGGGAGAGGGATAGGCTCAGGAGGAGGCTCAGAGATACTGAGCGGGAGCGGGATCAGGCCATTCAGCGCTATACAGAGGCTGAGACAGCACTGAGGGCTGGGAGACAGGCAGAAAAGGACACAGGGGCCGGATATGCCTATGTCCTATGGGCAGGGGAGGAGATTTCCTACTGGCAAGATCTCTATTATGGTGCAGTGCCAGCGGATCAGCGGGCAAGGAGCTTCCATAGACCGTCGCGTACAGCAACAGCTATGGGAGGGACCCGGAGGAGATAAGCATCGAGTGGTGGGGTTATGGGTCCTCCACCACCACCAGATAGAGGGGACAGGAGGGATGATCCTGGGGCGGGTCCTTCGAGGGCTCATATTCCATCGAGGCCAGGTGGCTCCGAGGGAGGGAGTTCATCATAGCCATAGAGGGCTCTCTATGTATCAGTATTGTACCATTTTTGTATGATGATGTAGACACCTGCAGGTGCTTTGTAGCCATATGATTGTTTTGACATCATTGTATTTTAACACTTATGATATATATATGAGATGATTCATCTTTGTGGCAGCTATATGCATGTGTACCTATATGATGAGATGTTCTTATGTGATGTTTGTTTTATGTTATGGATGCAAATATGTATATGATGCAATGCAGTATTTTTGTTCTTTTATGTTTTATATGTATGTAAATGCAATTGTGAATGTATGTAATGCAGATGAATATGATAATGCCAATGTAAATTGTGCTAATATGTGTTGTGTGCAGGATGTGATGCAATTGTGATATCTATATGTATGTATGAAATGCTTATATGTGGTAATGCAGGTGCAACTACATGAAATGCAAATGTTTTTGGTGCGTCATTATACTCAGTCATGTGATAGCAAGCTACATAGACTCAAGAAGGAAGATGGAGGTCAATCAAGAACAGGGGATGGAAGACAGAATATATGAAAGTGAAAGAGCTTCTTGTGCATTATCATCATTGAGCTTTATTATGGCAAGTAGGTTATGACAATCGAGGCATATGTTCGACCCAGAAAGTCATTGTACCCGTTTGCATGGAGATAAGACAGTCACAAACAAGGAATGCCCCCGTTCATACTAGACTCACAATGTCCTCATATCCTTGGACAAGTCATAGCATTACTAAGAGACAATCCACAGATAGCAAATACAAATAGGTGACGATACCCCATCCTCACCTTTCTAGTCAAAGACATCCTGGAGATAGAATCTCTAGTCAGAGACATCCTAGAAAAGCTAAAAGACATGTCACCAAAAAGATAAAATCAAAAGAAAATCAAGACTCGACACCAACATCCACTGTAGTCCTCAAGTTTAGTGTCTCTTGTCACTTGTATAAAGTCGTATTTGATTGTGGTCACAATGTTTACTTTCACAAAAAGGATAGATAGCACGGAACAATATGTTGTTTGAGTCTATTGAAAGATTTGATTTGTTGAAGCCCATTGTCGTTGTTGTGTCTCATCTGAAACTGACTAAATCCATGAAAATGATACTTTATTGTGAAGCAGACAGAACTTTATTGTGGATCTGTGATGCAAATGTTGCTTTACTGTGGATTGTGCGCGGATAGACTGAAGGAAGTTGGAAGAAACTGTACTCCTCAAAACATGTGATATTCTCAGTTCCACACCCATCACTAGATGTAGGATTTGCTTTAGCCATAGATAGGATCTGATTTATTATGGATGGAAAGGGAGGTGAAAAGGGAGGTTTATTATGAATGGCGAACCAATCTTGGGTAGATCAATAACAAGCCATGATGGGAATGGGTAAGTTTATTATGAACAAATAGGTTGTGAGGGTGTGCAAAGTGAAAGGATGAAAGTGAATCCTGAAGGAGGGAGGAGCAATGTCTCTACGCATGGCGCTGGTGACCCATTTTTCACCATGGTACTTGCCCAGGGCACCACCGAAGTGGTTTTCACCATTAGACGAAATTATTTCTCTTTACCTTTTTTTGATTTTTTCAATGTTTTTTTGTGTCACAAGGCGCCTGTTTGCCAGGTTTTCACCAAGTAACGATTTTTTATGTTTTATGATTTTTTGTATTTTTGAATTAGGATACTCTGAAGAGCTATGTGTAGAACCTGCGAAGGTGCATGCTATTGATAGGATCCTCCAAAGGTTCACCTTCTGTAGTTGAAAGCTGATATGCACCAGATCCATATGCTGCTGTAATGATGTAAGGACCAAGCCAATTTGGTTCAAACTTGCCCTTCTGCTCTCTGTCTTGCTGATTTTTGGGGTTTTCTCTGAGAACTAGATCACCTACCTCAAATGTGCGAGGCTTGACTTTGTGATTGTAACTGCAACTCATTCATTGTTTGTAAGCCTTGAGATGATTAAAAGCAGTTTGTCTTCGTTCATCCAGTAGTTCCAGTTCTTGTAAGCGAGAAACCCTATAGTCTTCATCACTGATGATGTTTTGCAAAGAGACCCATAAAGAGGGTAGCTCGACCTCAATAGGCAAGATGGCTTCAGTGCCGTAGACAAGTGAATAGGGTGTAGCTAATGTAGGTGTGTGGACACTTGTGCGATAGGCCCAAAGTGCAGGATTAAGTTGGATATGCCAATTACGGCTAGCATCGTCGACTGTCTTCTTTAGGATTTTAAGGATTGTTTTATTAGACGTGTCAGCTTGACCATTACCTTGGGGATAATATGGCGTGGAGAAACGATGTGAAATATGGAAGTGGTCACAGACTTCACAAACATCCTGATTTTTGAAGGGATGCCCGTTATCAGTGATAATGGAAACAGGAATACCGTATCGGCAAATGATATAGTTGAGGATGAATGTAGCAATCTATTTTCCAGTGACTTGTGTGAGAGGCACAACTTCAATCCATTTTGTAAAATACTCTGTGGCAGTGATAATGAATTTATGACCATTGGAAGAAGGAGGGTGAATCTTGCCTATGAGATCGAGTCCCCACTGACAAAAGGGCCAAGGAGACGCAATGGGTTGAAGTTCTTGTGCTGGTGCACGTATGAGATCTCCATGAATTTGACATTGCTTACATTTCTTGACAAACTAATATGAGTTTTTTTCCATATTGGGCCAGTAATATCCAATCCTGATGAGTTTCTTGGCCAAGGTAGGACCACTAGCATGTGGACCACATATCCCTTCATGCACTTCATGTAATGCAATCTGAGCTTCGTCGCTTTCTAAACATCTAAGAAGAGTGCCATCTAGACCTCGCTGGTATAGGATATCAGCTAAAATGACATATCGAGAGGATTGGTGAATGAAAGTGCGACGTTGGTTATTTGATAGATCAGGAGGTAGGATATTGTCACGAAGGTATGTGAAGATGGAACCATATAACTGGGACTCGGGACCGACAACACATATCATCTCAGTAGGCATGATCTCATATGAAGGAACCAAAAGGTTATCCACCAAGAACTCATAGCGGGTCTCATTTGGAGGTAGATCAATCAGTGAAGCAATTGTAGCCATGGCATCTGCGGCGCGATTCTGCTCTCTTGGTATCTGCTTAAGGTCTATCTTTGTGAAGTGTTGTTTCAGGTCATCCACCATTTGTTTATAAGGCATTAATTTTTCATCTTTTGTTTGGTAATCATCAGTTGCTTGACAGATGACAAGTTGAGAGTCCGCAAAAACACGAAGTTCCTAGATCTTCCATTGAACTGCAATTCATAATCCTGTTGTTAATGCCTCATATTCCACTATATTGTTAGTGCAAGGAAATGATAAGCAGTATGATTTTGGTATAGAATCCCCTTGAGGAGTTATAAAGAGGATGCCAGCTCCTGCCCCTTGTTGTGTGTATGAGCCATCGAAGTACAGTTGCCATGGCTTTGCATGTGACATTGTCAAAATAGATTCATCTGGAAATTCTGAACTTAGAGGAACATCATCTATCATGGGAGCATCTGCTAATTGATCTGCGATGGCTTGTCCTTTTATTGCTTTTCTATCCACATACTCGATGTCGAATTCACTCAGGATCATTACCCATTTGGCCAGTCACCCAGTAAGTGTTGCTTTATTGAGAAGATATTTCAATGGATCGATCCTTGCAACTAACTTGGTCTTATGAGTGAGCATGTAATGTCATAATTTCTGCGAAGCAAAGACCACGGCGAGACATGCATGCTCAATTGGTGTGTAGTTTAGCTCATATCCTACCAATGTGCGACTGATATAGTATACTGCTTTTTCTTTGCCCTCAACAATTTGTTGTGCTAAGAGTGTCCCCAGTGTTGTTGAAGTAGCTGAGATGTATGGTAACAGAGGTTGATCTGGAACTAGTGGCATCAAAACTGGCGGATTTAGAAGATAATCTTTGAGCGTCTGGAAAGCCTATTGACAGTTATCATCCCATTTGAATTTGATGTTTTTATGTAGCAGGTGCTGAAAAGGATTACACTTATCTGCAAGTTGTGCTATGAATCTTTGTATGGACTGGAGTCTGCCTTGTAAAGACCGAAGTTGACTGATATTTCTTGGTGGTTGCATCTCCAAGATGGCCTTGACTTTTGCTAGATCAGCTTCGATTCCTCTTTTGGATACAATGAACCCTAGGAGCTTCCCGAATGTTAGTCCAAAGACACATTTCTTGGGGTTTAATCTTACTTTGTATTTTTTTAACTGATCAAAGACGACTGAAAGTATGTCCAAATGTGTATTTCTGTCAATTGATTTGCCCAAGAGGTCGTCGACATAATCTTCCACAGTTACGTGCATGAGATCATGAAAGATAGTAGTCATGGCTCTTTGATATGTAGCACCTGCATTCTTTAGCCCGAAGGGCATGACATTCCAGCAGAAAGTTCCCCAAGGGCAAGTGAATGATGTTTTGTGTTGATCCTCGGGCGCGATCCTTATTTGATTATAACCAGAGAATCCATCCATTAAGGATAACATTTTATGACCTGCTGTGAGATCAACAATCAAGTCAATATTTGGTAATGGGAAGTCATCCTTTGGACAAGCTTTGTTGATGTCTCTAAAATCTGTACATATTCTGATGCTGCGATCTAGTTTACTAACAGGCACCAAGTTAGAGATCCATTCAGGATAATCAATTGAGTGTATGAATCCGACATCCAATAATTTCTCAAGTTCTGCTTTAACCAGTAATGCCACTTGTGGATGCATTTTTCTTAATTTCTGTTTCACTGGTTTTGCCCCCAATTTGACTGTCAAATGATGCGCTACCAAATCCGGATCTAATCCAGGCATATCAACGTATGACCAAGCAAAGTTGATTTTTCGTTCTTTGAAGAAACTTATAAATTTTGACCTTTCTGACTCCGTCAACGATTGAGCTAGGAATATGTTGTGTGGAACCTCTTCTGTACCAATGTTTGTTTTGATAGTCTCCTCTACCAACATGGATGACTTTTCCTCATATGATGCTGGGAGAATGTCGAGCCTTTGATCTTCGGGTGCCTCAGAGAGGTTTTCACTCTTAGATACATCCTTTCTTTTTACCTTTTTGGGGTCAGACAACACCACAATGTGGTTTTCGCCATAAGACCCTTGATTTGTTCTTATTTTCATATTTTTGCGACTGGAAGGTCCGACACCCTCACCAAAATATGCTACGCTGTTGAGTTCTATAGTGTATCCCGCCTTATGGTCCCCAGGAGGAAGATCATCTCGTATGCCAAGATAGTCAATAAAAGCTTCATCATTTTGGAATGTGTCAAACTGTACAGGTCCTCCATGATCCTAGTCAATGAGTTGGTGGTGAACAAGGGGAAGGCCTTTAATGTCTTCGAAGTTAGCGAGGCTAAGAGTGAAGATGCAGTTATATTCGGGTATGTCAAGGTAATTATTGAGGTCATCGATGGCACTCTCCTCATCGGTCTCGATCGCGAACGAATCCAAATTATCATCACTAGTAGCACATTCTGGGACAGGTGTTCTCATCCTATGTGATTTTAACCTAGAAATTTGAGACAAGGACTGTGTGGAATCCTCATGGGTTGTTACTTGACCAACTCTGAACTTGTTATAAAATTCCTCTTCTTCTGTTGGTTCATCTGGCTCTCTGAATATCTCGGTGAGCTCGTAGTCACTGGAGGACTTATCTGAACCCCATTCCCATTCGTTGGAATCTGTGGAATAACGATCCTCTTGTTGAATTTTGGCAGCTTTGATTTGTAAGGCTTCTTCTATCCTTTGGGTGTGGACCTTGGAAGTTAAGAAACCAAGTCCTTTCGAGCGTTCCTTTTTGAAAGTCAATTTAGGTTGTAAAGGTTCAATGATGCCTTCCTTTCGTAACCCTAGAGGGCTTTTTCCATCATACCCAAATTTTTGTAGAATTTTGAAGCCTTTGCCATATTTCTCACATGGTAGACTAATGTGATCTTGTGTGTCATCTTCAATGTCTTTGTAAAGCATTTTGTATAGATCTTTCTCTTCCAGTTCACCCCATCTTTGAAAGGTAGTAGGGTCCCATTTGAGTATCATGATGGATACTTGCTTGTTAGGATGTGGTCTTCCATATTCTTTTGGGGAACTCCTGACTTGTCGTAAGTACATGGTCTGATTTAAAGTGTATTCCCCCATGCCCTTGTCTTGAAACTTGCCTTTAAGCTCACCTTGTTTTGATGTCGAAGGTTTTAATGACTCAGGATCAATGTATGCCAAGGAAGGAACAACTTCACAATTATTGGGAATGATAGTCTCAGTTTTTGATCTCATGTTATTGCAGTATATGAACTGATTAGGATCGCCGTTAACTGTTACTTCCACTCCATTATGAGGAAACTTAATGCATTGGTGATATGTGGATGGGACTGCTCTCATTTCATGAATCCAAGGACGTCCTAGTAATATGTTATAAGTGAGATCTAGATCCAAGACTTGACAAACTATATCCTTTGTAACTAGCCCAACTTTGAGAGGTAAGGTGACTGTGCCCTTGGATGAATTCTCTTCGTCATCATATGCCTTGATGGTGATTTGATTTGTAGAATTCATAGCTTTATCAGAATATCCCAATTGTTTAATAGTGCTCAATGTACAAATGTTTAGACCTGCTCCTCCATCTATCAGGACTCGTTTTATTCGATGTTTGTGTATGAAGGCTTCAACGTGTAGCGGTGCATTATGTGGCTGACTTACGGAGGCGTCATCGACTTCTGTGAAAGTAAGGGAATGTGGAACGGAAAGGTATCCCACCATGGCTTGAAACTGGTCCACGTTCAGATCAGTAGGAACGACAGTATCTCTTAAGATTTTGTCAAGAATGGCTTTATGAGCGGGGGATATGCGTAATAGCTCAAGGATGGAGATGAGCGTGAGTGTCTTCCCTAACTGTTCTACAAGGTCATACTCAGGTTTGGTTGATGAGGAAGCGGTGTTCTTGGCTGGAGCACCTTGCAAAGTGATTTTACCTCGATGGGTTGTAACATGACATTCAGAGGTAGGTTCGGAAGAAGATCCAACACCTTTTAGGACAATCCTGGGTCTCCGGGTAGAATTCTCAGACGTTTTGTCCTTGATGATAATGGTAGAGACATAATTGTCCATCGAGATGTGATTGATGGTTGAATCATAGTTGTAGGATGTTCTGGTATAGTTGGTTTGGTCATCTGTGGCTTTATCTTTTCCTTTGTCATGTTTTGGGAATGGTTCCTTAAACATCTCATGTTCTTGATTAGATGAGTGTCCTTCAATATCAATGTCACCTCTATCAATGAGATCTCGCATGATGTTCTTCAATTGATGGCAATTTCTTGTCTTATGACCCTTGCTCTTATGAAATTCACAATATTCATCATCATTCCACCAATTTGGTTTCACCTTTGACTCATATGGAGGAAAATCTGGAATAGTGATTACCTTGTTTGCCACTAGCTTTTTGAAAATTGACTCAAGTGGTTCTCCCAATGGAGTGTACTTCCTTTGTGATTTGGAAGTTGTTTGAGTATTCACTTGATTGTTTGTAGAACTTGATCTCGAAAAAACGATTTTGGGTTTCACTGTATTGGAATCAACAACACCATCATTGACTGTGTTCTTGTTTTTGTTCCAAAATCTTGGCTTGTCTTTTCCTTTAAAGTCCTCTTTGTTTTCCTTGAATATCTTAATGACTCCTTGTTCAATTAGGACCTTTTCTGTCGCTAAGCCTTTTTCAATGACGTCCTTGAAGGTGGACAAACAAGCTTTCCTTAAGTCGTAACCAATCTCTTTGTTAACATTTCTACCATTTGTTTTTGTGGAATTTCACAAGAGCATCTGCTGGCTAGATTCCTCCATCTTTGTAAAAATGATGCAAAAGACTCTCCCTCTTTTTGCTTGGTGTTGCACAAAGTACTGACTGATATGTCTATCTCTATATTGTAGGAGAAATGTTGAATAAATGCCTCTGCTAGGTCACCCCATGACTTAATTCCAGGTGGAAGTTGGGAGAACCATTCCATAGCTTGATCACCTAGACTTTGTGGGAATGATCTCATCAGATATGTCTCTTCAGAAGCTACCTCAATGCAAGTTGTGAAAAACTGTCTTATGTGTGCCTTAGGATCTCCTTTTCCTATCAAACTTAGGTGTCACAAAGTGTGTAGAAAATGGAGGCATTGGAATGCTCTTGTCAAATGGATAAGGACATATGTCTCTCATTGTGTATGTTGGCTTCGGTGTATTTATGTCCTCCATTTTCTTTTGTAAATCCCTGATTTGTTGCTCCAAATTGTTCTTAGGTGGAGATCGACTTCTTGGACCATACCCCATGCTTGAGGCACCAATTGGTGGAGGAGCATGTTGCATATATGGATGATATTGATCATACACATGTTCATATGGAGGAGGTCTATAATGATGCTGCATATATGGACCACTTGGTATAGATTCATGTTGAGGAACACCATATCTATATTGTCCATGTATACCATATTCTACAGGCATGTCATGTTCTAATGTGTTGCCCCCAAATTTGACACGGGGTTTCCTTGTGTCCAAATTTTGAGCATGCCTTTGAATATCCAATTGCTTTGGTGGTTGATCCTTAGCATTGGTATGTGTTTGAGCATACGTTTCTGCATAAGATTTCCATAATGGTCTGCGAAGGTGAGTATCATATGGTTGACCATGTGTATGTGGGACCTCTGGTTTTTGAAACAAAGATGATGGTGATTCAGGTACCATATGTGGTCCTCTATTGCCTCCACTATTAGGCCTCCTTTGATCCATGTTGGAGTGAGTTTGTTGCAAAGGTCTATGTTCTATCATTTGAGACATGTCAAAATCATGAGGTATCTTGGCTCCACTTTGTGCCATCATGTGTAAGAAGTATTGTCTATCCCTTCTCATTATTTCCTCAACCAATCGATTGAAATGGGATTCATAATGGATTCTTCCACATCTGCTGAATGTACGGAAAAGTTGTCCATATTGTCATTGTGTGTATCATTGTTGTTTGTAGTGTCCATGTTCTCAACATTTGGAATGTATCTATAGGCATCCATGTCAGGTAATGTAGTATGATTGGAATTGAAAAAGATATCATTGTCATACTCATAAGAACTCATGTTTGCGGACTCTTGAGCCTCTTTAGTTTCTCTCCTAGATTTTTGAAGACGGGTTTCAACCATGAACTAGGTATTGACTGAGATGTGTGAGACTTAGACGAAAATGGAAAAAGTATGGAAGACCAAGAGTTGGATGGAATGTAAATGAATCTGAGGTGTACTTGCAATGTCCAAAGTGTAAGACCAAGTATGTATGTAGTAGAATAGGTGTGACTTCCAAAGAGAGGATAGTTTCTCTTGATGAGGTAAGTTGACCTTGACTCTAAGTAAGACCAAATGAGACCCAAAGGTAAGAAACCTTGATGAGGGACCACTTAGCAAAGTGTTGCTGTATGTAGTGTGTTGAAAAAGTATAGTGAGGACAAGCAAGTGACCCTTTGACTCAAGTTTAGACAATTGTGAATGTAAAGTGAGATGTGATGCAATGATGGACTTTGTGAGACCCAAGGACAGGTTGACTGCTAAATGAAACCCTGGAGAAATGACCTAGGAAGCTCAAGAATTCTGAAACTGACTGTGTTTGTTTGCTAGACTGTAAAAGTTTTTTTTTCAATTTTGAACACAGACGCGCCTGTATACTTCACAGACGTGGTTTCCTGACACAGACATGGCTCTGTTCAACACAGACACGTTTCTGAGATTTTGTGCAAATTGCAATGTTGATTCTAGGAACACAGATGCATTTCTGCCCTTCACAGATGCGGTTATACAACACAGACGCTATTATGTCCAACACAGATGCATTTCTACAAAATTTGTGCAATCTTTTCCAATCTGTGAAGTCATTTTTGTTATGACCAAATCTGACAGTTTGATTGTTTTTCATGATAAGAGGACACAGTGTTGATAAAGACCCAATGTTTGCAAGTGTCTAGACTCAAAATGACTCCAAGAAAAGTGTGTTGTTTGATGTAAAAATGTTTTGCATACACTTGAAGACACAAAAGACACAATGTTTTGCCGTTTGGTCTTGAATGTTTTGAATGTTTAAAATAAGTCAAGCACAATTCTTATGGCTGGCCAAGACAATAGTTGTTTATCCCACATGAGGTTTTACCCCCGAGGCTACGTTATTCATAGCGGATACTTAGATGCTTGACCTTACTGGCTCCACCCTCGACACTCACTTCTCGGGTCAGCCAAGCATTAGTCCCCATGAAAACTCCCCGTGGTGAACTTTGTATCTCTACTAAGAACCATATGTGTGTGGGCTTCTACCAGAGGTCCGACGTCCTGCTCGAACAACTAGAAGGATTTGGCCTTCTAAAACAAAAAGGTGCTAGTAAGGGCATCCGCTCGTGTGGCCATACATGCGGCACTTTCAGCTTTGTAAATATAGAAGGCTCCCAGCCGGTAGGGGTTACGCCCTACAACTGATTAAATAAATTTGATCAAACGGGTTTATGGGGAGACATAGTGTCGGTATGAACTAATCAGCACACGTTATCCATATTTTTCACCATGAATACAGTTGTTTATAGTGGTTCGGAAGAGGTGGGTTTTTCTCGCTACCACTTGGGTCGTTCTCTTCTCATTAGTAGTCCTAATGACCACACGGGAAGACAGGCCCTCTAAAGATTAAACAAAAAGAGCCTATTGCTCAAAACACAAAAGACAGTGATTCAATTTTAGTGCACCAATTGAAGTGTTTGCTAGTCTATGAAAACAAGGCACACAATAAAAATCCAAAAACCCTTGCCAAGGACCTGCAACAAAGATTTATTAGTAGTTTGGATTGTTTGAAATAATCACCCCTTCCTACAAGCACACAAGTTAGGTAAATTTTAAACCCAAAAGACTTTGTGAAAATAGGGGCCTTCAACCAAATGATTTTGCTTTCAAGACAAGCTGCACCAATTTCGTTAGCTAGATCTGAAAATGTTAGCTCAAAATAAACCAGATCTGAAACCCTAAATGCAAAATCCAAAATTGAATCAATAAAACCAAAATTTTGAAACTGGTGAACACAGACGTGATTACCCTCAACACAGACGCGACTTCGTGACACAAACGCAGTTCTGTGAGACACAGACGCGGCTACAGAACGCAGACGCGACTCCTGGACACAGACGCGGCTAAAAACACCTCAGACGCGACTCAATAACACAAACACGCTTTTTTGGAACTTGCAAAATAAAATACTGCTAATAACACAGACGTGATTCCAGATGTCGCAGACGCGCCAGAAAATCAGAAACGCGATCCGAAAGTGCGCAGACGCAAAAATATCAAAATGCTGCCGAAAATGTCAGATCTGCAACTTCAAAACACAAAATCTGCAACAAGGATGTTAAATGCAAAAGGGACCAGGGTCCCACCGGGCGTGCCAAAATGTATATGGTGAAAATAGATAACAATAATAACGATATTGAAAGGCTAAATGAATTCAACCACAAAACCCTAGCCTAACAACAACAAAGATCCACCATAACATATGAAGATTACCTAAGACAATGCAAATCAAATGAAATCACAAAGATTATACCATCACATGTCCAATAGGGTTTGAATCTCCATTCTTCTTATCTCCATTGATCTTGTTTGATGCATTTGCTCTCAGATTTTATGTGCACAAGAGCTCAACAAAGAATGGAATGTGGTTGCAAGTAGGATCGTAGTGTAGTCAAGTGCATAAATTGATTCATTAGGGTTTGATAATGAAGGAAGCATCTCCTTATATAGAAGACACTATATGAAATGGAGGGATAAGATTGAGAGGTGTAAAAGGAGGTCGGCTATGATTAGAGGGTAGGTAAAAGAGATAATAAAATAATGAAAGGGGTAGGTAGTGTAGGAATTAAGAGATGAATGACATGTGTCATTGGTAGAAAAGGTTAATGAATTAATTTAAATAAATAAAGATTTATTTAATTAATAGAGGAAGTGGGATTAATTAAATAAATAAGATATTTATTTAATTTAGGAAAAGGATAATTTAAATAAATAAATGTATTTATTTAAATGAGAAATAAGGCTAGAAGAGGATAAATGAATTAATTAAATAAATAAAGATTTATTTAATTAATAGAAGAATTAGGCTTAGATAATTAAATAAATAAAACATTTATTTAATTAGACTGGACAATTTTGGGTGTCTACAGTTCCTACCAGCATTTGTCTATACCAGTACCTTATTTGTTTAAGGTTGTATTGTGGATTAAAAGTTATAATTTGCTAACAACTGATTCACCCCCCCTCTTAGTTGTTCACCGGTTATCCTAAGAATTGGTATCAGAGTTTTGGTCCTCTTTTGCAGAAGCTTAACCACTTGAGGTAGATCATATGGCAGCTAACACTTCTAATCCATCGTTACCTATTTTCAAAAGGTAAATCCCTAAGATTGATGGAACAAATTATGGGATATGGAAAATTCAAATGGCGACTCATCTTCGATGTCTTGGCAATGATATTTGGGAGATCACTGAGAAAGGATACACACCTTATGATCCGACATCCGACAATCCTGCTCCTGCAGACCTGGACAAGAATATTGAAAGTGATTGCAGAGCTAGAGAAGTCCTCTTGTGTGCACTTACTGATCAACAACTCATGGGATTGACCCTACTGTCAAAATTGCCAAACTTGATGGTTACTGGGTAAGGTATGAAAACTTTAAAATGGAAGAGAATGAAAGAATTGCCGTGTTTATGGAAATAGTAAATGAGATTGTTATGAGAATTCAATGTTGTGGAGGATTTTTAAGTGAAGATGAAATAGTTTCCAAAGTCTTGAGAGCCCTTCCACTGACTTACAAGATGAAGGCAACTACAATTAATGAGTTAAGAACAATGACAAACACTTCAGTCAACAGAGACATTTTGATTGGAAAATTATCTTCTTTTGAGCTTGAAGAATTTGGATCTTCTGGAGTTGTAAAGTCTGAACCTGCTTTTCATGCATCATCATCAACATCTACCGATAAAAGTGATTGGAGAGCCCTATATGCAAAAGAATTGGAAGACATGAGGAAAGAAGAAGAAGAGCTTGAGCAACTTGAAGCATTATTTGCTAGAAGAGTACCTAAAGGTCCAACTGGAAGTAAGTATGAAGAAAAATCACCTTTTAAATGTTTTACATGTAATAAGATTGGTCATTTTGCATCTAGATGTCTTGAAAGGAATGCAAGGTTTGAGGAAAGAGTTAAGAAAACTTTTAAGCCTAACCCAAATAGATATAGATTCAAGAAAGACAAACATTGCTACATAGCAGATGAGGAAGGAGTAACCGTTGACTCTGGAGATGAACCGACAGAAGACTCAGCTAGTGGATCTAGAAATGGAAATGAATGAGTGCTCTATGCTTTGAAGGAAGTTGAACCATAACCGGCTATCAAAAATGAAGAGAAGTTCATGGCAACAAAAGTTCAAGATAAGGATGAATGGGTAATTGATAGTGGATGCTCACATCATATGACAGGAGATAAAAGGAAATTTCTGTCCCTGCAAGAATACAATGGTGGTCAAGTTAGATTTGGAGATGACAAGGCATGTATGATCAAAGGTAAAGGTATTATTTCTTTGGATGGAAAGCATAACACTAATAATGTCTATTATGTAGAAGGTTTAAGGCATATTCTTTTGAGTGTTGGTCAATTAGTTGATAAGGGTTTTCAACTTCAGTTTAAGGATAGAAAATGCAAAATCATTAACAAAGCTAGTTTGGAGATTGCAACCAGTATTCAGATAGGAAGTAATATCTTTCACTTGAACACTGGTAATAAGACATGTTTGATTGCTCATATTGATGAGAGTTGGCTATGGCATAAGAGGTTGTGTCATGTTAATTTTGATTGTATTGTTAAGATCAGTTCAACTAAGGCAGTTAGAGATATACCTAAGATTATGAAGCCTCATAATCTGGTATGTAAGGAATGCCAATTGGGTAAGCAAGTCAGAAGTTCTTTTAAAAATATACATGATAAATCTAATGATGTACTTGATTTGATTCACACTAACTTATGTGGTCCAACAAGGACTAGAAGCTTTCAAGGTGATAGGTATTTTATGCTGATTATTGATGACTATTCTAGAATGATGTGGGCAAATTTTCTAAGGGAGAAGTTTGAAGCTTTTGAGAAATTCAAGATCTTTAAAGCGAAGGTTGAAATAGAAACTAGATTGAAAATCAAATGTCTAAGATCAGATCATGGTGGTGAGTTCACTTCTCATGATTTAACAGTTATTGTGAGACAAATGGAATCAGAAGACAACTATCTGCACCTAGGACTCCTCAGCAAAATGGAGTAGTTGAAAGAAAGAACATAAACATTTTGGATGCAGCTAGATCTATGATGATGGAAGCCAAATTGCCTCACATCTACTGGAGAGAAGCAGTGAGTACAACAGTTTACACACTGAACAAAGTTCATATTAAAGGTGAAACCAGTAAGACCCTTTATGAACTATGGTTTGGACATACACCTACTGTTAAGTATTTTAGAATTTTTGAAAGTAAATACTATATCAAAAGAGATGATTCAATTGGAAAGTTTGATCCTAGATGTAATGAAGGGATATTTCTTGGTTATTCAATTCAGAGCAAAACATATAGATGTTTTAACAAAAGATTGCAAAAAATTGTGAAAAGTGCTAATGTGAAAGTGGATGAACAATACATAAATCATTCTATATCATATGACAGGGAACCGACAGTGGAAATGATCATAACTGAACCAGCAATGCCTCAACTGGTATAGGAAGCTGAAACAGTTACACCTGCACAATCAGAAAATTCAACTGTGACTGATGATTAGAATGGTGAACCTGAAGTTGAAAAGACTCCAAGGTATGTAAGATTAAACCATTCTGAAGATCAAATTATTGGATATAGGAACAAGGGAGTAATGACAAGAATAAAATTGGCAAATGAAGAGGTATGTATTATTTCTCAAGTTGAATCGACAATTGTTATTGAAGCTTGTAAGGATAAACATTGGTTAAAAGCTATGGAAGATGAATTAGATCAAATAGAGAAGAATGAAACTTGGTCTTTAGTTTCTCGGCCTAAAAATAAGAATGTTATTGGAACTAAATGGGTTTTTAGAAATAAACTGAATGAGGATGGTCAAGTTATAAGGAACAAGGCTAGATTGGTTTGTAAAGGATATTCTCAAATGGAAGGAATTGAATATGGTGAGACATTTGCACCTGTAGCTAGAATTGAAGCTGTCAGACTATTTCTTGCCTATGCAGCTTATAATAACTATAAGGTTAAACAAATGGATGTCAAATGTGCATTTTTGAATGGTGATATTGAGGAAGAAGTTTACATTGAGCAACTTGATGGATTTACATTGATAGATGACAAAGACATGGTTTGCAGATTGAAGAAAGCTTTATATGGTTTGAAACAGGCTCCTAGAGCTTGGTATGCAAGGTTGGATAAATATATTTTGAAGCTTGATTTTACTAAAGGCAGTGCTAATAGTAATCTATATTATAAGTTCACTGATAATGATATTTTGATTATTGAAGTATTTGTTGATGATATCATTTTTGGAGGAGAAGATAAACTGTGCATGGAATTTGCTAACAACATGAAAAATGAATTTGAAATATCCATGATTGGTGAGATGAAATTTTTCTTAGGTTTGTAGATTACTCAAACTAACAAAGGCATTTTTATCTGTCAAAATAAGTATGTGAGGGAATCGTTGAAAAAGTTTGGTATGGAGAATTCAAAACCGGTAAGTACTCCTATAGATACAAATGAGAAATTATCTATCAAGGATACTTCACCGGTAAATTCGACAAGGTATAAATCTATGATTGGTGGTCTATTATATCTAACTCAGACTAGACCTAATATTATGAATGCAGTAAATATTGTTTCAAGGTATCAGAGTAATCCTAAAGAAAATAATGAATGTGCAGTAAAGAGGATATTCCGGTATTTGCAAGGAACAACAGAATATGGCTTATGGTATTCTAGAAATGATGATTTCTTTATGTGCATATACTGACTCAGATTGGTCAGGTGATACCGATGATAGGAAAAGAACTTCTGGTGGAGCTTTCTTTCTTGGAAATAAATTAGTTTCATGGATAAGAAAAAAATAGTCATGCATTTCTTTATCTATTGCAGAAGTTGAGTATGATGCAACAACAACTAATTGCACTCAAGTTTTGTGGATGACGCAAATGTTGAAGGATATCAGGGTAAATTATAGTGAACTGGTAGTTATCTACTGTGATAACTCTGCAGCTATTGACATGTCCAAGAATCCGGTATTTCACTCTAAGACTAAGCATATTTCAATAAAGTATAACTTTCTGAAGGACATGGTAGAAGCAAAGGAAGTCGAATTGGTTTATGTGAACACTAAAGAATAGATTGCAGACATATTCACTAAACAACTATCTAAGGAATTGTTTGAATACTTGAGAGATAGGTTAGGGGTTTCTACCCCTCCGATAGAGACTTGATTGATGAAGTTTGTCATCAGTCTGGTATGCATTATCCAGAACATTATCCATTCCGACACTGATGAATGGTGCTACTACTCAGGGGGAGTAGTCAGATTTGAGATTTAGAGGTTTATATCATTGCTTTGATATTTTTGTTAGGTTTCTGGCATTGATGTCAAAGGGGGTAAGATATTGATGTGAAAATAAAAGAAAAGTTGTATACATTGGGGAGAGAGATTTGTTCAAAACCTTACAGAGATATCATTTACTGGGGGAGAACTATTGATTGTTGGTTGTCTTCCATAGGGGGAGACTTGTTTGGCATTTCTTGGTACTTAAGATGTTTTTCACATCTAGTGTTGCCATCAATGCCAAAGGGGGAGATTGTTGGCACTATGTGTATGTGTGGCATTTATTTTTTGTCATTGATGTCAACACTAGCTGTTACCGACAGACAGATTTACATTGGCTGATATGGATGGTTACCGACAGACAGGTTACCAGTATAAGATCTAGTGTTACCGACAGAAGAGATTATCTGGTTGGCACTTCCGACATGTTTGGATCAGTGAAGTATATTGGATTTCATGTGTTATATGCTTCATAAGCATGTTTTGGTCAGTTGGTATTGGCTTGATAATTGGATGTTATCATACACACTAGTAAACCCTTACCAGCACTAGTTTAAGGCTTTACCGACAGAGCTTTCATTGAGGAATCATGACAGGATGCACAATTGGTGTTGGTGCATCTTATTAGAGGATTTCAGGATGCTGAAGATGTTCGTTGATTGTGCTTCAATTGCTTGAAGACATTTCTTTGGCGTGGTGGACCCAGAATAGGTCCGAACCTATCTAGGTTATGGACCAGTATCATGCTAGCGTGTACTCTACATGTTACTTGGATGATTATAGATGTTTTATGGATTTGTTAATATTGTTTTGATCTTAAGCCGACATGGCATATCATTCTAATAAGAAATTATGTAATGATATTATTGTAATATCTTTAGGTGGCCGACCTGATTGGTTTAGGCCTTAGGGTTTGTATAAATAAGAGGTAGAAACTCTTTGTAAAGTATCATGGTTATTGGAAAGATCATGGTCAAGGAATGTAATGTGCGAATATTGTAATATCATTCAGACATAGGAGTTGATCGATCATTGGTGATCGGATTGGTTTCAGAAGAGGATTTAGTCCTTCGACATTGAGCTTAACCGGGACTGTAATCAAGCATAGTAGATGCTATTTCCAGTAGTTCACTCTATTGGATTGTTGTCCATTTATCTTGAGAAGGTTGTAGGCTCTTTGTAGTCAGTAAGATTCTTTTGTAATGAGCAGTACGCTCTAGGAAGTGTGCCTTCTTGCAAGTGCATGCCCCTCATTGTAACACATACTTTCTGCAGAAGTATCATTTGACTGTGGATAGGCTTCCCACTGTGGTTTTTCCCTTTCCTGTTTTTCCACGTACAAATCATGGTGTTATGTGGTATGATTGCTTTGCATTGATTATCTGGTTAATTTTTAATGTTGTATTGTTTACCGGTATTTGTTCCTACCGACATCTGTCTGTACCGATACTTGATTTGTTTAAGGTTGTATTGTGGATTAAAATTTATAATTTGTTAACAACTGATTCACCCCCCCCTCTCAGTTGTTCATCGGTTATCTTAACACCTCTTAGTGTTTATTGATTCCAACAATTGGTATCACAGCCTAGTTCCTCCAAGGAAGACTAACCACTTCAGTAAGGTTCGGGAGATTGAATCAATGGATTCCGGTTTGCAGAGATAGCTTTGTGCGGCTCTTGAAGATCTTGATGCAACAAGAAATGAAATAAATTATTTGAAGAGAAACTTGAATGCAACTGAAGACTTCATTAATGATTTGAAAGATCAAGTGAACACTTCAAGAGACAAGAGGAAAGTGCTTATGGATAAACTAAAAGAAGAAGATGAACAAAACATGGAGAATCAGGATAAGTCTGATGTATGTGACAAACTTTCTAGAGAGAATGCCGTATTGAAGAATGAGATGCAATCCATAGTGATGAAGTTGACTAAGGAGATTGAAGACCAAAAGAAGAATGAAGAAATTTTGACTTAAACATTGAAAGACAGATCAGATGAATACTTCCGGCTTACCTATGAGAATGATCAGTTGAAGCTTGAGTTGACTCAATCAAGGAATGATGGTCAGGAACTTGAAAGACAGATTGTTGCCCTAAGAGATGAATTTGCTACTACAAATGAATACAAAAAATAATTCAATGCTAGCTTAGCAAGGATGGATGAGATGCTAGATAGTCAGAGACATGTAAAAGACATAAGAGGACTTGGATATGAAAAAGGAGAATCGTCTGGTTCTGGACAAAGCAATGTAAAGCCCAAGAACAAGAATTCTTCGGTAAGACAACCTAATGCTTATAAATTCAATGGTAGATGTTTTACTTGCAATAAATTTGGCCATATGATAATCAATGTAGAAGTAAGATGAATAATGGAATGATGAATAATGTAAACAATGGTCCTACCTTTACCGGTCAATGTTTCATATGCAACAATTTTGGTCACAATTCAAACATGTGCATAGCAATAATGAACAACTTTCAGAACATGAGATGTTATGCTTGTGGAATGTTTGGACATATCTATAACCAATGCAGGATGAGACCAAATCAGATGAATTTCATACCTATGTGAAGAAATTTTGTTTGCCATGCATGCAACAAGCTTGGTCACATTGCAAAATACTGCAGAAGCAAGAACAATGGTCCGGTAAACAGAGGCAAATCGGATGAGAAAGGAAAACAAAAAGTAGATGATATCGGAAATCAACATAAGTAAATGTGGGTGAAGAAAGAAGATGCCAATGTGCAGAATGGCTCCACACCTAAATCAAGTGATGGAACCTCATCTGGCAACTAGGGCTTTTTGGCCTTAGGGGGAACTTTACATGCATATTCATAGAACCCCCTCTTAGGTGATCTGTAACCGATTTCGGTAGGTTGCAGAAGGCTTAAATCATGTGCGCAGATGTTATTCAAAAGATTTGATGGAGATTTGAGGCTCTGGTAAGCAATTTCATGAAAATTATAGTAACCAATTGAAGCATTTATTACAACACAGAATTAGGTTTTCAAAGGTCAAAAGGGCATTTCAAAGATTTATTTTTCACAATGCGATCAAAAGAAAAGAGCAGTGTAGTGAAGAAAAGAGATTTGGCGATCAAAATCAAGCTTGCAGCAATTCAGAAGAAATTTCTTGTGCCCGATTGAATTAAAAGGTATTTATCTATTCCGCGAAGCTATCCATTTCAAACCATAAATTTATAATGGCATCAATATCTAGAATTGATACCCTGTTGGTTGTTGAGATTAAGGATAGAGCTAGACTTGTTTTCAAGAAACACCCCTTCAAGTTTGTCGAAGATGATCCAAAAGGAGCATTTTATTTGGTACCCTATGACATTATTCACAATGAAGATATTAGGGAATACATCCATTGTGATCTTGAGGATCTTGGCAATGCTGATATGCTGACCTTGTATAACAAACATTTGGCAGACAACTTGGGTAACCTCAAATCAGAATATAAGGTTCTTCAAGACAAGGGTTTTTCGTAGTTTGTCCATTTTCCATTGTTCGATGAAGCAGAGTGGATCCAGTATATCCTCAGTCGAGTCCATGATGAGCTCATGTGGCTTGATAGGCCTCACAAGATCATCAAACATGCAATTCATTCTGTGACATGCCTATGTGAAACCAGTGAAGTACCTGGCCTAAGAAAAGTATCGAATAACACAGTGATAGCCACTACCAGTTCCAAGTTCAACAACAGAGCAATGACTATCAACAACATCTTGGAGCATGATGTGAGGTTTTCATCGATGGTGGTTGGTTACAAAGTCTATTGATCAAGTAGACAAAACTTCGTCTCCAGAACTACCATATATACAACATATCAGATGCTTGAGGATGACATAAGGTATGATTTGTGTATAGTCCTTCTAAATGAACTGATGAGTAATTTGAAGAAAATTAAGCTAGATAAGAAGGAAATTTTAAAGTATGGGTCTCTTCTTATTTGTTTGGCCTTATATTTCCTGAATCAGATCCCTGGTATAAAAGGAAAGGTCCAATGGGCCTATGATAGACCCGTGGCAATGCAAATCAAGGAGGGATTGTGGGGAATATGAGATGCCACAATGAGAATATCCGCATTATGGGGCTATTTCAAAATATTTCAAGCCTTCATGAAGAGCAGAGAAAGAATCCCTAGGGAGATTATGGAGAAATATGAGCAAACTATTTGTTTCATCATTGATAAAGATCATTGTGAGATGGAAGCAATTGAGCCTAGAATAGTTTGGATCATGCCCATGGGGTATGAAGTTGACACTATCACGCTTGAGGCATATGTTCAACATCTATTGAGCCAACTTGTTGATCCAAAAGAAGAAATATTTGGTACTTTAAAGGAAAAAGAGTTAAGTCTGCATAAATAGTTCACTGATGTTGGGAGAAAGAAGAGGATTAGAAAGGAATTGGAGGCTGTTGTAGAGTAGATGGGACTGACAAAGGAAGTTGTACAGAGGGAAAGAGATCAGAACATTCTAAGGGAGGAGGATGTAATCAAACCTCAACCCCAACCGGTAAACCCTCCTATGTAGCCCAAAGCTAAACGTAGTAAGTCTGCACCTATTTACGGAGTGAAGAAACCCATTCCTCCACCCAAGCCAAAGCCTGCAGTATCAACCAGTGGTGTTGAGAAGAGGAAAAAGGAGAAGCCTTCTAGGCAGTATGTTGGAGCAGAGGAAGAGACAGAGCCAGATGAATAAGTTCAGAAAGTCAAGAAGATTGCTACTTATGCTCGAGTAGTTAGGAAGCCATTTGGTGATGCTCCACCCGCTAAAAAGACAAAGATTCAAGGCAAGCCAACTAGAAAGTCTAAGGAAACTAGGAAGCATAAATTTGAAGCCTTGGAATATGGTAAGGTTGAGATTATTCCTCCCAAATCCTTAGGAGATATAAAGAATGAAATCATTAAGGATGGAAATTTGAAGAATCTTGCTGTATATTATGAGAATGTGGATGATAGGGAGAGGAGAGAAATTGACGAAGCAATTGTACTATATATGAATAATATCAGTAGATCCCTAATTGAGTTATCATTCGAGTTGCCTAAGGAGCTGTATGATATCCTTGATATCCGGAGAAATACTGCCTACCAGAAAGATGAAGAAATGCAAAGATGAAGAAATGCATGAGCATGTTTTGGTGAACACTTGTTCAGCCATCTCTAGGGATGAAGTTGAAAGATTATTAAAATTGGCAAAAGAGAAATTCAGCAGCAAGAGAAGAGTTAATAGAATTATGCTTGGCAAAATCAATGAAGTTGCAAGAGAAACAAAACAAATGGTAAATAGTTTTTACTTGAGCTGAGATATGAGGTAAATCTACCTTAGGATGCCTCCCACTTAGAAGGACAAAATCTTGACACTTCCATTCCAGAAGTACATATAGAAGTCTCTGGTGGTCAGGTTGATCAGTAGTCCATTGAGAAAGAAGCAACACAAGATGCACCTTCTGAAAATCCAGTTGCAAATGTGTCCGGTGAATCTACTTAGGACCCTCCTGAGATAGAAGTGATTGCAAAAATGATAGCAGAGGAGATAGCGAAGTTTGAAAAGAGTGTGAATGCAGAGGTTGAGAAGGAGAAGAGTGATGAAAAAATAGAGAAACCTCTGGTAACCATGAATGCGACAGTTTCCACCATCAAAGGTAAAGAGATTGATGTAGAGGATGACTTTTCTCATGGTCCGATTGATTTGAGCACTCTTTCCCCTCTTCAAGCTTTGAAACTTGCCACCCAAGCTCAAATCAAGTCAAGTGAAGATCTGTTAAAATCTCAGTCTGAAGACAAAGAAGTCAGCTCTCTTGCCACTGAGGTTTTGGAAAAGCTTTTACCCAATTTTTGTCAGGATTCCGGTGCTTCTCCCTCTAAAAAGCTTAAGAACTTGTTAAATGTTGTTAACTCCATTTTTGTATCATTAGAAAAGGTTGTGAATGAATCTGTATAGAAAAGGCTTAATGAAATAAGATTGTAGGAAAAGTTGAAAGAAATAGAGAGGGATAAAGTGAGCCTAAAGTTTGCAATGAAGAGTGTAGAAAAGGCATTAGATGTAGGCGGGAAAATTTTCAAATCATGTCTGTTTTTGCCCAAATTTACTGCAAACATTGATCAACAAATAAGAGATTTTGAGGGTAAACTTGCTGGTATTGGTCACTCTTTTACACCTCAATCCGTCTTCCTGAGTTCACTTGAAGCACAAATTTTGGATTATTCTGAACAAATAAAGGGCTTGAGTCATGACAAAGAGAGAATGCTGAGTAGAGTAGGGGAACTGAGGAGCTTGTTAATTCCCTAGATGGATACCTTGCTGGGTGCACAACAGGATGCAATTAGTGCCTTAAGTAAACCAATACCATCCAATCTTCAGAGTGTTGAGATTCATGCATTTATGTATAGTGCCCTAATAAATGTGTTTGAGTGTTTCCTAAGAGGATGGAATGAATATAAAAAATCCTTAAAGGTGACTTACTTAGACATCTTCAAGTTCATGTAATCAAGTGCATTCATTCATTCTTTTGTTTTGGTAGATTCCCACCCTTTGCCATTGATGTCAAAGGGGGAGAGAGAGAGCGGTGAAAAATGAAGTAGTTCAGGGGGAGTCAGTCAAATTGAATGTACAAAATTCATACTTTGGTGTTTTGCAGATTTTGGATACTTTTGGATATTTTCATTTTTCACTTGTGTTGCCATCAATGCCAAAGAGGGAGATTGTTGGCATTTGGTGTTCTGGTGATGCTTCGATGGATATTGATGGTTCTTGATGCTTGTAGATTCTTAGGAGTTGTAATTTATGGCAACTTAGTCTTCTGATCTGATCAGGTATGAAGTTTTGGCTAACGGGATGTCTTGAATATAGTAATTCTGGATTAAGTCTGTCAGTGTAACTCAGTATACAATTTTATGATTTTTGGTGAAGCAGTTTTGATTTCGGTGATCGGTGATTAATTGGCTAGGTATATGAAGAAGGTTATGACGTCAATCCACCCTCTAGTATTGATTCCTACGCCTATTTGAAGGTCCGATATTCGGTAGAGCAGTAAAACAAAGTATTCTTCATGTGTGATAGGGTATCGTGTGACTGGATTCCTTAAGTTGTTTCCGGTGATTGGAAATGTGTTTGGAATAATATGTGAGACCTATAGGAAGCGTGTGATCATGTATTTTGGGTCTGGTATATGATTCGACAATAGATCTAAGCCGACTTGCAGCAACACGTTTCATTTCAGATATTTGGTGAAGCTGACTTGTGAGAGATTAATTTTGGAGTGTCCGGATATATAAGACCATTTGGGTTAATGGATTAGTTGTTGGATATACTTTGTGTTGTGTTTTTGGAGCGATCAAGCATAGTTTCACATGCACACTCATAATTGTGTTGATCCGGTAGAGCAAGAAGAGTAAAACATAGCAGTTTACTAGAATAGTGCAACATATCATTTTGTGCCTAATCAGAATTGATATTTGGCATAGTCAGATGCTATTTTCTAGTTCTTTACTTAATGTAAGCAGATTTTAATCTCTTTGAGGCAGTGAGCCTTCCTTCGGGGTTGTAGCCCTGTTTTGTAACTTGAGTAGTAAACTCTAGGTGGTGTGCTTGAATATAAGTGCATTCCCCTCATGTAATATTATTTTTCTATTGGCCATAGTGGAATAATATTGTCGGTTCAAATCCCATTGTGGTTTTTCCCATATGGGTTTCCACGTAAAAATCTTGGTTTTATGGTTACTTATTCTATGTTTCTGCACTTTGCTTTCTTTGTTGTTCATCCGGTGGTTAGAGAATTAGATTAACAAATTCAAATTTTGTAGAACATTGATTCACCCCCCCCTCTCAGAGTTCATTGATTCCAACATATCTAACATAAAAAATTACGTACTGACAAGGCTCACAACTCAGCTCCTTTTAACAAAAAATATTACAATGACATTATGCTTGAGTTGTAAGACACATCTTTTCAACAATCTTCTAATTGCCATTTACATTTCATAAAGCGTTATATATAATGAAATCCAGTCCTCTCAATGAAAGCATGCACCTAAAATAGAATGCAATTCATAACGGAGGATTATAAATCCTAAAAAAATGGAGTCAAAAGGTTGATCCAAGCACTCCACAATGGTGCATTATTTTATCTTACAACACTCTTACCCATGGCTATGTTTAAGTACTCAAAGATGATCAACCTAGTCCAAAATGAACACATTTTATTAATATTTTCCTATAAATTTGTCATATGATAAATTTCAAGTTGTAGAATGTGTCATATACAAAATCTCATGGAATCCTAAGGGTAGAATTTAATTCTATTAATGTTTAAATTACAAAACATTACAACTAATGATTGTTAAAAATATTGAAAGTTATAAAAAACATAATCCTAATAGAAAAAAATGTATAATAAAAAATTAAATTATTACATATTAATAATTAAATTAATTTATTTTGAAACAAAAAAATTATTTTTAAAACTATTAATAAAATATATTTTTATAAACATTATTATCTTTCAATGCACATTTATCTATATTGATTAAAGAATCCAATTGTGAGGCATACTTTTTTGTATTAATTATTATAAAAATATTAAAATAAAAATATTAAATATATCATATGATAAAACTATATATATTTGAGTAAATATAAAAATTTAAGTTGGTATCTTTCATCCAAGAGAATAAACATGTCAATGGTGAAGTCATTCATATGACAAGATTACAAAAGATTATAATGCCATAATGCATTTTTTTTACTAATTCTAAAGATGTCTATTTATATTACTGTTCAGGATACATGCAATATATAAATACTAATGATAATATTACATTAATATACAACATTTTCACCATTTAATCATAACTTTGAAGTTGTACGTTCCACAAGTTCTTTTCGAAGAATCTTTCCAACAGCAGATTTGGGAATGGAATCAATGAACAATACTCTTCTAACCTTTTTGTATGGTGCCACCTGTACAAATTCATTATATAAAATATATAAAAAAAATATTAAAAAAAAAAAATTAAAATTTTATTTTTTAATTCCTATTTATATAATGTATTTTGTTAAATTAATATAATTATAAAAAAGAGATTTTTTAAAATATTGTTATTCTCGATTCTATTTAATGGATTTCTATTCTTATAGTTTTTTCTATTTTAATAAATTCAAATAAGAAATTCTAATAAACAAATATATCATAAAAATGTTATATGATGTCCACATTAATTAATTTACATCATAATATTGCATGATAATAACATCTTATTATTAAGAAATCTACAAATTAAGATCTTACTAAAATCTAATTTTATTAAATACACATATTTGTATTGAGATAAGTTCATTTATTAATTAAATCTTAAAGACATTTATATTTGTAACATGGAAGTTTAATATGTTGATTGTCTTTTACATAATAATATGAAGAACTGTATTTGTGAAAATTATATCTTTAGTATGTTTAATGCTCTTGATTGTAATAAGTGGTCAAATGCAATAGAAACAAGAATTATAAATATGCTTGTAAAAATTATTTTCTTTCCTATTTCAAAGTATGAAGCAACATATTGATGCAATTCATTTTTTTGGGTCATAAATAATTTATATATTACATCTTGTATGTGCTAAAAAAAATATAAACTAGAGTAGATAGTTATACAAGATTAGAGATAACTATTGGTATATGTACAATATAAATAACATTTTTTATATTTTATTTCAATAAACATAAATATATTAATTTAAAAATAAATACACAATATAGTTTAATTTTAAGCTTGTCAAGTGGTCAATCGATAATTATTTAATGGTGTATTCTTATTTCTTACAATATTTTAAATTTTATTAATTTTAAAGATTCTTAAAATCCATTCATTCAAAAAATAGTAAAACAAGATAGCTTAATAGTTTTAGAATAGACAGGTTCATAGTTCATACTTTTACCTCCAATTTTGTACCCAGTTTAGAATCTCTCTATTGATTAATCAAAATTATTTCTAATTCTTTCTCTCTCTATTATTGAATTTTGATTTTGGGCTTTTTTTTCAAAAAGAGCTCTTCCCTTGACAAGATTAGTAGGCTTTACTTCTTTATCATATTAAATAATCTTAGTTATCTAGTTGGTCCTTTTCTTAGTGATTTATCCTTATCCTTTCAAGATGTACTCACATACTCTTAGATGAGCCACATAGATAGTAATCTTATTTCCTAGATAACAAGTGTCTAAATTATTTAAGACCTTGAATAAGGCATAAGCTTGCTTTTCAAAAAATATATATTTTGTTTCATAATATTTCATGATTCAAGAGTTGAAAGAAAAGGATATTCTCCTTTGCCTATCTCTTCTTTCTAAGTTAGTATTGTTTCTATATCATGATCTCCTTCATGTACATACATTATAAAGTATTTTTTGAGAAGCCACCATTAACTAAGACCGATGTAGTTGACATCACTAGTTTAACATTTTCAAAAGCCTATCTTCCATAAGAGGTCCATTTGAATTCCTTATATTTCTTGAGCATTAGAGTTATGAATCAAACTATTATTTAAAAATATGAAATAAATCTAACTACAAATTTAATCTTTCCTAAGAAATATTGGAGAACCTTCTTATTTATTGGTAAAGATAAATCCATAATGGATTTGATTCTATCTAGATCTCTATATATATTACCTCTTTTAAAATGATATGTTAGAGAAGATTACCTTGTGGTGCTCTAAAAAATACTTTGTTTTGGTTAAGAGAAAATTCAAATTTTTGACACCTCTAGAAAATATTTTCAAGGTGATCAAAATGATCATCTTTTGATTTTGAGAACACACAAAGATCATAAGAATATATTAGGATGATTTTGTTGATTAAGTTACTAAAGACGATATGTATAGATCATTGAAAGATTGATTCAATATTTGATCTTGTCTTGTCATGTTAAGATATTGCATCAACCCTTGAGGGTCCTATCCAAAGACCAATACATCATTATCAAAAACATCAAGCTTGAGGTATGATATTGTGAATTCAACATTTAATTAAGGTTTTTGGCCTTTGCCCTACAAGGGTAAGCTCTCTTTTCTACCATTTTATCATTATTAAATTAATTCCAAACCTTAGGTTTGACCTAGGCAAACACTTGTATAATCAAAACTATTTTCCTCTCTTTTGTGTAGGTTTTAGGTTTATTAGAGAAGAATTATAGATTCAAAAAGTGTAGATTGTGATGAAGAGGTTCAGACTTTGAAGAAGTTGAAAACCCTAGACGTTTCAGACAAGTGTGAAGTGCATGACACCTTTTTGATGAAGTTTCAAGGAGATATTTTGAGAAACATTCTAATCCTAAATCTGTTCCCAATATCTACATTCGACACCTTTAGGACTAGGATGCCTAGCCACGTAGTCCAACACTTTTAGGCTCAAATTATAAACACAAGTTTCTCTCTGATTCTCATTTATAGATCTATACTTAGAGTTTACATATATGTTTTGTACTCTAGGTCTAATATATGCTATACATTTCCTTAAAGATATGTCATCTAATATAACATTGAGTAGAGATGAAGCTTTATATGATGAGAAAACTTCTTCCAAAAAGGACTCTATTACCCCTCAAGTGGACATGAATAATTATGATAAAGATGTGCCTTCCCCTACAAGGATCCATCCTAATTCATCTATTCATCCCTTTGGTCCTTCAAAGTATACTTACACAACAAAATTCAATGAGGTATATGATGAAAGTCCTTCTCCTTCACATTTGCAAACAAATTATGAAGTTGGATGTCATAATTTCTAAACAAGGATATAGTGGACAAGGTCTTTGAAAGATGGAACAAGGAATACAAGTCCCTATAGAACCTTCATCATAAGACACTAGAGTAGGTGTAGGATTTCCTCCTCCTTCCTTACCTATGCTTGTGCCAAAGCCTAACCTTCCCATCCCACAAGAGACAAGGCCTATCAATGTGGACACTCATTTGAATCTAGTAGAAAAAATCTATTGGAGACTTAAACGTGATAAAAATATTAATTTTCCTTTCATATAATACACAAATAAATTTAAGTGAAATGATGGTAATACATTTTGTCTCTTTCATCAAAGTTACTTTCACTATCTTGCTAATTATAGAGAATTTAAATAATTTGTTCAAGATTTATATGATAAAGGTTGTATCCATATTACAATGGACCTCATTCTTTTTTCTAGACAATGTAGTGCCTTAGCACTCTTTGGCCCTATTATGTTGCTCCTCACTATGTGACCTTAGTAGCTTACCTTTGTGGAGGTTCTTTTTCATTCACGAAGGTACAATTTTATTTGTAATAATACTTGGCTAGCAACATAATAGCGTAGTTATTCTCATCTCCATGCTGGAGGAAAAAAAAGTCTTCAGTATTTTTCCCTCTTTTCTAAGGATTCAATTTTACTTTGTTGAGTTGTATCTTTATAAGGATATACTTTCTTGCATAGAATTGTTTGTCCTTGATGAGAATTTTAGCCTTTCTTGGAGATGTGTATCCTTGATCAAGATCTCTTCCTTGATCAAAAGTGTGCCTTTTGCAAATGATCTCTCCTTGGTGTTGAAAGTGTACAATCCTTCATCAAGAATCCCCTCTCCTAGCAATAGGGAAGATGTGTATCCTTGGTCTCCTTCCCCTTCTTATAATTGAAGATGTTATATTTGTTAAAATCTCCTCTTGGAGGTAGATATCTTTAGGAAAAGGTATTTTCCTCCCCCGTTGATAATGATATATCCTTGATAAGAATCCCTTTACACTTGTTGCACAAGATATCTCTTCTACAACTATCTCTTCCTTTCTTAAAGAGTTGTATCCTCTTTCTAGCTTGGGAATGAATGTATTTTTTCTTAAAAGATATCTCCTTGGTGGTGAAGGTGTATATCCTTGATGTGGACTTCTATCTTATTTAATATGTAAAGATGGAGGTATGTTGGAACCTAAAGGGGTGGGGGGAATATTAAGCCTCCTTGTTATTTGTGATGGTGCACACTGCAACACCCATTTTGTAGTTGAGCTTTCAGATTACCTTGCAAACAAAGGGTTTTATTTGGCAATCTTTGTGTTGGTGTACACTACAAAACCCATTTTGTAGTCGAGTTTTTAGATGAACTTAAAAATAGAGGGTTTTTGTTTGGTACTCCTTGTGGTAGTGCATGTTGCAACACCCATTTTTTAGTCCAACTTTCAGATTATTTAGCAAACAAGAGGTTTTTGTTTGTAATATTTTTTTAGTGCGAGCCAACTGGCATAACATACTTTTCTAGCCCTATTTAACTCTCTTATTTAACATGGATCACACAATATAATACACCTTGTTGTCCCATGGAATCCATCTCTCTCTCTCTCTCTCTCTCTCTCTCTCTCTCTCTCTCTCTCCCTCTCCCCATGAACCCATAACATAACATACCTTGCTATTTTTCAGATCATGGTTTACTGTCTCATCAATTTATTGAATGCTATAGGACTATTTGTTCTCTTGAAATAACATTTTGCAAATGGTATTAGTGGTTGAAACATTATGATTATCGAGGTCTCTTTAACTAGTTGACTTGGAGCCTTTGTTTATAGCACTAACCCTTTTGTGCGTCTTTTTGTTTACCTTTGTTTGTCTTGATTTTTGTGTGTCCTTCCTTGTATGTGATTGTGTGAGTTAAGATCCTAAGCTTTGGGGCTTGTTCTTTCAAACTTAATGTTATCTTATTTCTTTTTAATCTCTCTCTCTCTCTCTCTCTCTCTCTCTCTCTCTCTCTCCCACTTTATCATGAGTATGAGTGTAGGTTCATACTCCTACTAAAGTGGGGGATAAATATAGTGTGGTAAATTGTAACCCCTTACAATTTCATACTCCTTTTTGAGCCTCTGTCTTATTGTGTCTCCTCCTAGCTCTTTTCCAAGACTATTGCTATCCTTGTACTACAAAACTATTGTCATATGATGATATGGTAATTTGATTTTCTATCGTGAGCCTGTGTACACTAAATCTACCAATTTATCCCACCCCTTTCTAGGTTGACTAGGGTACTAGGAACCATAATCCCCCAAAATTGGTCCTAAATTTGAATATGTCAGTGTATTAGTTCCCACTAGTTGATTTGTGATCTTGGTATTTTAATATGACGATTGGAGGCTGACCTAATTTATGAAATACCTTGGTAACCCTATATAAGAGAATCTTCCTTCATTTATTTTCATCCTATTAATCCACATTCCAATCAAATCCTAGAGAAAGTATAAAGAACAAATTTCTTCAGATTTGAGCTTTAAGGAGAAACAAGTTACAACAATATTCATGCAGGTGGGCTTTAATGATTGATCTTGTCTTGTAATGCTATGTTGTGGAATCAACCCTTGAGGTCCTATCCAAAGAGCATTGCATCATCATTAAGTACATCAAGATTGAGGTATAATATTGTGAATTCAACATTTCCTTAAGGTTTTTAGCCTCTAACCTACAAAGGTAAGCTCTCTTTTCTATCATTTCATCATTATAGGGTTAATTCCAAACCTAATGTTTGACATAGGTAAAATGCTATACACCCAACACCATTTCCCTCTCATTTGTGTGCGGGTTTTAGGTTTAGTAGAGAAATATTATAGAATCAGGAAGTGCAGACTAAGATGAAGAGATTTAAACTTTGAAGAAGTAGTTAACCCTGGACATTTTAGACAAGTCCAAAGTGTTTGACACTTTTCTGACAAATTTTCAAGGGGATATTTTGAGAAAGATCTTGATATTGAATTTTTTCATGATATCTGCATCAAACACCTTCAGAACTAGGACACACAACCACATATTCTAACACTTTTAGGCTCAAATTGTAGACACATGTTTCTCTATGATTCTCATTTCCAGAGATCTATACTTAGAGTCTACACATCTTGTGAAGCATAAAAATGGAACCAAGTAACTAAGACCTAATCCCACTCTCATGTACACATAGTGGAATACAAAAGAGCCTAGGGAGATATCTTCCTTTGATTACTTCTTGTAGGGAAGAGAGAGTCAAGGAATATCTCTTAGGGTTTCTACTCCTTTGTTGTAAATGAGGAGTAGATATGCAAAATATGATGCCACAATCAACTATGCTAGGAGATGAGGAATGAAGCACACACAAACTGAAAATGCAGATTCTGTCTAAATTAAAACTAAGATACAAAAATAAGGATTGAAAAATGGACTTAGAGGTGCACCTGCTGCTAAAAACTGATACAGATTGAGCAAGACCAAGGCATTGGATGCCTTGGTCCCTGTGCTGACAGGAGGCTGAAATTATGGATCTGAGGTCTTGAGGGTTTGAGATGCAGATATGGCACAGAAAGATGCAAAACCTTAGGGACTAGGGCATCATGCCCTAGTCTTGTCCCAAGGCACCACGCCCTGGTCTCTGTAATTTGAGATCAAGTTTTGACACTAAGACTGTATTTATGTCTTTCATCGATCCCAAAATTTATGTGTCTGTTGGATTCCTGTACTTGCACCTGCAACTTGAAAAAGGGTGCCTAGGTGGCTATATAGGGTTTTGCCTTAGTCAAACCCCTTGTTTTGGTGATTTCCACCTCCACAAATAGCTGATAATGTACTAAAAATGTATGTGCAAGAATCTTGTGTGTATGGAAGATCCTAAATGAGAGTAATAAAAAATTTAGAGTTCTACCCTACGCTTTGGAGAGAAAAACCCAAATGCTTGTAAATGTAAATGCAAATGCTTCAAATAAAAAATGAACTAGAGATCTAAAGTATGAATGTAAATATGAAAATAAAGCTTATGCAAAGACATGAAAATAACATGAAACCATACCAAACGCTAAGGGAGAGGTACAAGCCAATCATTAGCCGGCGATCTCCTATTATTCTTCAATGTCTTCAAAGCTCCTAATGGATGTTGAAAATGCTTGATGTAGACTTGGTGAATACTTGATTTGCTGTTGTAGACTTCATATAACCTACACTTTCACTTCACAAGAGGCTCCTTCAATTGCTAGATCTTAGATACAGAAAGCAGGATTGGAAAATGGACTCAGAGGTGCACCTGTTGCTGAAAATTGATGCAAATTGATAGGACTAGGGCATTGGGCACCTTGGTCCTTGTGCTGATAGGAGGCTGAAATTCTAGATTTGAGGTCTTGAGGGTCTGAGATGCAGATTTGGCATGAAAAGTTGCAAAATCCTGGGGACTAGACCCTAACTTTGTTTTGAGTCATAGGCCGACCTAGAAATAATATTTTCTGCAAATCTCTTGGATTTGAATATTAAAATACCACCAAAACATGCCCCCTAAATTTAGGGAGAAAAAGTCGGGACCAAGTAGGTACCTACTTGGTCCGAACACATGGTCCGACCAACTTGTCACCAAATTTCCAGGGAAGCAAGATATTGTGATTTTAGAGAAAATTCCAAGAGTATATGGGAATTTGAGATGTCTAGATATGCGAAATTGGGCCTTAAAGGTTGAAATGAGACATAATTAGGGTATTTGATGAAATGATTAATTGGAAGAATAAAATAAAATAAAAAGGGGCACACTTAGGGTAAAGGGCCCAATTTTGTGATGACTGATGTGTAGAGGGATGAAAAAAGACTTTAGATTTAACTAGATTAATGAATTAAATGCTTAAAAAGAATTTGAAATGCAAAATGAAAACACACTAAGGTGGGTGCTGACCTAAGCATGTAATTGTACCACCCAGTTAAGGGTGTAAAATTTACGACACTACACATCTATTTTATAGATTATTATTTATGTTGATTATTGTCAGTTTCTCATCATTAGACCTAGTTCTTGGATTTAATCATTCTATCTTATTGAAATCAAATCAAAGTCAATATAATAACTCAATCATTGTACCCCCATCTCACAAATAGGTCTAAAGTTGGGCCTATTGATTATTCTTGAATTTAAAGTTAGTGCAAATAGATTTTGATTCCTAGTTTACATAATTAGACTAGTGAATCCCATTTACCTACTTCACAACAACCTAAGAACCAATCGAGTAGAGAGAATTTTTTTGATCCTATGACTATTTGAAGTATCTACTCCATTACAATAGTGGGTAGTGATGTTTAAGAGATGATTTGTTAGGGTCTCTAAATTGAGCACAACCTTATTTTACAATTTGTTTTCCTAATAGGAACCAAATTTGACACCCACATTGAGTGTTTGATTGGGAAGATAATTTTAAAGTCAATCAACTTATTGGGCTCTTTATTCCTAAGAAGATTAAATTTTTAGATTAATTAGTCTTTTCTTTTATCAAACTAGCTTTGAATTAGGTGTCAACTCAATGGTGTGTTGAAAAATTTATTTGTCATAGCCTTTGATATCTTCATGGTTTCAAGCTATTACCTTATTTACAAAAAAGATCAATATATATCCCTCTCAAATTGAGTAGTGATATTTCATACTTTTACCTTCTTTCTAACACTAACTTCTATCTCTATATAGTCTTCTTGTTGGGGTACAATTTTCTTTTGTCCATTTTTGCATCATTTGGATCAAACAAAATCATAAATTTAATTAGTCCTTTCAAAATATTGTTTGATTTAAATTGCATTAATTTTTCTTCATAGGCTTCCACTCTCTTTGGATGTACTTGATTTATAAATTCTATAGATTGTTGCAATAACAAAGATATTTGAGCATCCAAGGGGTTGAGCTTAACTGGTTAAAACACTTGGTTCTCACTGTGGAGACCCAAGTTCAATTCCCAATAGGGAGCCTTCCATAAAAATGGGGAAGGTATAGGGTCAATCTAATCAAATATAATAATAATAATAATAATAATAATAATAATAATAATAATAATAATAATAATAATAATAATAATAATAATAATAATTCAAAATACTGCGGCTTCGGCCTATTACCTACCAAAAAAAACAAAAAAAACAAAGATATTTGAGCATAAATTTCAAAAAATTATAAATTATTTCTACTATTGAGGATAAAAGGTTTGATAATTAACTTAACTATGTATATTCATTCTAAACAAGATATCTCTTAATATCAAATTGTGATTTGATTTGATTCATTCTATTAGCTTTCGTTTTTAGGTTTCTTGGAATTACTTGAATGCTTAATAATTCCAAACCCTTAAGAAAATCCATTATTTGTGATTATATAAAATTATTTTGACATTCTTTACCATAGAAATTCCTATAACTTATTTGATAATCAATAATAAATCACTAAACACTTGCAACTACTTAATTTTTATTTTTTTTGCTAACAGTCGACCATGCACCAAAGTTTCATATCTGGCTTCATTTTTTGTGTAGCTAAACTGAAGTAAAAGATATATGAGTTTTATTTTCCCTTCAAGAGAAATAATATAAACACCCACATTGGAACTACTTGCACATCTTTCGCCACCAAAATATAATTTCTAGAGTTGTGAAGATTTATTAGAGTTGTTGAATGATTCATTGAGTGATTCAGTTTCCTTTAGGATTTATTTTCTTTCAAAAATTGCATATATGTCCCTAAACATGTTGAGTAAAAATTACCATGAGGTACAATCTACATAGATTCAAATAGAAGTGTATCTTATTAGTCAATTTGACTACTCAACATATCTTCTTAATCCATGAGTTCCATATCATATGTATCATCCATGGTAAACATGGTATCGCTTGTTTAAAAATTTCCCATCACTTCATGAGTGATGCGCTCCTTTTGAAGTGGCTCCAATAAAAAAATCATTTTTTATATTTTGGGAGAGTTAGTCTATTATGAACACTGATATATTGGGAGGGGGATGAAACATTAAATCAACACAAGAGAACACTAGATTTACGTGGAAAACCAAAAGGAAAAAAATACAGTGAGAATAACTGCTTGGTTCCACTGCTCGAAACTAGCATCACAAAATAATGATCTTACAATGATTTTGTATGAACCAACCCACAAAAATATCAACCTATGAAGGAGACACCAATCCCCAATCACATTTGTAGGCACCATCCTACGAGAAAAACTGATCCCCTAATCGTAAGAGTTGGGCAACCGACTTAGATTATGAAGTACCAACCTTAATTAAAAATCTATGCTTCTCCCTTATTGAGTATGCATCTTGCACAAATTGTGCCACTTATTTGCACCTGTATTCCATTGGAATCAAACTAACTCACATTTTATATGCATTCCAATATTAATTAAATCTTGTAATTTAGGGAAATGGGACTCACTAGTCTAATATGTAAACTAAGAATCGAACCCAATCCCATCAATTACATTGAGGAAAAACCAATAGGCCCAACTACAAAGCTATTGGTAGAGCTAGGAATATGTGGTTTTAACTGTTCTCTTTTGTTGATTGATTGATTGAAATTGATTGTAAAGAACTAGGCTAGAATAATGCAAAATTGACAATAAACAACATAAACAAACAACTGCAAAGCTGACAATTAGAGAAGAAACCTATATTTGGAAAGGGTATACGAAAAGGAACCTATCACAAAAATATGAACTCAAAATTCGTCAACTATGGGGTTGGGCACCATAGTTCTAACAAGTGTCTGATGTGGAACATGGGTCAAATTGAACTCAAGAGTCTCCAATCTTTTGTCTAGTCAACTTTTAAGTCAAACCACATGGACTATGGTGCTAGGCACCCTAGTATTGGTAGACAAGGACTTTAGGCACCCTAGTCATCCTTTTTATGATTAAATAGGTCTTGTTGTCTTTGTCTCAGTTTGTACTATGCTCCTGTGCACTATGTTTGAACTTGAAACCTACTTTTGAGCCTATATCTACACAAAAGGGGAGACAAATGGTGGTGGGTTGTATATGGGCTTGCCTTAGTCAAATCTCAAGTTGGAATCAACCCTAGAATATCGATGAATAGGAAATAGAAATGTGAAATGAAATGATTGAATAGAAATGCTTAATTGAAATGATTATACCTTCAATTGATGATACAATGGTCTTAGGATAGGTCCTCCATGTGTTGATGCAACAACATGATAAATAATCATAAAATCCATCATAAATTCATCACGAAAACATAAATACGAGGTTCTTTTCTATATCTTGTTGCTCCTTAAACTCAAATCCGCTCTTGAATCATAATAATTGCTCTTGGAAGGAAATAATGAGATAATAATGAGATGATGAAATGAATTAGGAGTGATATTTTATATAAGTTTCTCAAGGTAAATTCAACTTTAGGCCGACTTAAAATAATCCATTTTTAGCATTGAATATAGATTTGAATATGGCAAGATTGACATATTATCCTCCTAAAATTTTGGCCAAAAAGCATGGGACACTGTTCACCAATTGATGATGTCCTGATAAAATATGCCCAAATGCTTAGTGTCACAAGATAATAGGGCCCTGATAGCATAATTATAATTTATATGAAAAATGATAATATTTAAGTGGGGAAAAGGTGCATTGAAATTTGAAATGAGATAGGACCCATTAAAGCTTAAAATGACATAAGATAAAGGGCACACTTAAAGTAAGGCCCAAATAAGAAAGTGTTGATGTATTAAAGTCATATATGACTCATAATCATGAATTAAATATTAATTTAATACAATAAAAGGTCCTATAATGCATAGATGAATGGGAAATACTAAATTGAGTGCTACCTAAGAGTGTAAAATTGGAATGATTAATTAAAGGAGTATAATTTAACATAAAACATATTTATGTTAGCCTAGAATATATTTACAATATTCGCAATTCAGCCAAGGGTACATTCCTTAAAACAAAATGTATGGTCATGAATGGTACTCCCCTTGCAAACCCAAACACACAACAACAATAGAGAAATAAACAAAAAATGCAAGAAAATAAACACTTGCTTTCTATTATCTCAATGAAATGAAATTACAACATTCAAAAAATAACATGCTATAGCCACATGGGCTTTCTCATAATAATAATTTGTAGGCCAGAGCCATAATTTGCACTACTAGGACTGTCTTCCTGTGACCTTAATTCACCTTTTTTTTATTTGAAATGTATAAATGTCATAAAATTATTTGGAAAGTGGAATCTCCTATTTTGGGTGTCAAAACCCTAACCAACCAACTTTTGATTTAAGAAAATATTTTATTAAATTTTTCAGTATGCAAAGCTCTAGGGGTCATAACTTTCAAACCGATTGTCAGATCTTCAATAATCATATATCATTGGAAATTTCGTGAGGAGACGTACAATAGAAAATTGTGCTCAAGCAACTCTAGTCAACTTTCAAGCCCATTTGGAGGCTCTAAGCCCCTCAAAAATGCATTTGAAGTTTTATTGGAGAAATTTCCCCCAAAACACTAAAATTTCTCTCTAACGCCACATGATATTGGAATAATTCCTTCACCATTGGTTTCATTTCACCATTCTATAGGTTTGTGTTAAATTTTTTTGCAAAACTAACAATTAACTAAAAATAGTAACCCTACCATTATTAGTCCTTATTGAAAAACTAAACAATATATTTGGTGATGCAAGATTTCTCTTAGACCTTGGATGCTCCTACATCAAGTCATCTTAATCCTAAAGCCAACACATTACACCAATTTGAGTAAGATCACATTATGCATTACCTAGTTGACATAGACTCAATTGGTCCCAAACTATCTCCACACGCTTCCTCCGATTGGTGCATGTTATCATTGGCACTGTTAGAATAATTGGTGAACAACTGAGAGGAGGGGGCGGTGAATCAGTTATTAACAGATTATGAAACTTTAAGCACACAAAATCTTTTATCAGAATGCATAAACCAAATACCGGAATAGCAGATATATCAATTAAGCACAAGCATAAATCATAAACCAATTACCATGCATCCACAACGCATAACACAAATATTTGTACGTGGAAAACTCAGTAAAGGGAACAACCACGGTGGGAAGTCTACCCACAGTCAGATGATACTTTTGCAATAAGTATGTGAATACAATAAGGGGCCTATACATGCAAGAAGACCAGCAGCCTAGAGCGCACTTCTCATCACAAAAGGAGCCTCATTGAATACAAAAGAAATCCATACTACAATCCGGAAATAAGAATGAACTGCAAGAATAACTTCTCCTATGCTTGAGTACAGTTCCGATTAAGCTCAATGCCAGAGGTCTTAAACTTCTTACACAAACCCAATTCGATTACCTATGATCGACCAAACCTTCTGCATATGATTACAACTTTATTCGCACACAGATAATCCCATAACCACAACCGACGATCTACAAAGAGATCTTACATCATATTTATACCAACCGGGACCTAAACAATTAGGTCGGCCACCTAAAAGATAATACAATAAATATATTACATAAAACCTCAAACCAATGATAATCCAAGTCGACCCAAGACCGAAACATTAACCAAAGAATAAATCCAATCGGTAACGCATCGGGAGCATCCACTAACACGTTACATAAACCGGTCCATAACCTAGTAGAATAAGACCAGACCTAAAATAGGTCACCATAAACCAGCTTAGATACCACCAATCAACTAGAACATGATCATGATAAACATCAGCATCCTAAAAACCTTCTAGAAGCCGCACCAACACCACTTATCGAATCTATCAAAAGATCTTCAATGAAGCTCTACTGGTAACCAAAAGGCTTACTAGAACATATGATAGCTTCCAGATCACTAAATCCTGAACTAGCTGAATGTGACATGCATCTAAATAACCTGAATAGCCGAACCAAGCCAATTGCACCAATAAAAATATACCGGAGACAAATCTATTTATCATCATCAAAGTCTAACCACTCTACTGGAACCCAGTAGACAACCAAAGAAGCTAGTGTTGAGATCAATGACAAAAATCAATGCAACACATAATCAATTCCTCCAACAATCTCCCCCTTTGGCATTGATGGCAACACTAGATGTGAAAAACATCCAAGTGCCAAGAAGTGCCAAAAAAGTCTCCCCCAATGGAAGACATCCAATCAAATGATATATCAATGAAGTTCTGAACCAAATAACCAAATAACCAAACCATAGACCAAACTCCCCCTGTGACTGATATCTCTGTTAAGCTCCGTTTTTCACGTGTATATCTCTCCCCCTTTGACATCAATGCCAAAAATCTAACATAAACATCAAATAAAAATTATAAAACCTCTGAACCACACAACTGACTACTCCCCCTGAGTAGTAGCACCAACTCATCAATCCAGAATGATTAATAGTTCTAATAATGCATACCAGACTGATGCCAATCAACATCACTCAATTCTCAACTGGAGAGGCAGAGACCCCCAATCTGTCTCTAAAGTACTCAAATGATTCCTTGGGCAAAGGTTTAGTGAAGATATCTGCAATCTTCTCTTTTGTGTTCACATAAACCAATCTGACTTCATTCTCTTCCACCTTTTCCTTCAAAAAGTTATACTTGATTGATATGTGCTTTTGTCTTAGAATGAAATACCAGATTCTTTGACATGTCAATAGTAGCAACGTTATCACAGTGAATAACTAACGGTTCATTGCAATCTACCCTTATATCCTTCAACATTTGCTTCATCCATAGAACTTGTGTACAACTAGTAGCAACAACAACATACTCAACTTCAACAATAGATAAAGAAGTACATGACTATTTCTTGCTGATCCATGAAATAAGTTTCTTTCCAAGAAAGAAAGCTCCACCAGATGTGCTTTTTCGGTCATCTATATCTCCAACCCAATCTGCATCTGTATATGCACATAGTATAAAGTCATCATCTTTAGGATACCACAAACCATATTCAATTGTTCCTTGTAAATATCTGAAAATCCTTTTCACTACACTCTCATGATTCTCTCTAGGATCACTCTGATATCTTGATACAATACAAACAACTTTCATTATATCCGGTCTAGTCTGAGTCAAATATAACAGACCTCCAATCATAATCCTAGCTACCGGAGAAATTTTTTCTCATAATCAATTCTTTCCTTCTGAGAATATCCTTTACATACCAATCTAGCCTTGTTCCTCACAACTTGTCCATCTTCATTCAATTTATTTCTAAAAACCCATTTAGTTCCAATAACATTCTTTTTTTTAGGTCGGGGAACTAAAGTCCATGTGTTGTTCTTTTCTATTTGATCCAATTCCTCTTCCATATCTTTCATCAAACATTTATCCTTACATGCTTCATCTATTGACATCGGTTCAATTTGAGAAATTAAACATACCTCTTTAGCAGCCAACCTTCTCCTTGTCATCACTCCTTTGCTCTTGTCTCCAATGATCTGATTTTCTGAATGATTCAACCTTACATACCTACGAGTCTTCTCACTTTCTGTTTCTCTACTTTGATCTTCAACTTCTATTGAATTTTCTGATACTGCTGGAGTAACTGGTTCAACATTTTGTTCCAGTACAGGTGTTACCAGTTCAGTTATGATCATTTCCACTTCCCGTTCTCTCTCACAAGTCTTGATTTGACCTCTGTACTGCTCATCCACCTTGACATTCACTTTCCACAATTTTCTGCAATCTTTTGTTATAACATCTATATGCTTTTCTTTCATTTGAATAACCAAGAAATATTCCTTCATCACATCTAGGATCAAACTTTCCAATGGAATCATGTCTTTTGATATAGCATTTACTACCAAAGATTCTGAAATACTTAACAGTAGGTGTATGACCAAACCATAACTCATAAGGTGTCTTACTGTCATCTCCTTTGATATGAACTCTATTGAATGTGTAGACCGTCGTGCTCACAGCTTCTCTCCAATAGATATGTGGCAAATTAGCTTCCATCATCATAGATCTAGCTGCATCCAGGATAGTTCTGTTCTTTCTTTCCACAACACCATTCTGCCGAGGTGTCCGGGGTACAGACAACTATCTCCTTATCCCATGTTTCTCACAATAATTGTTAAATTCACTGGATGTGAATTCACCACCCTGATCGGATCTTAAGCATTTGATTTTCAATCCTGTCTCTGTCTCAACAAAGCTTTAAAGTTCTTGAATTTTTCAAAGGCTTCAGATTTCTCCCTTAGAAAAGTAACCCACATCATTCTAGAATAGTCATCACTGATTAGCATGAAATATCTATCACCCTGAAAACTTTTTATTCTAGTAAGGACCACACAAATCAGTATGAATAAGATCAAGAACATCATTAGATTTGTCTTGTATACTCCTAAAAGAAGTTCTTACTTGCTTTCCCATTTGACATTCCTTACATACCAAATTATGAGGCTTCACAATCTAAATCCTAGAGCTATGAATGCCATATAAATCAATGTAATTATGCATATGTTAATCAACTATTAGAATATAGAAGAATAAACAGAAGGTTAGAAGGTTCGAAGTTGGATCACATTTTGCTTGAGTCCGGATACTGTAATTTCAAGCATGTTTGTAATCAGGCTTGCGTGCTGAATCTGAAAGCCCGCATGTTGCTGACCAATTTGTATTTACATTCCATGATATAGTATAAGTCAGATTTTGTATTGCCTCCATCACATTGTGTTTCTTATGTTGTTTTTATTCTTGCTGCACGGTCCAGACTGTTCTCCTTGAGGACTTTCCTATCATGATTGCTTCAGGCTTTAGATGGATTTCAGGGAATGGTTGGCTTATCAACTTCTAGTAAGACTAGTGGCTTGGTCATTTCCTCTTAAGGATTTTCTATGGGCGATTCCTTTTAGAGATGTTTGCATCAAAAATATTGGCTACAATCTTGTTGGTTATATTCTTGATGGTAGATCTGTAAAAATTTTCTTGTTGTAGACCCGAGCTTAGATGATCTTCAAAGATACTTATCTTTGGTGCATATTTTGATCTTCCTTATGAATGATTGCATGGTTTGGAATCTCACTTTGAATGACAAGTTTTTTGTTTCTTTTAATTTCAATTTGTTGTTGTATCATCATGTCTCCCCTCCTTTTTGGGACTCCTTATGGAGCTTGAAGCTTATACCTAAGATTAATATCTTTTTTTGGCTCTTGGCCCAAAGTAAAGTACGTACCCTTGATAATTTATGCAAGAGGGGGTTTGCATTGCCTAATAGTTGTTACCTTTGTGAATTGGATTATGATCTTTGCTCCCAATTGATTGCTCCATCTCACAACCCAACTCTTTCTTAATCCTAAAGACAACATGTTACAACAAAAGTAATATCACATTATGTGTTACCCAACATGAACTCAACTAGTCCCAAACTACCTTCACATGCTTCCTCCGATTGGAGCCTATTATCTTCCTCTTACACATCCAATAGAATCTTTTGTACATACAGTGAACGAGAATTGTGAATACTCTGTTAAATATAACTTCCCATCCACTTGACCAAAACCTTTGAAATACTAGAATATTTTCCCTTATGTGTAGACTTACTTATCTTTTGGACTGCAAATCATAATACTTCACTTTCATAGAATGCAATATCTCAAAAATCAATAGTATTATTGGATATTTATGTATAGTTAGTGAACAAGAACTACTAGAAACTTACCACAAACACTTTGAGGTCATTGTAAGTACCTTAGACATATAAGAAAAACTTTAATATTGATATGTATAGACATCAAGAGAGCTATCAAAACATTTTTAGACTCTTTCCAAAATTATTCTTAAATGTTTTAACATGACATCCAACAATAATTCTATAATTTAGCAATCTCCTTGACACCTTGACATCATTGACAACACTAAATTCAACAATCACTCTAAGGATTGAATCATAATAGAAATATCTAAATTATGATCTTTAAGGTAAAAGATAATAGTCATACCCATTGGCGGTCATGCTATAATGGGAATCCTTTGCTAGGTCTTATGAAATTGAGTACTGAAACATATGATTTATTCCTATTTGTTGTAATGATGGCCTATGTCCTTTCCCATTGAATCCATCAAAGAAAATATTTTCTAGCTCATCTCATGTGCTTATGTATTTGGATTGGAGAGATTGATACTTGTTAATGGATTTAACCTGAAAAAGAAGCTTCTAATTAACTTAGGGTGACATTTTTCTCCGTTACATGATGGATTGTGCATATGTTTTCTACATCCTAAAGGTGTTTGGTAGGGGTTTTTGAGTCTTCTCTTATGTATTTTCGAGGATATTTGAGACACTTAGCTAGAATGGGGTCCCACATATATGGTAGTATTGAAGGAATCAAAAGACTACTGATATTCTAGCTAACAAAGTTCCTCGTAGCAATTTCAATCGTGGAATATGATTTGATAGAATTTCTAAAATGTTGAATTAACCCTACAAAACTCCTTGTATTGAGTTCATTATTATGTATTTGTTGTATTTGGTGGCTGCCCTTTTATAAAGTTAAATGAATATTTGCCTATGTAATCAACAATATGAACATAAACAACAAAAATCTATGATATAAAACATTGCAATTGTGGGAAAAACAAATCAATGGGTGGAGAGGAGCGGCAAGTGGAGCGACGAGTGAGAAATTCAAATTTCAAATATGGGGATGGCGGAATTCATGGGGATGGCAGTCTTTCTACGGTTGGAGCTAGTAGTCATGCTGGTCCCCAGGCTTCTCAGGGTACTGAGGGGGACAAGGTGACAGTCAAATTGGTGGAAGATAAAGATTCCAAAACGGGGGACCCACATGATAGAGGTAAAGAAAATAAATGGTCTTCTCTTTTTGGAGTCAAGCCTCTGGTGAAATTTGGTCTTTTGGAAGTTAAAAAGATCTCTGATTCGGTGACAGGGGTTTTTGCTATTTCTGTTCCAGATAAGTTGGTTGATTTCACTATGTTTGGCTTAGCTATGACCTTGGTTGGAAGGTTTGTTGGTTTTAGAGCTAATATTTATGTTGTAAGGAACTTTATAAGGAGGAAATGGGTTCTTAAAGGTCAAGTGGATGTGGCAACTTTGCCTAGGGGTTTTTTTTCCTTTGCTTTTAATAATGAAGAAGATATGAATAAAGCACTTTGTGAAGGGCCGTGGATGTTCGGCAATTCAACCCTGGCTTTACAGAAATTGGTTCCTAACCTCCCACTCTATGAGTCCTTTTTTGTGTCGGCGCCTGTGTGGACACGTCTCCCCGGCCTTCCATTGGAGTTCTGGAATGAGGAGGTCTTTAAAGGGATAGCAGGATCATTTGGTGAACGTCTTTCGATCGACCCGATGACAGCAACTAAATCAAGGTTGGTTTTTGCTCGTATTTGTGTTAATGTTAATCAAATGACGGATATGCCTCAATCTATTGAGATTCTGTCTAAATTGGGGAAATGGACCCAAGCGATTGAATATGAATCTCTCTTGTTTGTTTGTTTTCATTGTAAAAAGTTGGGTCATTGGGCGAAATCTTGCCCGCTTAAGAAGAGTAAGATTGGTAAAAATGATAGCGACTTGAAGCAAAAATGATTAACGAAAGGGAAGAATGATGATCCACCTTTAGAGGTTGTCCCTGAGAAGGAAGTGACCGAGATGGAAAATGAGGAAAAGAAGGGTGTGAATAGTAACAATGAAAAATCTGTTTGTGCCTTTTCTAACAGTCAAAAAGAAAGTAACAAGGAGGAAGAGCATGGGAAAGAAGAAAAAGCTAAAAAATTTGAATCAGAGGATCAGAAGGTTGGTCATATCATCCAGGGTAAAGCTGATGAGAGTTCCTATGATGATGCTTCTGCTTCGTCTAATAATAAAGAAAATGAGGAAGACTTTAATGAAGTGCAGGACTGTAATATTTTGGATATTGAGCCTTTGTTGTTATTAACCATGGAAGTCCTAAGCAGACTGGAAATATGATCCTGAATTCCCAATGTAAAACTCCTCCTAAAAGTTTGGAAATGGTGGTTCTTGAGGGAAATCTTAGGATTTTCGTTATTAAAGAAGGCAAGTCAAATAATGGAGGACCCAATGTAGGTATTTCAACCAGAAGCATGAATAAGAAATGGGCAGATGTTGGAAGTCACAACAAAAAGTAGGGGAGACCTTCTCTAAAGAATCAGAGGGAACAAGAAAGTTGGAAGAACCGTGCTGATGGAACACATAGCTCCATTGAGTCAGCCTTATCCCCAGTTAAAGTATGAAGATAATCTCATGGAATATTAGAGGGTTGAATGCCCCCCATAAGCAAGATGTGTTGCGTAATATTGTTAGAGATCATAAACCAGATGTAGTCCTTATTCAAGAAACTAAGATGTGTAAAGATAGAGTGGAAAGGATTAGAATATTCAAAAGTAATGGGGTAATTGGAACAAGTTCGGAGGGTGCCTCAGGAGGTACAACTATCTTTTGGAACCAAAATACTATTATAGGTAAGGAAACTGCTTCAGGGGTCAATAGGACCTCAGTCTTGCTTGATCATATTAAGGATAACTTTGTATGGGTTATCACTAATGTCTATGCGCCTAATTCTAAAGCTGAAAGAACTAAACTTTGGAGGAGCTTGGCTGAAGACAGATTAAGTTTTGTTGACAAAAGTTGGATGATCATGGGAGATTTAAATACTCCTTTAAAAGAGGATGAAAAGATGGGAGGCCTCCCTTTGTAGCTGGAGGGTAGATAAGATCTTATGGATTTTATTAATGATCAAGCTTTGATGGATGTGGATCTCCAAGGGATTAATTACACAAGTGGACCAAACGAAGAACTGGTTCTAATCTTATTCAAGTAAGGTTGGATAGATCCCTAATTTCTCCTAATTGGCTTTCTAAGTATAATTGTTCTTTGGCGTCAATCATTAAGATTGGCTCTGATCATTACCCTATTTCTTTCACTGCCAATTCAACTTCTGCAAAGCAAAATTTTCCTTTTAGATTTGAAAAAGCATGGTTATCCCGCCCGTCGTTGGAAGTCTATGTTGCTGAATAGTGGAATTCAGAGATTGAGGGAACGACCTTATTCAGAGTTGCCAAAAAGCTTAACATCATAAAAGCTAAAGTCAAAATCTGGAACAAAGAGACTTTTGGAGATATCTTTAAAAGTAAAGCTCAAATTAAGACTACTATAAAAGAAGTTCAAGACAAAATCCAAGAGGAAGGGCTTTTTGAGGATTTGAGAAATGTTGAAAATGGGTTGTTGTCTAAATACCATGAAATTATCTCTAATGAAGAAACCTTTTGGAGACAAAGATCAAGAGCCTTGTATTTGAAGGAAGGTGACAAAAATACTTGGTTTTTCCACTTGACTGCTCTTAAGCATAGGGCGGCCAACATGATTTCCAGGGTATCCTGCAATAGGGGGATTTTATCGGATGAAAATGAAATAAGAAAGGAAGTTATGGATTTTTTTAGTAATCTGTTGGGAGGGGTGGACGTTCTGGATATCATAAATCAGGACCTTCTTTCTCAAGAAATCCCTCCCATTTTAAATGAGGATGACAACAAAAATCTATCTCGGATCCCTTCGAATTAGGAAATCAAAAAGGCTGTGTTTTTCTTAATTTCATGGAGATAAGTCTCCTGGTCCAGATGGATTCCCTATGTTCTTTTTCCAAAACTTTTGGCATATTGTGGAGATTGATATTTGTAATGGAGTTAAAGAATTCTTTGGTTCAAGGAGGCTTCTAAAAGAACTCAATGCTACCTTTATCGTTCTTATTCCTAAGATCTCTAGAGCTGACTCTCTTAATAAGTTTAGACCTATCAGCCTTTGTAACTCGGTTTACAAGATTATATCTAAGGTTCTTACTTCTAGAATGCTGGATATTCTCCCCTGCATTATTTCGGCTCAGCAAAATGGTTTTGTCCTTGGTAGACAAATTTTGGATTCCATTATTTTTGTTCACGAGAATATTCATTCTTTAACTGCTGCTAAAAAACATGGCTTTTTCTTACGCTGGACATGTCTAAGGCCTATGATAGAGTGAATTGGCAATTCCTTTTCAGAACTATGAAAGATTTTGGGTTTGGGGAAAAGGTGATTCAACTTTGTTCTCAGTTGACTGAAACTTCTACCTCTCCAGTTATTATTAATGGATCCCCTTCCAGATTCTTCAAAAGTTCTAGAGGCCTAAGACAGGGGGATCCCATCTCTCCTATCTTGTTTACTATTTTGGCTGAAAGTTTGGGTAGATTTATTATGAGAAATGTGGAAGAAGGGAAACTCAAAGGCCTTAAACATTCATCGTCCAACATAACTTGTACTCATGAATAGTTTGTTGATGATTCGATCACTATGGGAGAAGCTACCATTAGGGAAGCGAGAAACATGAAGAGTGTTATGGATTCCTATGAAACTACTTCTGGTCAAAAAATAAATTGGGATAAGAGTTCTTTGTTCTTTATCAATACCCCTATGGATAGACAAAGAAGGATAGAAAGAATCCTTGGATGCAAAATTGTTGAGTTTCCTTCAACCTATTTGGGTCTCCCTTTATGCTTGAAGCCTTTGGAGAATTTATGGATGAAGCTGGTTGATAGATTCAATTCCAAGTTGGCTAGATGGAAAGGAGCCCTCCTTAGCCAAGCGGGTAAGGTGACGTTGCTTAAAGCTACCCTTCAAGATTTGCCTATGTATGCCCTTAGTCTGTTCAAAATCCCTAGAAAGTTTGCGGAGGCAATTGAAAGAATTCAAAAAAATCTCTTATGGTCGGGAGTGGAAGATAAAAATAGAATCCCCCTTATTGCATGGAATAATATTTTTACTCCTAAGGCTTATGGGGGTTTGGGATTAAGGAATATTATAACTATGAATAATGCCTTGTTAGCTAAACAAATTTGGAGAATGAAAGGGGAGGAAAGAGAATGGAATTTAATCTGGAAAAAGAAATATCTTTACATGCAACCATCTGAGGAAAAATTTATGGAAAATTCTTTTTTTGTTGAAGGCTTTGCAATTTGGAATGTAGTTCAAATGGCTAAAGCTTGGGCAACAACAGGAAGAACGTGAAAATTGGGGAATGGGAGAATTATTAGATTCTGGGAGGATAGATGGCTTATGGATAAACCGTTGGAGGAAATTCCTATCCTTAAGGAATGGAAAGAGTGGTTCAAAAGTAGGTATGGAGTCTTTGTTAGAGACTACTGGAGAAATGGGAAGTGGATTGAGTTCAGCCAGCTTTGTCCGGGATTAAAATTTCTAGAGATTTTGCTTTCTTCTAAAATTTTTATGGACAATGTTGAGGATTGTTTGATTTGGAGGGAAACTTCGGATGGGAAATATTCTGTCTTTAGCTTTGTCTATCCACAACAAAGTTTTGGATGAGATCCCTTTGTGGGCTAAAGTGTGGATAAAGAAGTTGACGCCCAAAATTATTATCTTTTTTTGAATTTTTATCCAAAATAAGGTGCTAACTCCTGATAATCTCCATAAGTGTGGATTTGTTTTTCCTAACAGGTGTTCTCTTTGTTGCAGGGAGGAGGAGTCTTCTTGTCATATCCTCTACCAGTGTATTTTCAGTTAGGAAATCTGGAATATTATTTCTAGTAGGTGGAAGTTGAGTTGGGTTTTCCTGAACACTTTGGAAGAGTTTTGGCAGCAATGGTATTGTCCTATTTCCAATTCTAAGAATGTTGAGCTTTGGAGACTTACCCTCCCTAATGTCATATGGAACATTTGGAAGGAGCGCAACAACATGATTTTTAGGGATAAAGGTGCTAACCCTGAAGTGGTGGTAAATAAAATCTATAGAGGGATTTTTGAATGTTTAAATGGAACTGATCATGGTTTATCTGCTAAAGAAGACTTTAATGAAAGATGGAACCTATCCAATAACAGAATCAATATGGATAAGGGTAGGGATGGTCTTGTCTGGTGCTTTCCTTCTTAGGGATGGATTAAGGCCAAATTTGACAGGGCGTCTAAGGGGAACCTGGGGAAAGTTGGTTATGGGGGCATTGCCAGGAATTTTGCTGGAAGTTGCCTTGTGGCAGTTTCCAGCCCTTTGGGTAATCAAACTAGTCATTATGTTGAAGCCTCTGCGACTTTGAATACTTTGATTATAGAAAAAGATCTTAATCATGATAATCTATGGTTGGAGGGAGACTCACTTAACATAATTAAATGCCTTAAGGGAGAAATTGAGCCTTCGTGGACTATAGAAAATATTATTTTTAAAGCTAGAGAAATTATTGCTAGCTTTAAATCTATTATCATTGAACATGCCTTTAGAGAAAAAAATGGGGTTGCAGATGGGTTAGCGAACCTTGGCGTAATTTTTGAAGCTCAACGTATTTGAATGGGGAAGTTAATATTGATTTTAATATTAAAGAACTTATTAGAAAGGATAGATTTATGGGGAAAGATGGATCACACAATTAATCATGAAAGTTTTAATGAGTAATTTTCAAATTTTTAGAAAGGTAATGATGACACGTCAGAAGGGAAGAGTCCTAATCAAGAATATTAATTTTCCACACACTTTGTGGGTATGCATTTTAAAAAATTTGAGTGTCATTTGGAAGAAAGATCTGAAGTTGCAGAAGAAGAGAAATTGTAAAATGAAATCTAAAATGGGGGGGATCTAAGAAGAAAGGAACCTGATAATATTTCTACATGGAAGGAGATGCCTAAGGTTTGGGCAAATCTGGAGAAATGATTCATGACGAATTTCATGGAAAAGCTGGCCGACTATGATAAAGGTAGAGTTAACCTAGCGGTCACCAAAGTCACTGAAAACTGGATAAATGGCTCCTTCAAAATTCATGGTGTTAGGTTTAAGCTGGATGCGGATCTCATTGCGACGGTCACAGGTATGCCCCATTCCGGTCTTAACTTCTTTAGAGACCTGAAAGTGTCTAATAATGTAGTTAAGATTTTTCTGCGTAAAGAGAAGGAGAGAGTGAAAATAGGAAAAGCTACGGGGGGTATTATGATGCTTCCAATATTAAGAAAATTTGGGGTTGTGTGCTTAATGCAATTATGAAATATATTACTGTGGAGGGTCATTTTACCAGGGTCCACACATACCATTCCGTGCTTTTAAATCATTTTAGACATGAGAAGAGGATTTCTCTGCCCTATTACCTCTTTAGGTCTCTATCGCGGTCTCTGAATAAGCATAGCAAGAACCCTTCTTCGCTTGTGCTTCATTGCGGTCTTATTTTGCTCATTTATGAGTATTGCAAGATTTTGGCTATCCTGGAAAACAAGAGTTTGTCGGTGTTACCAGGGAAAGGAAATAGGAAGATGGAGGAAGGCGGGCCTAGCAAGGATGAGTTGACACAGAGCAAAAAGGGTAAAAAAGCTACTGTGGAGAAAATTCAAGAGGACAAGATTAATCAAAAGGATACAAAGATTGATTCAGAGGACATTGGAAAAGATGGAAGTGAGATGGAGACTGATGAGTTTGAAGGAGAGGAGAGCTAGAAAGAAGAGGAAGTGGGGGAAGAGGAAGGAGGAGTTGAGGATGTTTCTGATCAAAATAGTCCTACCCACAGTGTGAGCATAGGAAATGTTAACAACAACCAATGGAGGAGCAAGACAATAAGATTAATGAGGAAAGGGAAATGGAAATTGAGCAGGAGAAGGACAAGGAAACTGAGCAGGATAAGGACAAGGAGAATTCGAGTAGGGATCAAGATAAAGCTAGAGAGGGGATAATTCTGGATAAACTCAAAAACTAGTCCAAGGCTCATATGGGTTTTGATAGGTGGGTTTATGAAGGAATCAAGAATTTGAAAAATACTGATAAGCAACAGGAAGAGAAAGGGAAGAAAGCTGAAATAAACCAGGAACAATGGAATAAAGGTTAGGAGGAAAAAGTGGAGAAGCTAGAAGCTCAGATTGGTAATCTGGAGGAAGGAAAAACAGCTATGAAAAACTTTCTGGTAATGATTCCAGATATCCTTACCTCTGTGACAGAATTTAGAGGAAATTACGAAGTTCCTTGATGGTTCTAGCACCTCCAAACCTGTCATGGACCTAGATATTGATGAGGATGCTATTAAGTCAGGGACAGTGGAAAGTGCTCCTGGTGGTGCGGCAAAAAGAACAAGGGCAAGCATGAAAAAAGCTGTTGTGGCCTCTTCCAAGGATATCCCTAAGCTTAGGGACAATATTAAAGATTTGTAAGGGATTAGCGGAAATTTGGCTAATGCCCTAAAAAACATTAAGTAATTTGTCTTCTATCTTTTTTATGTTATGGTTGGATGTGGCTGGTTTTGTTGGGCTTTTTTACTGATTTTTGCCCATAACTATGTTGGTTTTTTGGCAGTCTGTCTTTTCATGTTTCTTAATGCTATTATCTTTTAAGGATCTTTTGTAAAGGGTTTTGGGATCCCTTCAAAACCTGCTTTTCCCGTAATAAAAAAAAAGTTCCTCATAGCTCATTTTGTAGCCATTTAAAGGGGTATTGGATTTGGTTGTGATGCTCTCCTTCTAAGAGTAGTTACCATTGGAGGAACCAAAAGATTTGGATTGCTAGCTAAGAATGATATTGTCATTTGTTTACTACTCATACAATCTAACTTCTAATTAGATGATTATGATTTTCAAGTCTCAATGAGTGTACAAAAAACACTATTGATGTTTTCATTTGCATTTAAGATTTATCCTGTATACAAGCTAACACCAATAATGGGAAATCCTCTAAATGTGGGATTTGATTTGTAGAATAATCTATAATAATTTATAAGCTATTTCTTCTTATGATTATCCATAATTCTAATGCAAGAGCATCTAGGTTCATAGGCGATCCTGCACCACCCAAAAAATGTATTTTTTAATTTTAATTTTGGTTTATTTTGGTGGTTCTTTGCATTTCTCAGCATCAGGAAGCATTGGTATGATAAAAAATTGTAAAATTGTAAAATTTAGTCAATTTGCAAATTTGAAGGGTCTCATAGACAATTTTGTGAAAATAATTATTTTTAAAGGTCCATAAGATGAAGGAAAATCATTTTAGGGATTTATTATTGATTCCATTTCACCAAAAGTGCAAAAATAATAGTAGACAAATTCTTCACTATGCCTAAATTTTGAGTTGGTAGTTTTAGAATTTTTTTTTGGAGTTTCATGATAGATGAAGAAAAATTCTTTTGCAGAAATATTTGTGTGATCATTCTAAGAACATTTACAAGTTTTTTCATGAAATGTGCATCTAGTGGAGAGTTATGTAAAAATACATTTTTTTTTTTTTTTTGGCAATTTTACTAAAATTTTTAACTATGGTTTTGTGAAAGTTAAAAGTAAATGAATTTGTAGGAAGGTTTAGTGTGGAGTCCTTTGATGTAATTTAAAAAAAAAATCATCTCAATCTTTAGTTCATGAACTTTTACATTCTGTCTAGAAATTCAAGTCTTTAAGCTATCACCAAAATATGGCAACTACTTGGTAAATGTCTCCATAAAATTGTATACATTAAGGCATAATCAATATTTTATGACTATTATTGGAGACTTCAATAATGAATATTAAGATGTAGCTTAATAGACATATTTATGTAAAGGAGGAGGCACCAATATTTAATGATGAAAAAAGTATTTTTTTATTATTATTGTTGTTCAAGAAAGAAAAAAATAAGCACAAATTTTTTGAATGGAAGATAAAAACGTTTTAAAATAATATTTTGTAATTTTTTCCTTCGCATCAAAGATGAACAAAGAGAAAATTCAAATAAATTATAAACAAGGAGGCTACCCAAACAAAGAGTGTGGTGGTGCGGGTAAGAGATGAGAGCACATAAAGTGTGTCCAAATTGTGGTACAAAGTACACCTATAATTATCTTGGCTAGGGTTTTTGTGCTAGTAGGCATAAATTACTTTGTTCAAGTAGACACACATTTTTGTGTGAATATGCACACATTGCGTTTTTACTTAAGTTCTCTAAAGTATGCCATGGCTATGAAGGCCAATACCATTGAAGTCCTCCTAGGGTGAGGGTGACTTTTCCAAGTGATCTGATTCAGATATGTACTATACTTATTATCATTCAAAGATATTTTTAAATATAAATGAGATAGAGTTGATTTAATTGAATTGTTTAACTTGATGCCTTTTCTTCTTTTTCTTACATATTTATGACATTTGATATAATCTATATATTATTGATGGTGTTCTTAATATCCTTAAGTCTTAAACTTGTTTTGATTAGATAAGCAAGGGAAGGGCCCAAACCCATTACCAAGTAGCCATCAAGCACAAGAAATAAATCTCAAAAGCAATGACACTAAGAAAGAAAAAAGGTTTCAACCAGAGAAAAATAACTAGGGACAACAAAAACCACAAAGAAGACCGATTAGGTACCAATTAAACAACTATGAGTCATTTGATAGTTTGAGGCCTTTAATGACCTACCACTCCTTGTTGAGGAATTCCATTTTATCTAAATGAAACTCAACTCCTTAGGAGAGAGTCTTGAGCTAGCCACAATTGCTGAAGGAGGATTAAAGTGGGGAGTAGATTTTGAGTGACTTTTCCTCTTTCAATATGAGGATGGAGAGCTATGGTGAGGCTGAAGACTAGCTATTTCCAACTTACATTTAGATTTTCTCTTTTTCTAACTCTTATTTAAACATTTGGGTAGTGGTGGTTATATTTTAAATAGAGTTCTTGCAGTACATAATTAAATCATAAGTATTTTTCAATAACTTCCCTTGATTTACTTTGAACTTGGTGAAATCATCTTCCAATTTCTTTCTTTTCTCTATAGAGTCCACTTCAAGCTTAATATTCCAAACATCTTTATCTAGCCTTTTTCAATTTTCAAAAGTATTCGTGATACTCTCGAGAGAAACCCATATATATTTGTTGATAGTCTCCTCCAACCATTCTTGAGCCAGAAAATACCATAATTAGGGGTACTATCTATTGGAGTAATTTTAGGATAATTATGTAATTAATTATTAATTAGGTCCTTTAATTGTTTTTTTACTTAAGATAAACTTAGGTGCTTTATTTTATCTAGGTGTTATGCTGTTTTAGTCAGAGTTCACTTAGAGGAACTTCTAGTTAGTTTTTTTAGCTTGTAGTTGAGCCAAATTTATCTCGTACTTTTCATTGCACTTTAGTTCTTCTAATTTTAGGATTAGGACATCTCTTGCTTTCTATAAAGCAAGTCATTCTTTCATTGTAATTGTATCTCCATTATTGTATCTCAAATATTGTTTTGTGCAATAATACATAATTCTTTGGTTGTTATAGAGCATACAATCTTTCCTTGAACTCTTTTGTGTGATAGGTGTTTTTCTTGTAGATGATTCTTGACTCCTATGGTTGATCATCATCTTATACACTATCATATGTGTGAGACATCTATAAAAGGAAAGAAAAATTTATTTTGGTCTCCAGGGTTATGAAGTTTATTCTCATTATTGATTTTAATCTTCACATGATCTAGGAGAGAGATCTCCTCATCCCAAATCATGGTGTATTACACTTGTGTGGCCATATTAACTACCAAGTCTGCCACTGGGTTGCCTTCGTAGTACACGAGATTAATCTTGTGCCTCTATAAAATTATCAATTTTTGGAGTGACTCCCTAATCATATTCATGAGGCACCAACTAGGATTATCTTTACAAGTAGCATGATATTAGTAATATTAAATGAGTCCCCTTCAATGATAATTTTAGCTAGGCCTTTGTCATTGGAAATTTGAATCCTATGATAAGCAACCGCCACCTCAACAAAGGTAGAAGTTTGAAATCCTAAGTTGACAACATAGGCACAAATAAAATTACCTTTATAATCCCTTATAACTCCATCTCCACTTGCTTGCCTCAGATTACCATAAGAAGGACCATCAAAATTTAACTTGAGCCAACCAAGGACAAGGGGATAATAAGTTTTAAAAACTAGTTAATATTGATAAATATTTTTTTTGTGGATTTGTATCTAAATTATAAATATACTTTATAATATTTAAACTTCAAAAACAATACACAAATCCATTACTATAGAAAATTGATATATTAATCTTTTCAATTTTATACTTGGAGAAAAATGATATTACATATGAATGAATGATTTGTTATTGTGTTTCATCCCTTTTATGCATGTCTCTTAGGTCAAACTAGAGGTTGTGTTTAACTATCAATTAAAACTAAAATCTATTTATTTAAATCTTTTGTTTGTATTTTATATATTTATGCATACAATAAATATTAAAAAGTCTCCCCTTGAAAAAAAAAACCAACTATTTTTCAATTCTAATTTATATTATACTTAATTTCAAAAATACAATTTTTTTTTGTTTAACCCATGAACTATAAAATATTAGTAAAAGCAAGAATTGCAAAAGATATTAAAGACAAGGTACTTGCAAAATGCATGTAATAAATTAGCAAGAGCTTAGGAATATTTTTTTTTTTCATTGAAACTAATAGCTTTTTGACATAAGATTTTGTTATTAATTTATTTCACTAATATTACCTGTTTAGCCACGAAATTGATAACATCTTGTTCAGCTAAAAGACTATTAGCCTTTTTGACCACATACGCAAGAGGTATTTCCCCGACCTCTTCATCTGGAAGTCTGTACATTATTTCACAATTCACCATGTTAATGAATGAATCTGTAAACATTAATAATAAACAAAAATATTCAAATAAAGCAAGGTAAGAAATCTCAAGGCTATGTCAACAACTTATAACTCACGGTACAACTGCTCCGTCCAAAATCTCTGGGTGAGACAACAACAACGCCTCTAGTTCTGCAGGAGCAACCTGTAGGCATATAATTGTAAATTAATAAAATACATACAATCGAATTCAGAAAAATACATAAGAAAATATTTTTAATGTTACTATTACTGTAAAAATGTTACTATTACTGTGATAAATTGTAATGTATATTAGTACCTGATATGCATTATACTTGATTAACTCTTTCAAACGATCAACAACATAAAGAAACCCGTCCTCATCAAAGTAGCATAGATCCCCCGTATGAAGCCATCCCTCCTTGTCAATTGTTGATGATGTAGCTTCTTCATTACTAAAATAGCCTACATGCACCTCAACTTTGTCAATTTCTTATACTTCATAGAGCCTTTAATCTCCAATCTTATTAGAAAAAAATTTCATGACTCATTTTCACTTCAATGGGTGCCTATATTTGATGGGAATATTCTAAACATATTTACCTTTCATAATGATAGGACCTCTAAGACAAAGTTCCCCTTTTTGATTGGGAGGTAAAGGAGTCGCTTTGTCCACATCTATTACTTTGGCCTCAATATTGGGAATCAACAAACCAGCAGAGCCATATCTTTTATATCCTTCTCCCGTGGTCACTGATGTTGCACCGATTGTTTCTGTCATGCCATATCCCTGCATAATTTGAGTATTTTCAGCAAGACATGTAAAAAGTGTAACATTGAAACCAGGGGCGAGGGGTGCAGTCAATAAGTGGGTGCTATTTTTGAATTTTTTCAATGTGTCAAGTTATGATATTAATATCCAGATTCAACTGCATAGTTTTTGAGTCTAATCATTGATCCATATTTCATGAATAGAGGTTCACATGAACCACTTTCTAATTGTAATGAATGAAGAGTGGTTCATGTGAACTGCTACTCATGAAACATGGGTCAACAAGTGACTCAAAAACTACACTCCAATAAGAGAGCGATTCATTCATTCTCATGAGAACAGTTCATGTGAACCATCACTCATGAAATATAGGTCAATGAATTTGACTCAAAAATCAAAAAGTTGCATCTCAATATTGATACACTGTTTAAAGTATTGGGTTACATATTAAATACATATTGGATTAAAATAATATGAATGAATTGTCCATTTGTGAAATATGAATCAATAAGTTTGACTAAAAACTCAAATGCAATGAGTAGTAATAGACTATTCATTCCTATGAAAAAAAAAAAATTAATATAAACAGACCACTCACTCATTAAATATGAATCAATAAATTTGATTAAAAAATTAGACAAATATGTTTGATAATCAAATACACTACTTTAACATTATTGGGTTCTCTATTTACTACAGAAAAGTAGCATGTACCTCCAAAAACACAGCACAGATAAATGGAAGAGAGAGGGAGATTTGACCTGGAGCAGTTGAATGTGAGGGAATCTGTTGGCAAAGGCCTGGGCCACCTGTTTACCAAGAGGAGCTGCTCCAGAGCCCACATGCCTTACTGAAGTCAAGTCATATTTCCCTACCACGGCAGAATGATGAGTGAGCGCCAGAATAATGGGTGGAACCAGCGGCACAAATGTAATTTTGTAATGCTCAAAGGTTCTCAACATCTCTTCCAGCTCAAACCGACCCATCACAACGCATGTGGCCCCCACCGCGAGCATCCCTGCTACCAGCATTGTAAGGCCGTACACATGGAACATGGGCAGCACCGCCAGACTTACCATTTCCCAGGCATTCAGGTTTGATTCCGATATGATCACACCCAGCAGCAAAGTCACCATGGAAATGACGTTTCTGTGAGTGATGATCACTCCCTTACTCACACCCGTTGTGCCAGAAGAATACAGCAATGCGGCTGTATCTTCTTGCCTTATTTTGACTGTGGGCGCCATGCAGGGATCGGATTGTAGCAGTTCCCCGTAGGTGATAAAATGGTGTGCAGCATGTTTGTAGGATTCTTGTGTTATCACCACTAATGGAAGACCCGTAGGTTTTACTCTCTCTACCAATTCGGGTACTGCGAATGCAAGCTTCGCTTTGGAGTCCCTTGTCTGATTGCATCCAAATCTCAGGGATATGAGTTTTCTTTTGTAGGCTATAAAGAAATTTGAAGAGCAGTTTCTGGATTAGATTATGTAATAGTTTTTTATCAATATTTCAGATCATGTTTTATGATTCATCATCAATATCATTAGAATGTTTTCTGATTGAGTGTTCTGATAACATTCAATCATTTTGATGATGGATGAAGCATGATTTGAAATGTTGATTTAAAAATTACTATATAATCTAATTTAGAAACTGCTCTTCCAAATTTAATTTGTAGAAATTAAAAAGAAATTAAAAATGAAATAAAGAACTTCAAAATACTGTATATATATTTCAATTTCATTAACTTTTTTTTGGATCATACTTGATAATTTATCATCATTACTTTGAAAATAAAATCACAAGTTTTAAGAAATACTGGATTCTTAATATCATGATAAAATGTTAACCCAGATCCCCAAATAAGCTAATACAAAAAAAACTCTACTTTTTTTAATATCTTTATCAGGAAAGCCTGATCATTCATTAGATAATTCTGTTTCTGAATTAAATTGTGTTAAAGATTTTTAAATCATCATTTGGGATCACATTCTATGATGGATTATGGTATGTGATCTAAAACCTAAATTCAAAAAGCTCCTTCATTAAATATGATCTGAAACGTTGATTCAAACATCTTTAACACAATTTAATCCAAAAACAAACATTACTTCTTGATATTATGAATTGCAGAAATCTCTTATCACAAACTGATCATTCATTTCTAAAATGACAAATTTTGTAATAATAAGAGGGCAAAGTTAAAAGCATCTACAAAATGGAAAAACTTTACTTTCACCAGTTATTAAATTTTAAATTTTTTTTATGGCTGCTAACCTGCTTGATGATTTCAGCCGCTGTGTTGAGGGGATTGGTGGTGGTGGCGACTGCTCCAATGGACAGAATTCCCAAAAATATGACAGGAAAGTGAATAGAGTTTGGAGAAACTATGCACACCACGTCTCCCTGCCTTATACCCATTCTGTATAAGCCTGCTGCAACACATCTGATCTTGCCGGGCAATTCCTTGTACGAAATCTGTTGATTAGTTGAAGAATCAATCAGAGCTATTTCTGCAGCTCTGTGTTTGGGAGAAAGCACATAAGACACCACATCTAGGTATGGCTCATCTGGAATCGATCTGGGCTTATGTTTGCTGTAATACACTCCATTTTCCTTACAAAACCCACTTCTCAAATCTCTACTACATGGAAGACCGCCTGCTATCACTTCCTTCCCCATTACAGTGCAACCTAAGTAATAAAGTAGATAATTCTTCGTATATAGATCAAAATGGCTCTCCTCTGTGCAAGTAGTAAATAGAAATAATAACTCCAAACCGACGAGCTCCTTTTTGTTGGATTGTGACAACAGCTCAGCAATAAAACGATAAAACAAGAAAAAAATAAAAATAAATCGTATCTTATTTTTTTAAAGTAAACAGTTTTAAAGGAAATTCCTAATTTTCTGAATAAAACAGGTTTTATCTATGTTTAGTGATTGTGATTATCTTGGTGATATTAAATATATTGGTTGCCTGGCAGGTGCAAGAGCAATTGTTGAATTGTAGATTGTTACAGCAATTGTAATGTTATTGTAAATTGTGAGAGCTATTGATTTGTATAATTGCTTTTAGTGATTGTGATTATCTTGATGATATTAAATATATTGGTTGCCTGGCAGGTGCAAGAGCAATTGTTGAATTGCAGATTGTTAGAGCAATTGTAATGTTATTGTAAATTGTGAGATCAATTGATTTGTATAATTGCCAGAGCAATTATGATAGTAGCAGCTGTAAGGATTGTAATTGTTTTCTATGAACAATAAGAATATCGATACCCTTGTCCCATAGATGTTTCCTTGATGTTTTGTCAAGGTTGTACCACATAAATCAGCTTTTTCTGTGTTGTTCTATTAGTTCATCTTATTTTCTGTAATATTTCTTTGGCTGCAATATTTGATCTTTTGGGTTTATGCTTAGCCTTCCACAGCACTTTTACTATGTTGCATTTTGTCTACTTGTTAAATTTGACTAAATCAATTAAAGCTAATTCCTTATAATTTTATAATTAATTTAGAATGAATGTGGGATTTGAGGTTGCATTCAAATTAGGAAAAGGAACTTGTTAAGGTTAAAGAAAAAAGTTTTCTTTAATATTTATTATTGTTATTTGTCTTCTCAATGCTTATACAAGTCTCCATGCTCTCACCTCACTCTTTGAAGATCCCAATGACGAGAAAGTGGTTACAATAGTACTAGCACTAATTTTTTTCTATATGCTAGAAATCATATACTTAGGGCTTAAAAATAAGCATAGAAGACATGTCATTCTAAACATAGCTAGATTCTTGATATAGGTTTCCAGTGAAGGAGGGAAGGGTTGCATTTGTAAGTTGTGTCAGTAGACAAAATTTGGTTATGCAACTTATTTATGTAGGTAAAATGGAATGTTTAAGAACTTTGTTTCTTAAATTTTCTCAATCAATTCTCATGATTGATCTAAGATTTTTATTTTTGAAAGCTTGAAGCATGTATAATTAAATGCTATTGTGCAAGGTGTTTTATGCAGAAAAATAGGAGCTTCATTGGAGGTTGTAAAGTTCTACACGTGTTAAGGTTTTGGCAGATTCAGAGCAAATACAAATTAACAATTATATGTAGATTAGAATACACAAAACACAAATAACATAGATATTTAATGTGGTTCACCCAAGATGGGCTACAATACAATTACAATGTCTTTTTACATTCCAACGGCTTATAACAAACAATTTTAAGACAACATACAAAATCGACTAAAATTAACCCTAACCCTAAAAGTATATTCTCTTAATCTTTTTCTTGTACTCATATTCTCGTATACTTGGTGTACATGTACGAAAAAATTCATATTTTCTATTGCAATGAGAATACAACATGCCAAGTCTCACTAGTTTGAATACGATATGAATTCAACACTTTGAAAGTAGTGTTGTCATAAAATTCAACTTCCTTTTCTCTATTCTTAAAATACTTAGAATTTAATATTTAACTTTTAAATTTTCTAAAATAAAATGTACTAAAAATTAAAAGCAAAACATCTTATTACTAAAGGTTGTGTGTGAGAAAGTTGCACAATTGGAATAACAATAACGCCAAAGGCATATTACAAATGCATGAAAAACAAAAATCATTTAATTATATTTTTTTATATTTTAAATTATTTTTATTACAGATAATACCTTAATATTCTTAATAGATATATATAAAAACAAAAAAAATATTTCTATATTGTTTTAAATATATAATATATATCAATAGGCTTTTGGCTTGCTGTGAAGTTGAATGGCTTCAAATGAACCCACCAGAAATCAAGTTATATATAAAATAATAATGTAATAATATATTAAAAATAATATTAATTAAAATATTTAATGAAAATATAAATATATAATAATAAAAATATATTAAAAATAATAATATAATCATATCTTAATAATAATTTAATATTAATTACAATATAATAATATTACCTATATTCCTTTAAAGTTAAATATACTAATAATATGTTATTTTTACTTAGTTTTTCCATTACATAATTCCAATTTGATCATTGAGTATCATATTTTTTAATAACAAAGCATCTCACCAGTCAAGGATGAGAGTGACTCCATGTTGTTCAACTAAAATAATAATAATATTACTTTCACTGTTTATTTTTCTCCATTAAATGTGACTTTTGGCTTAAAGCTGTAAACAGGGAGAACATAGAAAAGGCAGTAGATAGAGATGCCGAGCAACAAAATCGGAAAAAGGAACATAATAATGAATTAAAATAATAACAATATTACTTTCATTGTATCTTTTTCCTATTTCTCATGAGAATCTTATATAATAAACCTTAACATCCATTTCTGCCAGCTACGTATATTATAATTGACCAAGCTATTATTTGGATTTTCGTTTTCGTTTTTTATTTTTTAAAACTTAGTCCTCCCACATGTATAAGATAGTGAATAATTATGCCATATCATTTGATCATCTTGAAGATAGGGAATAGTATCACATTCATGGTATCATATCTTTTCAATTATTATTTTTTTATTATTAATAATATTTGTTTTAAGCAATACTATTACAGTGTTTTAATCAATTAGTTTGCACTAATCAAAAGTGATAATTATTTTTGTTTTAAAAATAAATCTAGATTTTGTAAATTTGAGATTTATATTTTTAAATTTAAGATATTATAAAAATTATTTAACTAGCTTATGACTGGTTTAAAAAAATTGGTGTTATAGGAGCAAATTTTTAGGAATAATAGATTTTTTAGGTTTTTTTAAAAATTTATTTCAATTTTAAAAATTGAAATATCTATTTTAATTTTTTTTTTTTTTATTATTTTTAATATTGTAAATAATGTTTTTTTCTAAATAGACATATAAATTTTAATAATTCATTTTTATATGAAAATATAGATAATAAAACCAATTATAAGGACTTGATTTAATTTAAACTAGCAATTGCACTTTAGTGTGCAATGGGTATGCCGAAGAGGTGTGGAAAGTCAATTAGGGCTAAATTTGGTCAATTTTTTGCATAAAGTTGTGTAGTACATGGGATCAATTGGTAGGCCAAGTTTAGAAAATAATTTTGCTTGTGCAACAAAGGTCTCAATGGAGAAGTGATAGTTTCAAATCCACTTTGCATCCTCTTACAAGGTTCTAATTATAATTGAAACAAAACTTTTCAATTAGGAAGATAATTAAGTTCCATAACCAACAAGCTTATGTTATGTTTGCAATCAGGTGAGAGGGGGGGAAACAAGAGAGAAAGAGAGAGAGGTAAAGAGATAAATATAGAGATATAGATAGAGATGGAGATGAGATGAATATGAAAATGGAGAAAGAGGAGAGAAATATGGATAAAAGGAGAGCTCAATATGGAGGGAAAAAGAGAGAGAAGAGATAGATGTGGAAGCTCAAAAAAATAATGTGTGAGAGAGAGAGAGAGAGAGAGAGAGAGAGAGAGAGAGAGAGAGAGAGAGATGAATGTAGAGGTCTAAAAGGAGGGATAGGGAGAGAGAAATGGATATATAGAGGGAGACATGTATATAGATAGAGGGGGGGAGAAAGGTAGAGGTAGAAAGGAAGATAGAGTGAGAGAGGAAGAGGATAAAATAGATAGATAGATAAAGAGATCTAGAGTGAGAGATAAAGATATAAAGATAAGGAGATAAAGAGGTCTATAGATGAACATGGAGGGATAAAGAGATATATAGATGGTGAGATAGAGTGATAGAGATATAGAGATCATATAAGGAGACACAGAGAGAGGGAGAGATGAGAGAGATAGAAAGATTGATATATATAGATATATAGAGAGAACTAGAGATAGACAAATAGATATGAAGGGAGAGGGAGAGAAATATGGGGAGGTAGAGGAAGATATAGATATATACAAGAAGAGAAAGGGAGAGAGAGAGGTAATGATAAAGAGATAGATAATGGGATACAAGGGGAATGAGGGAGGGAGAGATAGGGAGAAATAGAGAGAGAGAGAGAGAGAGAGAGAGAGAGAGAGAGAGAGAGAGAGAGAGAGAGAGAGAGAGAGAGAGAGATGAACAAGGAGATAGATTAAGATAGAGAAAGGGAGGGAGAAACAAAGAGTGTGTGTTCATGAGTTGGAGAGAGAGAAAGAATAAGTAGAGAAAGATATAAAAATAAAAATTTAAAGATAATTATTTTACAATAAATTTAAATTTAATAAGACAAATGTATAAATTAAATTAATTATATTATCTTTTAAAATTATTTTTTTAACTTCATAAGACAAAAATATTAAAATTAAATTTTAACTTAATGTAAATTAAACCTTAAAAGAAGAAGATGATGATTAGATAATTTAATAAAAAATAAGATAGAATATCCTAATAAAAGAAGATTAAATTAAACTATATTCTTATCAAAAGAAAATAAAAATAAAAATTAGATTTCTAATTAAAAAATAAGTATTCTACAATAATTAAAGTTTTAACAAGGCAAATAACTATAAATTAAATGAATTTTAATAATTTTGAATTATTAATTGTAATTTTATTAAAAATAATAAATAATTAAATAAATTTTTCACTTAATAAGAAAGTAATCATTTAAAAAAGTAGGAAAAATAGCTAATTATTATTTTTTAATAATTTTGTCTTTTCCACTTTTGAAACTTTAAAAAAATATGAAATATTCAAATAAAAGAAGATACCATTAAAATATATTATTATTAAAAGTGGAAAATAGTAGATTTTTCTTTTATATACATTCCTTTTCTAAATAATCATATTAAAATATGTTTTTTTTGGTTTTTTATCATTTTTTTAATTAATATTAATGTAAACATACGATTGAGATCAATTCAATTGTCTTGCATCCTTCAAATCAATTTTGAACCAGTGATTTCAATAAGTAAGCTGAAAACTTCATATAGGGCATGCCTTCGACATAATTAAATTAAATACAAATATTTCTATTAAAAAATAAACATAATTGTTATATGTATTCTTATAATTATATTTTATATATTTTTTTGAAATCATTTTATTTTTTAATACTTTTTGAAAATCATAAATTTAAATATTTTTCATTAAGTTATTCAAAAAAAAATTATTTTCACTTTTATAATTATTATTAGTTATTTTATTAAAACTAATTATAATTAATATTACATAAATATTAAAAATAATATAATATTACACTAATGATTAATAATTAAATTTGAGATTAATTTTATTATTACAATTATAATTATATCAATTTTTAAAATTAAATTAGGATTATACTTTTAAGAAAAATATTTTTCATTATAAAATGTGTATTATATTATAATCAGTATGCCAAAGCCATTCCCTATATGAAGTGAACCATGTACTTATTGAAATAAATGGTTCAAAATTGAGGAGATAGTCTTGCATTCTTCTCAATTTTGAACCGTTGATTTTAGTAAGTAGGTAGTATAGGAATGTCATCGACATAAAAATATGTATTTTAGTATTATTTATTATAAAAAGAATATGCATTAAAAAAATCTATCTTTTATTATTATCTACTTTTAGTCAAAATATCTTATATCATTATTTCTTTTATTAGAATATTACCTTTTTTAAATTTCTAAAAAAATAGAAGAAAAAATATTGAAAAAGAAAGAACAACTTTATTTAATTCTAATTTTTCTTCTTCTTTTCTTTTTCTTTTTTCGTTAAGTTTAAAATTATTTTAATTATTTATGTCTTTTTATAATAATTAAAAATTATTATAACTAATTTAATCTATAATTATTTATCTTATTAAAATTTGGTATGGTTATGTCTGCATTATTAGAGAGTGGTTTATGTGTGAACAAGGTTATATCATTCAACGAAGGTTTGAAGAGAGTTTGGTACTATAGGGAAGACATCTATGCTTAACCAGAACTGTATCAAGCATTAGGAGATGCTATTTCCACAGTTCATTTCCTCTGGATTGTAGTCCAATGTTTATGTAAGTCAATGAGACTTCCCTTTTGTGATGAGCAGTGAGCTCTAGGTGGTTGGCATGATTGCAAGTGCAATCCCAACATTGTAATATTTCACATACAGCTGCAGAAGTATTATTTGACCATGGGTAAAGTTTTCCACCATGGTTTTTCCCTTAACTGGGTTTTCCACGTCAAAATATTGGTGTTGTGTGTTCTGTACTTTCATGATTTATCTTTCACTGTGCTGTTTTCATTGTGTTTCGATAGAAGGTTTATAATTTGTAATAATTGTTTAACTTGTGAAAAACTGATTCACCCCTCTTAGTTTTCCTCCGGTTCATTCTAACAATTGGAATCAAAACTTGTTAACATGTATATATATATGTGTGTGTGTATGTGTATATATATATGTACGTATGTATATATGTATGTATGCATATATACACATACACATACACATACACATACACATACACATACACATACACATACACATACACATACACATACACATACACATACATATACATATACATACATACACATGCACATGCACATACATACATACGCACACACATATATATTGTGTGGATGTGTAGTGTGTAGAACAATAGAGTATGTGTGTGTTGTGTGGCATAGTAAGAAGTGTGCAAGTGACAGAGTTATGGACATGAGAGCAGTGGAATATGATGTATGAGTGAAGGTGTGGAAGAGTTAGAGTGCAAACAATGTTGCAACAATCCTTTACCGGATTTGCTACAAGCAGTTGGATTAGCAGAGTGTAGTCACAATGTTGCAATAATCCCTTATCGGATGTACTGCAGGTGATTGAGGATAGTTTGGGAAGATCCTTTACTGGATCTACTGTGAGTTTTTGTGAGTTGATATTTGAGCTTCTCTTTGAACCGAATTCATGCATTTGGAGATGCAATTTTCCTCAGTTCATTTATTTCTATTGTAGTGAGCATTCTGACAATTATCCAGTTTGTAATTTGGTAGTGAGCCACCCTTTTTGTAAACAGTGCCATATAACTAGTTATATTACAGTGAGAGCTAACCCTCTCTATGCTTTTTCCCATTTGGGTTGTCCACATATAACAATCCGACATTCATTTTATGGTCATGTTGTTTATTATGCATTTTTTGATTCATGTTGATGAGATTAATTGATAAGGTTAATTTATTAGTAAAAGTTTCATAAGTGTGGTAGCACTGATTCACCCCCCCTCTCAGTATTTCGATCAATTCAACCATTCAACATAGGTGTCACTATCTTCAAGGTGTCTAATGAAGATAATAAAAATAGATTTGAGATCAAGATGTTGCTCTAAATATTTCCCTCAAATTGCATAGGAAAAGCGTTAGACATTGATAGTAGTTATCACTATCAAGGGTTTTCTACATCAAACATGAAACATGAAACCAACACACACAAGAGAGGACAAATGGTGTTGGTTTGACACACACACACACATATACATATATATACATATACCTATATATATACAAATACATATATTTTCAACTTTGGGCACAAGACACATGCACTTTGTGGTTTTTTTTATTTTGGTCAAATGTTGAAAATATCATCTAGGTGTTGTAGGGTCTAAAGTTATAGTAATTTCTATTAATACTCATTTTTGTATTCTTTATACTTTTCTACTTTCTTTTTAAACTCAACTTCATAATTAGAACCTAGGATTACTAATAGAATTGAATGCTTGAATGGTCAAAGAGTACTTGCGGTGTTGGGGAAATTTCTAACTATTGGATGATGAGGATTATCCATTCATGTCCTAGTCACATTATGAACTAGAGGGATGATTTGTTGTAATAATTCCTTTGAGGTAGAAATGGAGGTAATTAGACATTGAGTTGGCATAATATTTTGCTTCTTAAATTTTTTTTAGCCAACGAGTTCCTATAGTTGTTTAGGCTTTTCTAGTGTTGGCCTATTTTGAAGAGATTGTTACTGTAGCGCTAGTTGTGATTGTATCTAGTTGTCGGTGCAAGAATGTGAAATTGAATATTTATCTAGAACAAATTAAATTATATCATTTACCCTTCTTTTCTTCATGGCATTTTTATCAACTCCAATGCCTCCAAAATTGCCATATTTTCTAAGGCTTTAATTTTGGTACAACCAAAATACCTTGTCCTATAGATCTGAAACCACTACCTTCATAACTCATTTCTTCCATTATAATTACCCCTTAAGTGCATCTTTTTTTGGTGGTCTCACTCAAACAAAATTTGTATGAATAATATATCAAGTAGGATTTGGATTTGAGGGTTTCTCTACCCATAACCATCATGAACACATTCATCACTATTTCCATCAAAATGAATGGGATGCTTTATGTTCCACAATTTGATGAAATTTTATTCCTTTTGGATGTCATCATAAGGTGTAGTAGTTTTTAGTTGAACTACATCATTCCTCATAGGCCAAAAGACATTTAATTTTAACTATTCCTACTATATATTTATACAAGCTAATATTAGATAGTCTCATATTTTTTTTTACTAGATGGTTTATCATCTCTTTTATTAAAAATATTGTAGATCCTGATTGGAATCTCTATTGTTTTATATTGGTGCAATTCTATCATTTTTGTTGATAATTATTCATAAGAAATACCTTTTTTTGTAGCAGATTCCTCCATCATCTTTTTGACCTCATCCCAAGAATTCTTATTCTTTAATATTTCTAATAAAGGTTTACTTTGATGCTGGAATTTACTTTCGATGTTCTTTTTGGCTAAAAATATATCTTTGATTACATCACGTGGGTTAAACTATTAATGACAAACAACATCAAATTCAATTTAAAAAAAAAAAAATTATCTACCACATTGAATATTTTCTCCTTGAATGTGAAATATCCACATGAAAATTTTAATGAAAGAAATATGATCTTCTTTCATTGACTAACAATGTATAGTAGATCTATACTAATCTTCTATATATATTTTAATACAAAAACCCTCTCTGACACATGTATTGGAAGTTTGTGGGGATCTAGATTCTTGAACCATAAAATATTAGCATAGTATATTTTTCCATGAAGCATTAGTTAGCCAATTGTACATTTCTAATCCTAGTTTAAAATAATTTCTACAAGACTTGGGAAATTTAGGCATTGAAGTATATATAATTTCTTTATACAACGGAGCCAAAAAATAGTCTACAAAATCATTGTAGTTCCTTCAATTATCATGTATCCTTATTTTAGGGGTCCACTCATATAGTAGAACAAATGTTTTTTGTTTTATCATTCTTATGGAGCTATATCTGAAGTTTGTTGTCCAAATTATTTTTGTAAAATTGTAGTAGAAATAATTAGCATAAATAGTTGTGAACATTAATTTCTTAGTGTTGTACTTGTAACTAAAAGTGGACGTTAGCTTTATAATAGTTCCATAGGAATCTATCTTGTAAGATAACCTTGCATAGATGGATTTTCTTTAAGACTTATAGTTGCTTGGTTGCATGCCTACATCTTAGATAGTAGACGCTATTCTATTTGGCCTCCCTTTCACCATAAACTGAGTCTTTTATTTAACTTTGGTATGAGAGATTAATGGAATATTTGTCTTACAGTATAATTCTTATGTTGCATAGTATTTTACATTTTCATTAATTTGCACCATCAAAATGGAGATTGGATCATAGTGCATGTCATGTGACTACACTCTCATCCAATCTACTATGAAGCTAATGAAAGAAACATAGATTCTTTTATCCCCTCATAATATAACTTTGTTGAAGGTCATGCATTACAATGGCCAAAATTCCCTTTGACATGATAATTTATCATGTGGTGTTTGCTAGATTAACCAAGAATCTGAGTGAATGTGAGAACAAAGATTCAAGAAACAAGTATTATATATACACTTAAAATATAAATAATCAAATTTCTGTTCATTTGCTTAAGAAAGAAGTACAAATATATAATAAGAAATGAGGCATTTAGAATATATATATATATATATATTTTAAGTCTTATGACTCTCGTTGCAACGCAAGTTTATCATTATTACTATAAGAAACTAGAGGCAATCTATGAGACCTATGTTAATTGCTACAAAATATCATTTGATTCCTTTCTTTTATTTGAAAGACGATATAAATGAGAACGCTTTGAAGTTGTGAGATACTTTTGCAAAAGCTTTATCGGTATGATAGCACCTATATGATAATCAACTAGAAACATCTACTTGTTTGAATGCTTTGTTTTCCATATATGAAAATGATAAACATACACTCTTCTATATAAATCTACTAACATTCACTTTCACTAAGATTCATGAAGCTGGCATGAATCTTGTTTAGTAGTGGGAGCGAATAAATGAGACGACTCCTGAGCGAAAGGGCACGGAGAGATGGTAGTATAACTTTACATACAATTGAGTGATTGATGAGAAACCAAACAAAACAAAGGTGAAAGATGGAGAGGAATGTAATAAAGAATAATGTTATACCTCTGGAAATCGTCCACAAGTATGAGGGGATTCGCAAGGACGATTTCTGGTCTTACATTCTCTCACTCCAGGCAATCCAGACATCGTCAGAAAGTATGAAAAGAGTAGCACCCTACGAAAGAACGTTGAGGCAAATGGGGTGGGTGAATGTGACTGATTATAAAAATGAAATGGGAAGAGGTGTTCCTCAACTAAAGGAGTTCGAAGAGACTGGAGAAGCAATGATAGTTATGTTGAGATTGGCAGTTCGCAGCTTGGAGCCGAGCTGCAACACACGTCCAACTCATCCGTTGCTGAGAAACTCTAAAACTGCACATCGTGAACGGGAGCATTTGAGTGTAACTTATGTGGTGGCTTGTGAGAATGAATATCCTCGCTATCCCCATCCAAACGATGCTGTTTTTGTTAGGTGGGAAAACCCTGGGCCACAGAATATGACATTGGCGATGAGGCAGCATATATATGCGCAATCTGTATACAGAGTGTTGAATACAGTTTGGGGTAGTGATGAGAACATTAGGCATATGCATTTGGGTCTTCCTCGCTATTGGGCTCCTCCAAGTGATGATCATGACTCGCGATGATCACTCTTCTCCCCATCTTCACTTTACTCTTCATCATCCTCTTTCACAAATTAGTTAGGATGAATAAGCAAATCATAAGGATAAATAAATTTGTTATAAGCAGATATCTTAAAATTGTTAATAGGAAATGTTGAATTAGATATGGTATATTTTATATGTAAATGTACAAGAGTAAACGAATGTTTGTAATGATAATGAGTTGAGAGATATAATTGAAATTATCAAAATTGAATATGAAATAATTGTTTTTAAGTTTTTTCATATAAATTGCATATGAATAAATGTATCCTTCTAAGGATAATGAGTGGACAAATATTTGAAATTATTGTTACTAAATATTGAATAAAGTGTCGTATAATTTATGTCTAAATAGTATAGGAATAAATATAAATTAGTTTGGGACAATTACTTCAATCACAATAATAGACAAATATGTATATGAGTATTGAGTCATCTAAGTGGAGAATATTGGGAATCTCAAACATAATAGGAAGATTGTGAGACTAGAGGGGGAATAGGGTGATGCCCCAACATTAATTGCTTTCCTCTTGCTAAGATTTGAACATGACTTCATTTTGGGCTTGAAGAAGTCCTATCGATGCTATTAAGGGAATACTTCCCTCATAAGGAGAGTAAGTTCACTGTGGTGGATTGTGTATATAACTCTATTATGCGAGAACTTTAAACACTTATGCATGAATGAAATGATCATTTTAATAGAAGCAAACCATAGGTGGATTAGCTTTACATGAAAGCTATTGTAACTGTTTATGGTAAAAATGGAAACAACAATATTGAAAGACTGAATAGATTCAACTACAAAACCCTGGCCTAACAACAACAAAGATCCACCATAACATATGAAGATTACCTAAGACAATGCAAGTCAAAGAAATCACAAAGATTATACCATCACATGTCCAATAGGGCTTGGATCTCCATTCTTCCTATCTCCATTGATCTTGCTTGATATATTTGCTCTCAGATTTTATGTGTGCACAAGAGCTCAACAAAGAACGGAAATGTGGTTGACATATGAAAGTTCGAATGCTAGTCGAGGAGGATTGATAATGAAGGAAGTATCTCCTTATATAGAAGACACTATAAAAAATGGAGGGATAAGATTAAGAGGTGTAAAAGATAGATGGTCGGCTAGGATTAGAGGGTAGGTAAAAGAAATAGGAAAATAATGAGAGGCTGGGTAGTGTAAGAATTAAAAGATGAATGACATGTGTCATGGGTAGAAAAGGTTAATGAATTAATTGAAAAAATAAAGATTTATTTAATTAATAGAAGAAATGAGATCAATTAAATAAATAAAAGTATTTATTTAATTTAAGAAAAGGATAATTTAAATAAATAAAAGTATTTATTTAAATAAGGAAAAAGGCTAGAAAAGGATAAATGAATTAAATAAATAAATAAATATTTATTCAATTAATAGAATAATTAGGATTAAATAATTAAATAAATTAAAATATTTATTTAATTAGACAGGACAATTTTAGGTGTCTACATTTTGCCCCTCTTTGAGACATTGCAACTTGTCGTGTTGTTTCAAAGAAGATAAAATAAACTGATACAAAGTTGCCCCAAGATGGGAATGATATGCCCCCTCGAGAGATTGGATGAAAATGTCTGAAAAGATCATAGACACTCTCTCAATAAGAAAGAAAGGATAGAAATGACTTACAAGATAGGATAGAGTGAGAAAGTCACGGGATAAAGAAGATTGACACAGGAGACTAGGGCTAGGGTAGTTTGTAAGATAGACTACGAGGGAAAACATCCTCATTGTCATCCACACACCTAAGAGATCAGAGTGCAGAGAAAATAGAGAGCAGTCAGCAGCAATGGCATTCATGCATAGATTCGATCGCATTTGCCGGTTTCAGAGGCCAGCAGATGCAAGAGAGCTGGTAAGTACCACAAGACCTCCTTGTACCTTGTTGCATTAATTGTTGTCATAAATGCATGTTACATAGTGTAACAAATGCACTTTAGTTAGGTTGCAAAAAATGTCAAGCGAAGTAAAAAACGCTAAGGTGTGTCTGCATTGGTGCCAGGCACGTTTGGGTAGGCTAGGCGCGTCTATGTCAAGTTTAAGCGCGTCTATGGTTTTAATAGCGTCTGTGTCCAATGCGAGTGCATTTGTGAAATGTAGGTGCATTTGTGCAGGACAGGCGCATCTATGCCGAATAGAGACATGTCTGTGTGATTCAAGAACGTCTCTACAGGGTAGGCGCGTTTGTGAAGTATGCAAGTGCTTTTGTGTCATGAATGCGTGTTTATGTCTTCAAGGTCGAATCGATAGTTCTGTGATAAATATACATCGTCGATTGGATAAGCTGCTGAGAGGATACACTCAAGCAGGTCCTCTAGGGAAGACTAGGGTAGCACTAGGATTGACAATTCTGTGATAGAACATACGTTGCCAATCAGGAAACTACTCAAGAGGGTACACGCAAAAAGAGGCCCTAGGATAGGATAGATCGAGGCACTTTGTGATAAACAGGGAGTACCAAAGAAATTGACAATTTTGTGATAGAACATACATTGCCAATTGAATTAGGCTGAAATTGACAATTCTATGATAGAACATACATTGTCAATTGGATAAGTTGCTGAGAGGATACACTCAAGAAGGTCCTCTAGGGAAGACTAGGGTAGCAGATAGGGCTAGGATTGACAATTCTGTGATAGAACATACGTTTCCAATCAGGAAACTACTCAAGAGGATACACTCAAGAAGTGGCCCTATGATAGGATAGATCGAGGCACTTTGTGATGAACAGTGAGTACCATAGAAATTGACAATTCTGTGATAGATCATATGTTAATTAAAGCTATGAGATTTCCACTATCCATTTTGTATACTAGTTTATTTTTCTGGATTCGATTGTGTGTAATGATGGGAAAAAATTGCACACAATTGAATCCAAAAAAATAAACTAGTAGATCATATGTTGTCAATTAATTAGGCTGAAATTGACAATTCTGTGATAGAACATAAGTTGCCAATTCGATAGAAATGGATTCCTCTGTCCGAACAGGGCGACACGAGGGTTGGCTGTGGGCTGGGGGAGGACTCTGGAGACATTGGTGATTGAAAACACTAGGTTTGAATGGGGGCCATGTCTACTGGCACACTTGTATTATGAACTGCATCAGTTTGTATATCACGGATCAGAAGGATTGGGATGCGGGGTGACATTGTTGCAGGTATGAGAATATGAACATTTGCCGGTTACATGACCGATACACTTTAGAGGTAGAGGACATGGGTGTAGCTATGTGCATCTGTATGATATGATTACTTCTCAGCCATGGATTGGGAGGCTAGAGTATTGGCGTCGGGTGATTGATGAGGTAGACAGTGTGGCATGGAGGCCTTACTGGGATTGTGAGGAATGAGAGGATGATGTAGTGGAGCTTCCATATGTATTCTGGAGTAGGTATTTGATCGGTTGGAGACCATATATTATTGAGAAGTAGTTGATTGACAAGGTATGCAAGCAGTTCGATAGGATACAATGGATGCCACGGGGGTTAGGGATGTATGCACAGACAATGAGGGATCAGGTGCATTTGGGTCCATTATTATCTTATGATTAGGTTGTGACACAAATGCTAGAGATGGTTCCCATGCCTTGGGACATTTGGGTAGATGTAGAGGATGCAGGGATGGATGCAGAGTACACTGCATATTGGGAAGAACATCCGTTTCCACAGCTGACGAATCCAGGGGAGTCGATCAAGGGTGATGGTGGAGATGATGGAGATGATAGTGGGGATGGTGGAGGCAGAGGCAGGCGATGGGGGTGAGGGGAAGTAGCAGAGAGGAGGGTGGTATAGAGGAGAGATGGTAGAGAGGAGAGGTGGGATCATGTAGTCAAGGGTAGAGGTGGATTGCCTTTACAGGTGCCAGCAACACAGGTTCTCAGAAAGGTGCAGGGACGGGGACAGGGACAGGGACAAGAGAAGCCACAGGGACAAGGTGAGGGGAGAGGGGATGAGGAGGATGAGCTACTATCATTGAGAGAGATCTTCTAGGGACAGGCAGATGAGATCCATGATCTGGAGAGGGATACGACTAGGCTTAGGAGACAGCTGAGGGACACTGAGCGGGAGAGGGATCAATCTATTCAGCGCTATACAAAGGCTGAGACAACATTGAGGGCAGGTAGCAAAGGACACAGGGGATGGATACACCTATGTTCTATGGGCAGGGGAGGAGATAGCCTACTAGAGAGACCTGGACTATTGAGTGCTGCAACCAGATCAGAGGGCTAGGAGCTTTCGGAGACCATTGTGGATGACGATGACCTCTGGAGGGAGAGATAGGAGACAGGCGTCTAGTGGCGGGGTTAGGGTCCTCCACCATCACTAGATAGAAAGGGCAGGAGAGACGATCCTGGGGCAAGTCCTTCTAGGGCTCAGACTCCATCGAGGCCAGCTGGCTCCAAGGGAGGGAGTTCATCATAGCCTTAGAGAGCTCCCTATGTATCAGTTTTGTACCATTTTGTATGATGACACCTTCGGGTGATTGTAGCCATATGATTTTGACATCATTGTATCATGACACTTATGATTTTGATATATATATGAGATGATTTATCTTTTTCGTAGCTATATGCATGTGTACCTATGTGATGTTGCTTCTATGTGATGCATCTTTCTATATGATGCTTATGATATGGATGCAAATATGTACATGATGGAATGCAATATTTTTTGTTCTTTTATATTTTTAATATGTTATGCATATGTGAATGTGAATGTACGAAATGCAGATGAATATGATAATGCAAATAACTATTTACATGATGAAAATGTAAAATGTGCTAACATGTGTTGTGTGCAAGATATGGTGCAATTGTGGTATCTATATGTATGCATGAAATGAAATATGTGGTAATGTAGGTTCAAACTACATGAAATGCAAATATTTTTGGCATGTCATTATACTCAGTCATGTGATAACGGACTACATAGACTCAAGGACGATGGAGGTCAATCAAGAAAGGGGGATGAAAGATAGAAGATATGGAAGTGAAAGAGCTTCTTGTGATATTATCATCATTGAGCTTTATTATGGAAAATAAGGTTATGACAATCAAGGTATATGTTCGACCTAGAAAGTCATTGTACCTATTTGCATGAAGATTAGATAGTCACAAACAAGGAATGCCCCAGTTCACACTAGACTTACAGTGTCCTCATATCCTTGGACAAGTCATAGAATTACTAAGAGACAATCCACAGACATCAAAGAAAAATAGGTGACGATACCCCATCCTTGCCTTTCTAGTCAAAGACATCCTGGAGATAAAATCTCTAGTCAGAGACATCCCAAAAAAGCTAAAAGACATGTCACCAAAAGATAAAATCAAAAGAAAACCAAGAATCGACACCAACATTCACTGTAGTCCTCAAGTTTAGTGTCTCTTGCCACTTGTATAAGTCTATTTGATTGTGGTCACAATTTTTTTGTTCACAAGAGGATAGATAACACTGAACCATAAGGTTGTCTGAGTTTGTTGACAACTTTGATTTGTTGAAACCCATTGCTGTTGTGTCTCATCTGAAACTGACTGAATCCATGAAAGTGATACTTTATTGCAGAGAAGACGAAATTTTATTGTGGATCTGGCGATGCAAGTGTTTCTTTATTGCGGATTGTGCACGGATAGATTGAAGAAAACGGGAAGAAACTATACTCCTCAGAACGTGTGATACTCTTAGTTCCACACCCATCACTAGACTTAGGATTTGCCTTAGCCATAGATAGGAGCTGATTTATTATGGATGGAAAGGGTGAAAATGAGGGATTATTATGAATGACTAACCAATCTTAGGTAGATCAATAACAAGCCATGATGGGAAGGGGTAATTTTATTATGAATGGACAGGCTGTGAGTGTAATGTCCCCTTCTCGAGCATGATCTTCTCAGATGACCGTTGGCCTAGTCTGGAGACCCGTAGGCTACATGGACAGTTTGATTAGGGTTTCTTGTGTGGAGGTTGCAGTTGCTCGTGAATTGGTGTTTGAACTGCGGATTCCTTCTGGTTTTTTTCTGGGCTTCGCAGTGATATGTTTCTCTTGGCATTCTGAGTACTTTCTGGAGTTTAGTATTTTTAGTAAATTCTATTTCTGGCAGTGATCCTATTGGTCTTGACACAGTTGATTTTCCTCTTCAGTCGACTCAATTGGTTTATTCAATTTTGGCCTTGGGAATGCAGTTTCGGAGAGATAAGTTCATTTCACTTAAATAACATTATATTTTAATGTTATATTTCCCCCCTTAGCCTAATCTCTTAACTTAATGTTGTTTTAAAAGGTGGTCTTTAAGGGGTGGCGCCATCATTGAGATTATTTTATAATTATTAAGGTTGAATTAAAGCCTTAAGTTGGACGCCAATACTTAAGTGATGAATTTAATTAAAAAGTCAAAATTGAAGCTTTGAAGAAAGGGACGCCATCTATTGGAGGATTAGGGTTTGGCTCTGAAAGGAAGATTAGGGTTTCGAGAAGGTTAATGGGAAATTATAAAAGGAATCCTTTGGTCCTCTTTTCGCATCTTTTTTTGTCTACAGGAATGTTATGCTACCGGATTGGCTTTGGGATTGCTTCGAGGAATGTACGCCTCCTAGCTTGGCATTGCTTCTCGCTTGAAAGATAGTGACTAGTGGTGAGATAGTGTAGTTTTGAGAGTTTGTATTGCGATTTGTGCATTGTAATCAGCTTATGGATTTCTAGTTCAAATTTATGCATATTAGAGAAATTCTGGAAATTGCATTTTCATTACAGCAGGTTGTCTTTTCGTTCATAAGTCAAAAAATACCAAAAGATCATTCTAGGTATTGTTTAGATCCTTTTGTCTAGGAAGGGCGCACCTTTGTCTTAAGTTTCAGATTTTTTTAGAGAAGCATGGGATTTTTAAAGTAAAATCGCCCCTCTTGCTGGGCCGTACCTTTTTGCTTGTCTTGGTTTTCATGCATAAATTAAATAGAGACTTTTGATAAGCTTTCAGTGTCCTATCTTTGTCGCCATCTTCATAGGATCATATTGCATTTCGTCTGGTGGAATTTGGCTGAGTTTGGAGTGAGTTGTGAGTGAATCTGTGAGTTACAGGGTTGCTATTCATGCATGCGGAAAACAGGACTGTCACAAACCAGATTGTTAGGTTGGCTTAAATAATAGAGTTTTGATTTAAGCTTTATTACTCAGTGAAGGAAACTCAATATATATTGTTGCAGCTCTATTCATCTCTTGATTCACATTGATAACAAGGCATTATCTATCATATTGTAAGCTGGCAGTAGTACTGACAATAGTTCATAATCTTGCTTTATCATTTTGTAATGCTCATCTCTACATTCCGTAATTGCTTTGTAATATCTTACATCTCCGCCCTATGGTAGCTCCTTTCCCACTCTGGGTCAGAAAGCACATTCTGGGTGTTGAGTTACTTTCAACATTCTCGCTTATTTTCTGTAATTGCATTGTAATTCTTAGTATCTCTGTCATATGGTAGCTCCCATTCCATCTTGGTTTGGAAAGCACATTCTTGACATCGAGTTATTTCAGTTTATTAGTTGGTAGGGATCCTCTGACCACATGCTCATCGTTTGCCAGCGCATTCTTGGTTAGAGTTCGTTGTATCAGCATTTCTTTCAGATCCTCTGACCAATGCTCACACCTTGCCCACATCGGGATCCTGGTGCACATTCTAGTTAGAGTTGCTTCAGCATCATTTTGGTTTAGAGCTAACCTTAACGGGTGCGTTTTGTTTGTAACTTGCAATTGAAAAAATGAAAAAATTTGGCTCGGAATATTTTAGTGGTATTAGAGCCAAGATCTTGCCATCCTGTGAACAAACCGTCTATGAGTGACAGAGAAAAGAGATACATAGCAAGGGAAGACAAGAAAGTTGGAAAACAGTTTTAGCCCTATCAGGCTCCAGAAGGTCAGACAACCTCAGAGGTCTTGAGGGCTCATTGGGAGTCTTCTCAAGAAACAGATATGGCAGAAGGTGAGAGATCAGTTGGGGGTAACGAGAGGTTTTCCAGCAACAGAGATGACAATGGAAAGGGAAGAGAGAGATCGATAAGTCCCGGAAAGAGATTTGAGAGGAAGATGGATGCCCTGATGGATATGGTATCTCTCATGATGGGAGAAGTGGGCCAAAACACAACTCCACAAAGTAACCCTGGACATAGAGGAGAACACAGTGCCTCCAACCAGCATGATGGTCATGCTGCTCAGCCTGTTTCAAACAACACACACATTTCTGCCAGGCCTTTCAAACCCACCTTTTTGGTGCCCGTAAACACTCAACCTGATCCTGAAGAGAATGCTTCATTCGTGGAACAGTTGATACTTGGCCGTGTGGAGTATGATTCTCTCTCTGCTGAAATCAAGATGGATATGTCCTTAATGATTTTATGGATCACAAAAGGAAGAATAAAGGACAAGGGAGACATTATGAGCAAAGAAGACCAATAGTTCAAGGGGACTTGTATCAAGCTGTCAACAAGGTTATACTTCCACACTATGAAGAGAGTGATAACAGTTTAGCTCGCGCTTGGATATAGAAGTTGGATAACTATCTAGCTCTTAGACCCATGGTGAAAGAGGAGGCGATTAAGTTCGCTACGCTACGCCTAGATGGGATGGCGCACGAGTGGTGGTACCATGGCCTAGTCACCTTGGGTCATCGGTCTATCACAACCTATGATGAGTTCACCAATAGGCTCATCGAGAGATTTGAGAAGAAAGATCCTGAAATTCATTTCAGAGAATTGGCACAGTTGAGGCAGTATGGCACAGTTGATGCCTACATATCTGAGTTCCAGAGACTCTCAGTCATGGTCACTGGAATCACGGAGAGGCGGTTGGTGATCCTTTTCAGTGAAGGATTGATGGAACCACTCAAGGGATGGATTAAATCTTTTGATCCACCCTCCCTACAGGAGGCCATGAAGAAGGCAAGAAACATGGAGTGGGCAGCTCCTAATGCAAAGTTTCAACCCAGGACATCCTTTCACAAAGGGGATAAAGGGAAAAGACCTCATCAAAGACCTCCTTTGAGAACTCAGCATAAGGAGTTCAAACATCATAATCCTCATGTCATAAGATTAGATCCAGAGACACTAAACGAACTTAGAAGAAAGGGGTTATGTTTCCGGTGTAGGGAAAAATGGTCTAAAGATCATGTTTGCCCAAAGGGAGTTAAATTTAATCAGATTGAGTACTATTCAGCTAGTGAAAGTAATTGTGATTTTTCAGACCAGCAATCTGATTTTGAAGATAGTGAAGTGGAAAGAGTTCCAGAAGAGTCTGAAGATGAAAAGGAAAGTGGAGGTATTTTGGCTCAACTTTTGAGCTTTCAAAGAAATGAATCCTTCAAGGTTAGAGGGATGATTAAGGGGCAGTGAATAGTTGCTTTGATTGACACCGGGGCAACACATAACTTCATTGATGAAGTTGTGGTGGTAAAGAAGGGGCTGCAAACAGAAGAGTTTGAAGGCTTCAAGGTCATGGTTGCTGATGGATTCCACATTTCATGTACCAAGAAGATCTCAAACATGACTATGCAGTTGGGAAACTATGAAGTCAAGGACGACTTCTATGTAGTCAACATTGGAAATACGGATGCCGTTTTGGGCATTCAATGGCTGCGTTCACTTGGAGAGATCTCCTTAAATCTGCAAACTATGGAGCTCAAGTTTTAATCCGATGGGAAGAGGGTAGTACTAAGAGGAATGTCCAATGGGGGTCTTCGGGTTGTGTCATTCAAGAGAATGGCAAGGCTGATTCGTCATGATCAAGTTGAGTGGGCTGCAAAATGTATGATTCTTCCTGCTAGTCTGGTTGACACTAAGAGAGACTATCCTCCTGATGTTTAGTCTTTACTCACAAAGAAGAGCAAGGTGTTTGCTAATTTACCTCCTGGACCACCACCTGAACGGGGTTCGGAGCATATCATAGAGCTCAAGGAAGGAGCTAAACCAGTCATTACAACTCCATATTGGTACCCAAAGAAGTAGAAGGATGATATTGAGAAAAATATTCAGGAACTCTTGGAGATGGGTTTCATTTGTCCAAGCAAGAGTCCCTTCGCTTCAGTAGTGGTTCTTGTGAGGAAGAAGGATGGTACCATGTGCATTTGTGTGGACTATAGTGCTTTGAGTCAAAGCACCATCAAAAATCGATACCCCATTCCAAGGATAGATGAGCTCATTGATGAGCTACATGGGGCGAAGTTCTTTTCAAAGATCAATTTGAGATTGGGTTACCACCAGATTCGGATGAGAGGATCTGATGTTGAGAAGACAGCTTTTAGATGTCACTATGGCCACTTCGAGTTTCTAGTCATATCATTTGGGTTGACTAATGCTCCTGCTACTTTCCAGTCTTGTATTAACCGAGTTTTTCAGAAGCAGTTGAGGAGGTTTGTGTTGATATTTTTTGATGACATCTTGATTTTTAGCAAGACATGGGAAGAACATCTCAGGCACTTGGAGGAAGTGCTTAGCATCTTAGAATCGAGAGCTTGTTTGCCAAAGAGTCCAAATGTGAATTTGGAATGAAGAAGCTACTTTACCTTGGCCACATAATCAGTGCTGAGGGAGTGAAGGTTGATCCTGAAAAGATCAAAGCAGTTGTTGATTGGCCACCTCCCGAGAACTTGACTCAGTTGAAAGGGTTTTTGGGTCTTTGTGGATTTTATCAGAGATTTGTGAAAGGCTACTCCAAGAATGCTGCTCCTCTTACTGATCTCACGAAAAAAGGAGCTTTTTGTTGGTCAAAAAAGGCTCAAACTGTTTTTGATAAGTTTAAGAGGATCATGAGCTCTTGTCCGATTCTGGCCATTCTGGATTTTTCCAAGCCTTTCGAGTTACAATGTGATGCATCCGGTGAAGGAGTTGGGGCTATCTTGATGCAAGACAAACATCCCATTGTGCTTGAGAGCAGAAAACTGAGGGGTGTTGAAAGGACATACTCTATCTATGACAAGGAAATGCTTGCCATTATGCATGCATTAGCCAAGTTCAGGTAGTATTTGGTGGGAAACAAGTTCATGGTCAGGATTGATCACAATAACCTCAAACACTTCATGCATCAGAAGGATCTGAACGAGAGGCAACAAAAGTGGGTGAGTAAACTTCAAGCTTACGACTTTGACATTGAGTATGTCAAAGGGAAAAATAACGTTGTGGCTGATGCTCTATCTAGGAGACCCCATTTGAGCTCATTGTGTGAGCTTACTGCTGATTGGAAGGACATGTTGCTTGCTGATTATGCCAAAAATCAGTTTGCAACCAACATCATTGAGGGTACTTTTCATGACGAAAGGTACAAGGTGATTGAAGGGTTGATACACTACAAGGGGAGAATCTTTCTGGTGGCTGATTCTAAGCTCAGGAAGAAGATTTTATTGACATTTCATGACATTCTGCTTGCTGGTCACCAAGGATTTTTTAAGACATATAGGCAGATCCGAGAAATATTTTCGTGGAAAGGGTTGAAAGGAGAGGTTCAATGCTACATTCAAGAGTGTCCCATTTGTCAAATGAACAAGAATGAGCATACTCTACCAGCTGGTCTACTGCAACCTCTCCCTATTCCCAATCAAAAATGGGAAAGCATATCGATGGACTTCATCACAGGGTTGCCCAAGGTCCAAGGGAAGGATTGTATCTACATTGTAGTGGATAGACTAACAAAATTTGCACACTTCTTCGCCATTACCAGCTCCTTTTCAGCAGCCCAAGTTGTAGATTTGTTTTTTCATGAGGTGTTTAGGTTACATGGGCTACCAAAAAACATTGTGAGTGATAGGGACAACAAGTTCCTAAGCACTTTTTGGCAAGAGGTCTTCAGAATGAGTGGTACTGTGCTTACTCCAAGCACTAGTTATCACCCCCAAACAGATGGACAAACTGAAATAGTGAACAAGTGGTTGGAAGGCTACTTGAGAAACTATGTTTCAGAGCAGAAAAGAGCGTGGGTTAAGTGGCTTCACATAGGCGAGTATTGTTATAATTCTTCTTTCCATATGTCCATAAAGATGTCACCTTTCTTGGCTCTTTATGGTTATGAAGCACCTAGCTTTGCTGATCTGGTGTTTGGTGATAACAAAGCTCCTCAAGACAAGGACTTATTGCAGCAAAGTCAAGACATCATAAAATCATTGAAGAACAATCTTCAGATTGCACAGAATTAGCAGAAGATGTATGCTGATCAGAGGCGTGTTGAGCGCTCTTTCGAGGTTGGGGATATGGTTTATCTCAGACTACAGCCTTACAGATAGTCTACTCTCAAGAAGAGTGGAGCTGAGAAGCTCAAACCTCTCTTCTATGGGCCGTTCAAGGTTATCAAAAGGGTGGGAGAAGTAGCGTATGAGTTGGAGCTACCTTCAAGTAGAAAAGTGCACAATGTCTTCCACGTGTCTCGCCTCAAGAAGGCGCTTGGACATAATGTTGTTGCTGCATCACAGTTGACTCCTTTGGATGAGGAAGGACAGTTGGTTTTAATTCCAGAAGAGATTCTTGATTCTAGAGAGCGTTCTTTGAGGAAAAGAACAATCAAAGAGTACTTGGTGAAGTGGAAAAACTTGTCTATAGAGGATGCAACTTGGGAGAATGATGAGATTTTGCAGCATCCAGGGTTGCGATTGCTTGAGGACAAGCAATCTTGGGGAGGGCGGACTGTAATGTCCCCTTCTTGAGCATGATCTTCTCAGATGACCATTGGCCTATTCTGGAGACCCGTAGGCTACTCGGACGGTTTGATTAGGGTTTCTTGTGTGGAGGTTGCAGTTGCTCATGAATTGGTGTTTGAGCTGCGGATTCCTTCTGAGTTTTTTCTGGGCTTCGCAGTGATATGTTTCTCTTGGCATTCTGAGCACTTTCTGGAATTTACTATTTTTAGTAAATTCTATTTCTGGCAGTGATCCTATTGGTCTCGGTACAGTTGATTTTCCTCTTCAGTCGACTCAATTGGTTTATTCAATTTTGGCCTTGGGAATGCAGTTTTGGAGAGATAAGTTCATTTCACTTAAATAACATTATATTTTAATGTTATATTTCCCCCCTTGGCCTAATCTCTTAACTTAATGTTGTTTTAAAAGGTGGTCTTTAAGGGGTGGCACCATCATTGAGATTATTTTATAATTATTAAGGTTGAATTAAAGCCTTAAGTTGGACGCCAATACTTAAGTGATGAATTTAATTAAAAAGTCAAAATTGAAGCTTTGAAGAAAGGGACGCCATCTATTGGAGGATTAGGGTTTGGCTCTGAAAGGAAGATTAGGTTTTCGAGAAGGTCAATGGGAAATTATAAAAGGAAGCCTTTGGTCCTCTTTTCACATCTTTTTTTGTCTATAGGAATGTTATGCTACCGGATTGGCTTTGGGATTGCTTCGAGGAATGTACGCCTCCTAGCTTGGCATTGCTTCTCGCTTGAATGATAGCGACTAGTGGCGAGATAGTGTAGTTTTGAGAGTTTGTATTGGGATTTGTGCATTGTAATAAGCTTATGGCTTTCTAGTTCAGATTTATGCATATTAGAGAAATTCTGGAAATTGCATTTTCATTACAGCAGGTTGTCTTTTCATTCATAAGTCAAAAAATACCAAAAGATCGTTCTGGGTATTGTTTAGATCCTTTTGTCTGGGAAGGGCACAACTTTGTCTTAAGTTTCAGATTTTTTTAGAGAAGATCGCCCCTCTTGCTGGGCCGTACCTTTTTGCTTGTCTTGGTTTTCGTGCATAAATTAAATAGAGACTTTTGATCAGCTTTCAGTGTCCTATCTTGGTCGCCATCTTCATAGGATCATATTGCATTTCGTCTGGTGGAATTTGCTTGAGTTTGGAGTGAGTTGTGAGTGAATCTGTGAGTTACAGGGCTGTTGTTCATGCATGCGGAAAACAGGACTATCACAAACCAGATTGTCAGGTTGGCTTAAATAATAGAGTTTTGATTTAAGCTTTATTACTCAGTGAAGGAAACTCAATATATATTGTTGCAACTCTATTCATCTCTTGATTCACATTGATAGCAGGGCATTATCTATCATATTGTAAGCTGGCAGTAGTACTGATAGTAGTTCATAATCTTTCTTTATCATTTTGTAATGCTCATCTCTACATTCCGTAATTGCTTTGTAATATCTTACATCTCCGCCCTATGGTAGCTCCTTTCCCACTCCGGGTCAAAAAGCACATTCTGGGTGTTGAGTTACTTTCAGCATTCTCGCTTATTTTATGAATTGCATTGTAATTCTTAGTATCTCTTTCATATGGTAGCTCCCATTCCATCTCGGTTTGGAAAGCACATTCTTGACGTCGAGTTATTTCAGTTTATTAGTTGGTAGGGATCCTCTGACCACATGCTCATCGTTCGCCGGCGCATTCTTGGTTAGAGTTCTTTGTATCAGCATTTCTTTCAGATCCTCTGACCAATGCTCACACCTTGCCCACATCGGGATCCTGGTGTACATTCTTGTTAGAGTTGCTTCAGCATCGTTTTGGTTTAGAGCTAACCTTAATTGGTGCGTTTTGTTTGTAACTTGCAATTGAAAAAATGAAAAAATTTGGCTCGGAATATTTCAGTGAGTGTGTGCAAAGTGAAGGATGAAATGGAATCCTAAAGGAGGGAGGAAAAATGTCTCTACACATGGCGCCAATAACCCGGTTTTCACCATGGTACTTTCCCAGGGCGCCATCGAAGTGGTTTTCACCATTGGACAAATTTATTTCTCTTTACTTTTTTTCTGATTTTTCCATTTTTTTTGTATTTTTGAATTTTTTGATTTTTTTTTGTGTGTTTGATTTTTTTGATTTTTTTGTATTTTTGAATTAGGATACTCTAAAGAGATATGTGTAAAACCTACGAAGGTGCATGATGTTGATAGGATCCTCCAAAGGTTCTCCCTCTGGGGTTGAGAGTTGATATGCATCGGATCCATAAACTGTTGTGATGATGTAAGGACCAAACCAATTTGGTTCAAAGTTGCCCTTCTTCTCTCTATCTTGCTGATTTTTAGGATTTTTTTTTGAGAACTAAGTCACCCACCTCAAATGTACGAGGCTTAACCTTATGATTGTAGCAGCATTATTCCTTGACTGAATTATGTGTAGCTTGAGTGATTGTCTTCCTTGATGAAGGAACTGAGATAGAATTACTAGTGTGTGGACTACGTAGGCCCATATGTGTGTCACCTAAAGAAGTTTGGGCATCTCTGATGAAAAATTCCTTTGAGGAAGTTCCATTAAAGGTCCATGATGTATCACCAAAAGGGAAAGGATGTGTGAAACAAGTGGATGCGTTATGAAGGCTTATGATTGTGAAAAGAAGTGAAAGTAGGATAGCATGATGGAGACTTAGGATTAAAAAAGTATGCTTTTTGACTTGAAATTGTAGAAATTTTTCCCCCAGCTATTTTGATATTAGGGGAGATCATCTCTTGCTCTTTTTCTTTCATAGAATTTTTATCCTTGACCTTGATTTTTTCAAAGTCCAATAGCTTTTGATTTTGATTTGGACTGAAGGACTTCTCTTTATTTTTGAATTTTAAATTTTTATTTTCAAAGCTTGATTTTTGATCCCTGATTAGTAAGGGATTTTGTGAATCTTATTGATCCAAGTCTGGGATAGAAGTGGAAATGGAGTGAGTGGATGAAATGGTAAAGCTATGTGAGTTCTCAAGAGGGCTGGCGATACGCTCAATAGATTCTTCGCTATAACCACTCTTAGGACTATTGATATCCAGAGTTGCTTGGACCACTGGAGGAGATTTGCATTCAGACTTAGTAGCCAAAACACTAGGTGGTTCACACCTAGTTCCTTGCAAATTATTTATAGATTGTTCCCATCGACTGAATACCTTAGGAGATAGTGGGAGTTGATCAACATGAAAGATATACTCACCACATCCCATATCTTTAATCTTGAACCTTTCTTTGATCTCTGCTTATTTTGATGTAGACACTTACAAGGATTCTGGATCCACATATGTTGATGAAGGAACAACCTCTCAGTTGACTGGGATTGTTATTTTTGATCTAGGTCACAAATTGTTGCAATATATGAATGGGTTTGGATCAGCTTTGATGGTCACTTCAACTCCATTATGTGGGAACTTGATACATCGATGATATGTTGAGGGAACAACTCTCATTTTATGAATCCATGGGCTTCCCAAGAGTATGTTGTATGTGAGATCTAGATCAAGGACTTGACAAACCACATCCTTTGTAATTGGCCCTACTCTGAGAGGTAAAGTGATTGTGCCCTTGGATTAATGTTCTTTGTCATCATATACCTTGATGGTAATTTTGTTTGTAGCATTCACAACTTTTTCTGAATATCCCAATTGTATTATTATGTTCAAAGTACATATATTGAGACCAACTCCTCCATCTATCAAGAATCATTTTATTCGACGTCGTTAGCTTCGGTGAATGTAAGAGAATGTGGAATGGAAAGGTATCCCACCATGGCTTGAAACTGTTCCACATTCAAATAAGTGGGTACATAGGTTTCTCTTAGGACTTTGTCGAGTATGGATTTATGGGAAGGAGAGATACACAACAGTTCTAGGATTGAGATAAGCACAGGTGTCTTCCCTAACTATTCTACTAGGTCACACTTAAGTTTGGCCGATGAGGAAGAGGTGGTTTTAGTTGGAGCACCTTGTAGGGTGACCTTACTTTGACGAGTTGTGACATTACATTTGGATATAAATTTAGAAGAAGGTCCAATGCCTTTTATGACAACTTTGGGTCTTTGGGTAGAGTTTTCAGGTGTTTTGTCTTTATGATAATGGTAGAGACATAATTGTTCATCAAAATGTGATTAACAGTTGAATCATAGTTATAGGATGCTTTGGTATAGTTGGCCTGCTCATCTGTGGCTTTGGATTTTCCCTTGTCATGTTTAGGGAATGGTTCCTTAAACATCTCATGTTCTTGATTGGATGAATGTCCTTCGATCTCAATGTCACCTCTATCAATAAGATCTTGTATAATGTTCTTCAACCGGTGATAATTCCTTGTTTTATGTCCCTTGCTCTTGTGATATTCGCAATACTCATTGTCATTCCACCAATTTGGTTTGACCTTTGGTTCATATGGAGGATTGTCAGGAATTATTATTATCTTGTTTGCCACTAGCTTCTTGAAAGCTGATTCAAGTGGTTCACCCAATGAGGTGTATTTCCTTCGTGGTTTGGAAGTTGTTTGAGTATTCACTTGGTTGTTTGTAGAACTTGATCCAGAAAGAATGATTTTGGGTCTCACTATGTTAGCATCGACAACACCATCATTTACTGTGTTCTTGTTTTTGTTTCAAAATCGTGGCTTGTCTTTTCCTTTAAAGTCCTCTTTGTTTTCTTTGAATATCTTAATGACTCCTTGTTCAATTAAGACCTTCTCGGTTGCCAAGCCTTTCTCAATGACGTCCTTAAAAGTAGACAAACAAGCTTTCCTTAAGTCATAACCAATTTATCTATGGACATTCTATGTGAACATCTCTACCATTTGTTTTTATGGAATTTCACAAGAGCATTTGTCGGCTAAGTTCCTCCATCTTTGTAAGAATGATGAAAATGACTACCCATCCTTTTGCTTGGTGTTGCACACAGTGGTAACTGATATTTCTGTCTCTATGTTGTATGAGAAATGTTGTATGAAAGCTTCCGCTAGATCACCCCAAGACTTAAATCTAGGTGGAAGTTGGGAGAACCATTTCATAGCTTGATCACCTAAGCTTTGTGGGAATAATCTCATCAAGTACGTTTCTTCTGATGCTACCTCAATGCAAGCTATGAAAAATTATCTTATATGTGCCTTAGGGTCTCTTTTGCCTTTGTACTTATCAAACCTAGGTGTTACGAAGTGTGTAGGAAATGGAGGCATTGGAATGCTTTTATCAAATGGATAGGGAAATATGTCTCTCATTGTGTAAGGTGGATTTGGTGTATTTATGTCCTCCATTTTCTTTTGTAAATCCTTTATTTGTTGTTCCAAATTGTTCTTGGGTGGAGACCGACTTCTTGGACCATATCCCATGCCTGAGCCACCGGGTGGAGGAGGAACATACTGCATGTATGGATGGTATTGATCATAAACATGTTCATAAGGAGGAGGTGTATAATGATGCTGCATATAGGGACCACCTGGTATAGAGTCGTAATGAGGAATGGAATATCATCTTTGTCCATGTATATCATATTCTACAGACATTTCATGAGTTTGTTCTTGTGTGTTGCCCCCAAATTTGACACGGGGTTTCCTTGTGTCCAAATTTTGAGCATGCATCTGGATATCCAATTTCTTTCAAGGTTGGTCCTTAGCATTGGTATGCAATTGAGTGTATTTATCTGCATAAGACTTCCATAATGGTCTGCATAGACGGAGTTGTTCATGAGATGCTCTTTCATGAGTATCATAAGCTTGACCATGTGTATTTGGGACCTCAGTTTTTTGAAACAAAGATGATGGAGACTCGGGAACAAAACGTGGTCCTCTAGTACCTCCACTATTAGGTCTCCTTTGATCCATGTTGAGTTGAGTTTCTTGCATAGGTTGATTTTCCACTATTTGAGACATGTCAAAATCATGAGGTATTTTAGCTCCACTTTGTGCCATGTCTATCTCTTCTCATGATTTCCTCAACCAATCTATTAAAATGGGGTTCCATGATGGAGTCTTCCACTTCTGCTGAATGTACGGAAAAGTTGTCTGTATTGTCATTGTGTGTATCATTGTTGTTCATATTATCCATGTTATCAACATTTTGAGTGTTTCTATAAGTGTCCATGTCAGGTAATGTGGTATGATAAGAATTGAAGAAGATATCATTGTCATACTCATAGCCACTCATGTTTGGAGACTCTTGAGCCTCTTTAGCTTCTCTCCTAGATTTTTGGGAACGGGTTTCAACCATGAACTAGGTCTTGACCAAGATGTGTGAGACTAGATGAAAATGGAAAGAGTATGGAAGACCAAGAGTTGGATGGAATGTAAATGAATCTGAAGTGTACTTGCAATGTCCAAAGTGTAAGACCAAGTATGTATGTAGTAGAGTAGGTGTGGCTTCCAAAGAAATGATAGATTCTCTTGATGAGGTAAGTTGACCTTGACTCTAAGTAAGACCAAATGAGACCCAAAGGTGATAGACCTTGATGAGGGACCACTTAGCAAAATGTTGTTGTATGTAGTGTGTTGATAAAGTAAGATGAGGACAAGCAAGTGACCTTTTGACTCAAGTTTAGACAAATGTGAAGGTAATGCAAGGTGTAAAGCAATGATGAACTTTGTGAGACCCAAAAATATGTTGAATGCTAGATGAAAACCTGGAGAAATAACCTAGGAAGCTCAATGAGTCTGAAACTGACTGCTCTTGTTTGTTGGACTGTAAAGTTTTTCCATTACTGAACAAAGATGTGCATGTATGCTTAATAGACGCATTTTCCCAACATAGACGTGTTTCTGAGATTTTGTGAATGTAGTTTTTCTTAAGATGACACAGACGCGTTTTTGTCCTACACAGATGCGGTTAAATGACACAGACGTTTTTGAACACTGCACAGACGTGTTTCCGAAAACTGAGTGCAATTTTTCCAATGTGTAAAGTTGCTGTTATGAACAAATTTGAAATTTTGACTATTTTTTCGTGACAAGAGGACACAATGTTGATGAGGAATTAATGTTTTCAAGTGTTTGGACTCAAAATGACTCATAGAAAAGTGTGTTGTTTGATGTAAAAATGTTTTGCATACACTTGAAGACATAAAAGACATAATGTTTTGATGTTTGATCTTTGAATGTTTGAATGTTTAAAAGAAGACAAGCACAATTCTTATGGTTGGCCAGGACAATAGTTGTTGATCCTACATGGGGTTTCCCCCAAGGCTACACTATTGAGAGTGGATACTTAGATGCTTGACCCCACTGGCTCCACCCTTGGCACTCACTTCTTCGAGGCATCCAAGCATCAGTCCCCACAAAAACTCCCCATGACGAACTTTGTATCTCTACTAAGAACCGTATGTGTGTGGGCCATTCCAGAGGTCCGACCTCCTACCCCAACAACTAGAAGGATTTTGGCTTTCTAAAACAAAAAGGTGCTAGTAAGGGCATTTGCTCGTGTGGCCATACATGCGGTACTTTCACCTCTGTAAATACAGAAGACTCCTAGCCGGTAGGGGTTACGCCCTATAATTGATCAAATAAATTTGATCAAACGGGTTTATGGGGAGACATAGTGTCGGTATGAACTAATCAACACATGTTACCCATGGCTTTCACCATGGATACAATTATTTATAGTGGTTCGAAAGAGGTGGGTTTTCCTCGCTATCACTTGGGTCATTCTCTCCTCACTAGTAGTCCTAATGACCACATGGGGAGACAGGCCCTCTAGAGATTAAACAAAAAGAGCCTATTGCTCAAGACACAAAAGACAATGGTTCAATTTTAGTGCACCAATTGAAGTGTTTTCTAATCTATGAAAACAAGGCACACAATAAAGATAAAAAACCCTTGCCAAAAATTCTGCAACAAATATTTGTTAGTAGTTTTGCAATAATACCCCTCCTGCAAGCACACAAGTTAGGTAAATTTTAGATCCAAAAGACTTTGTGAAAAGGGGGCCTTCAAAAATGTGATTCGATTCAAAGACAAGTTGCACCAATTTGTTAGCTAGATCACAAGATATTAGCTCAATAAACCAGATCTAAAACATTAAATGCAAGACAAAATAGTGAAAATGAAAATCCTGAATGAGGAGATTTTTTTTTTGAAAACATAGATGCAATTTTGCCCTACATAGACGCGGTTTTGTAGCACAGACACGTTTTAACACTTCACAGACGCGTTTCCGCAAAAAAAATGCAAAACAGAAAATCCTGTAGGACACAAACACAATTAAAATGATCAGAGACGCGACTAGATCTCATAGATGCGATTAAATCACCCACAGACATTCCTATAATGAAAGCTTGCAATTTGGAAAATGAAAATACTTCCAGAAACATAGATGCAATTCAAAGATTCACAGATGCAGTAGAAAAGAAAAACCACAATTCCTAAATGTGCAGACGCAAAAAGTTAAAATGTTGTCGAAAATGTCAAATCTGCAACTTCAAATACACAAAATATGTAACAAAATATGTTAAATGCAAAAGGGACAAGAGTCCCACTGGGTGTGCCAAAATGTTTATGGTAAAAATGGAAACAACAATATTGAAAGAGTGAATAGATTCAACCACAAAACCCTAGCCTAACAGCAACAAAGATCCACCATAACATATGAAGATTACCTAAGACAATGCAAATCAACAAAATCACAAAGATTATACCATCACATGTCCAATAGGGTTTTGATCTCCATTCTTCCTATCTCCATTGATCTTGCTTGATATATTTGCTCTCAGATTTTTTGCTTGCACAAGAGCTCAACAAAGAACAAAAATATGGTTGATAGCTAGATCGCATATGAAAGTTCGAATGCCAGTCGAGGATGATTGATAATGAAGGAAGTATCTCCTTATATAGAAGAAACTATATGAAATGGAGGGATAAGATTAAGAGGTGTAAAAGATAGATGGTCAGCTAGGATTAGAGGGTAGGTAAAAGAAATAGGAAAATAATGAGAGGGTAGGTAGTGTAGGAATTAAGAGATGAATGACATGTGTCATGGGTAGAAAAGGCTAATGAATTAATTGAATAAATAAATATTTATTTTATTAATAGAAGAAATGGGATCAATTAAATAAATAAAAGTATTTATTTAATTTAGGAAAATGATAATTTAAATAAATAAATGTATTTATTTAAATGGCAAAAAAGGCTAGAAAAGGATAAATTAATTAATTAAATAAATAAAGATTTATTCAGTTAGTACAAGAATTAGGGTTAAATAATTAAATAAATTAAAATATTTATTTAATTAGACAGGAAAATTTTAGGTGTCTACAGTAACTAATGGCTATAGAGACAAGAATTCCATGTCATTTATGTTGTACTTGAACAAGGGTAATTATGTTAGACAGATCTAATACTGGGAGTGAACTGAGGGGGGGGGGGTGAATCCATTTACCATCAGAAATCAGAACTAATGCATATAAAATCCATTAAACCAGAGCACAAAGAAACCAACACAATGAAGGAAAGAACATGAAAGAACAGTACACACAACACCAGTATTTTGATGTGGAAAACCCAGTAAAGGGAAAAACCATGGTGGGAAACCCTACCCACAATTAGATAATACTTCTGCAGCAGTATGTGAAATTAAAATGGGGATTGCACTTGCAATTAGGCCAACCACCTAGAGCTCATTGCTCATCACAAAAAGAAGTCTCATTGACTTACAATACATCATACTACAATCTGAAAAGAATGAACTATGAAAGTAGCATCTCCTAATGCTTGATATAGTTCCGGTTAAGCACATATGTCTACCCTACAATAAAAAACCCTTCACCAAATGATATATCACTTGTTCACACATAAACCTTCCTCTGATAATGTAGACATAACCACCGATCCCATCAATATGAAAATTACATGAATAAGTCACCTATTAATATAGATCATCAACCTTATTAACAAGGTCGACTAAACCCTAAACCCATAAACCCATAATAACAAAGATTAAATTACACGGTATCACCGGAACAATATTATGATTTACATTACATAGCATGGACCTAAATAAAGTAACCAAACAATTCCATCTACCGGAAATTCCGCTAAGACTAAGAACCAACACGCTTCACCAATCGGTACAAACCCTTAGTGAAGTAACACAGAAAGTCTAACCAGATCCAAATAGGACCACCATAATAGCACGCCAGCCAATGCAAAGTCACCAAACACCCAGAATATGATCAAGAAGCATCTTCAACATGATAGAAACCGATTCCATAAGTCAAAAACATCAAATATCACTTACAGGTAAAGCTAACCAGTACCAGGAAATACCAACAAGGAACATAAGCGATAGTTAACGGAGCACCAAAAAATGAACCAACAGAATATGACAAACAAATAACCATCTAGAGTAAGCGTCAAAAACTGATTCTAGAGATCTGATCATATCGTATTAAAATCACAGCCAAAACCAAGATGATCACCAAGACTAACTAGGATAGGTCCAACCGGGATAGCCTCCAACTGGGATACAATGTTGACATCAATGACAACACTTAACCACATCCAGCATATTTCCAACAATCTTCCCCTTTGGCATTGATGGCAACACTGAATGTGAAAAACATCCAAGTGTCGAGGAATGCCAATAATCTCCCTCAAATATATGACTGATTTTCACATGAATACCATCTCTCCCACATGAATACCATCTCTCCCCCTTTGACATCAATGACAAAGGATGAATACCAAACCAAAAATAATGAGCCAAACAATTGACTACTCCCCCTGAGTAGTAGCATCATCTCATCAACCCGGATCAAAGAAAATATTTGATAAGCTTACCGGATTGATGCATTCTTGCATCTCTAAGTCTCTTCTGAAGGGTTGGTAACCCCCAACTAATCTCTAAGATATTCAAAAGTATCTTTAGGCAATGATTTAGTTAGAATATTTGCAATTTGCTCCTTAGTGGGCACATAAACCAACTGACTACGTTTGCTAAAACCAAGCTTAGAAAGATATTTGTCTAATCTATCATACCATGCCCTAGGGGCTTGTTTTAGTCCATATAAAGCTTTCTTCAATTTGCAAACCATGTCTTTATCTTCTGATAAAGAAAATCCATCAGGTTTCTAAATGTAGACTTCCTCCTCAAGATCTCCATTCAGAAATGCACATTTGACATCCATCTGATATACTTTATAGTTCTTGTGTGCAACATAGGCAAGAAATAGTCTTACTGCTTCAATTCTTGCAACTGGGGCATAAGTCTTACCATATTCAATTTCTTCTTCCCGTGAATAACTGAAGAAGTTGAGATATACAAATTCAGAGATCCCAAGAACACCTTCAAGAAAAATACCTGTCACAAGAGAACAATGAAGGCAAAAAAATAATAATGGCTCTGAAGAAAAAGATTATCATTCAGAGAGGGAATGAATAAAAGGAGATTGTGCAACCCTAAAGAAACCCTAAAGGGATAAAGTGTATTTAATAATTAAAATACCTACCATATTATTAAATGCCTAAGTTTAGCTTAAGAGTAGAGTATAATAGACTAATAATTAAATAAATAATTATTAGCCACAACATGATAACTCTAACACCCCCCTTAAGATGAACTTCGGGACTAGCTAAAAACAACTAAGGACTAAAAATGCATGTAAACAAAATGCATGAAAGTAACAATGGGTCTGGACAACTAGAACTGATGAGGTACCCAAGTACAAAGGATCTGTGTAAAGCGAAGAAATAGAGAAAACAACCTCATGGGAAAAAACTCTACTCCAAAAAGAGATGAAGGTAGTGAAGGACTGAAGAAGCCTCCAAACTAGAGAATGTTCCAGAAAATAGGAACAAATGATGAGCATGAAGAACACCATTGAAGCATGAAGTTGCAAACATTGTCAAAGAATAATTGCCGATCTGAAGAACCTCCATTGAAATAGAAGATGATCAGGTAGAGAAGACTATAATTTGCATGAGTGCCCTCAAATAACACCACTCGAATCAAATGGCGAACAAAGGCAAACAACTGATCTCAAAGATAAAAATGGCAAAAAAACCAGTCTGAAGAGATGATCAATCGAAGATGGAAGGTTGCCTCCAAAAAAGGAATGAAAGAGTGTCCATATGGTAAATGATCCATCTCATCAAAATGCATAGGTAACTAGCCACTGCATTCGCCTAGTACATAGGAACAAATATTGAATACAAGGCTCACTCCAACAAACCAAGGAAGCATTAGAACCAACAATCAAAAGGTGAAACCCCCCATAATGTTGACATGTACACTGAAACTGAATGCCAAGAAAAAATGCATGACGAAGAACCAACAACATCGAGAGTGCAACAGAAAGTACAAACACAAATAAAGGCTAGTGTTGTGGAAGGAACATTCACTTGACACACATCATGAGGCTAATGTCATGGAAGAAACACTCACATGACAAAGATAGATGGCAAACAAAGGCAAATAACAAACCCCGCATGACACTTTATAATAGAGTGCGAGTACAATAAGACACAAGATGTGCAAGATCCCAAGCTTGCAAAACATACTGATACTTTATCTCAGTGCATTTGCAAAAAAGAAAATGCTTACAATGAAGGCTTAGAATGTCAAAAAAAGACACAAGACTGGAAATACATGAAGAACAACCAACAAAAAGTCATCACACCCAAACGAGAAGTTTCCAGGAGCTCAAATGTCCAAGTAATTCACTAGGGTGTGAAAACACAAAAAACTAAATAAAATATACTTGAAGTAAAATCTAGAAAAAGTACATGGATGGTTGTGAATAGCTTTGAAACACTGTCCCAATGTTGCTGGAATCGTGAAAACTAGAGAAATTGGCGAAAAGGTATGAGCTCAGGACTGAAAACAAGACCTATGACTTCAAATGGCTATAGAATATACTAGTACAAAATCTAGGCGATGGAAACCACAAATTTAGAAAATAGACAAAACCAGCTTTCCAATGATATCTCGTTTGCCAAAAAACGATATCATATGTCCAAGTTATGGCCAAAAGAAAAAAACCCTCTTTATGGGCACAAAGAGGGTCACATGGGCGAATATGCTGTCTGTACCATCGATATCAATAGAATATGCCAAAAAAAAATTCCCCCATCGGCCAAAAAAATCTCCCTACCGGAAAAAATCACCTTGTCGGAAAAAATCGCCTTTACTAGAAAAACAATCCAGTGGGCTAGGGGCTTGGGTGATGGCAACAAGTAAGAGGCGGCGGCCGAAGCGGCGGTGGCACCAAGGCACAGGCGGGGGCTGGAGTGACGGTGGTGGTCGGAAGACAAGGCCGGGCCAGGGGCCGGAGCGGTGGTGGCGATTGAAAGACAAGGCCGACTGACGGGGATTGTCACGGCGGCGGTGGCGGCAGGGTGATTCTATAGCAGTTGGGTAGTGGCGACATGGCGGACAACCAATTGCGATTAGTAGACCGACAGCTGGGAGACAGTGACTACCGACGGGAATTGAAACCGACTTGATCATTGTGACTGCATGTGGTGATTGCCGGGTGGCTGGCCATGATGGTTAGTAAACCGTCGGTGGCTGGCGAGGTTTACAACGACCTGGGCATGCCATTAAGCTAGCCAAAAAATATATTTTTAAATTTTTTTGGGTAAAATCACCTCGATCCACGTGCAGAAGGGGACTGTACGGCCCTGAGCAAAAAAAATTGCTCCAGAAGTCAACTTTGTCCAAATTTGACAACTTATAAATGGAAATAGGGGGTTTTGGGTGCTCTGAGCACAGCCGTGTGGTCCGTTTGAGCCCAAAATGCCCAGAAAAAGGCTATCCCTAGATCCAAAAAAAAAACCTCTTAAATCTGAAACCCTCAAAGCTCCAAAAAATCTTCTGAAAAATCAAGAACAAGTGACAATAGATGAAGGCTCTGATACCATGAAGAAGTTGAAAAATACAACTTCAGAGATCCCAAGAACACCTGCAAGAAAAATACTTGTCACAAGAGAATAATGGAGGCAAAAAAATAATAATGGTTCTGAAGAAAAATATCATTCAGAGAGGGAATGAATAAAAAAGTACAATACAATCCTTATAGAAGGAGATTGTGTAACCCTAAAGGTGTGTAACCCTAAAGAAACCCTAAAAGGTTAAAGTGTATTTAATAATTAGAATAACTATTAAATGCCTACCATATTATTGAATGCCTAAGTTTAGCTTAAGCGTAGAGTATAATAGACTAATAATTAAATAAATAATTATTGTCCACAACACGATAACTCTAACAATAACCTTTGCAAACTAATTTAGCCTTGTTCCTCACAATTTGACCTTCCTAATTTAATTTATTCCTGCAAACCCATTTAGTTCCAATAATATTCTTGTCTTTAGGTCTAGGAACTAGTTCCCATGTCTTATTCTTTTCTATCTGATCTAATTCTTCTTCCATTGCTTTTATCCAATTTTCATCTTTACTTGCTTTAATAAATGATTCTGGTTCAATTTGAGAAATCAAGCATACCTCTTCAGTAGCTAGCCTTATTCTAGTCATCACACCTTTGATTTAATCTCCAATGATCTGATCTTTGGAGTGATTTAGTTTCACATACCTGGGAGTCTTTGAATTTTCTTGATTTACTGACTCTTTTTGTTGTTCCTTTGTCATAGTTGATTTTTCTGATGTTACTAGAGTCACTGGTTCACTGTTCTGAGCAACTTCTTGCATTACCGGTTTAGGTTTGATAAATTCATCTTCTGATTCACAGTCATATGATCTGATCTGATTACTGCCTTGTTCATACACCTTGACATTTATGCTCTCCGTTATCCTATTCAATCTTTTGTTATAACATCTATATGCTTTGCTCTTAGTAGAATAACCCAAAAATATTCCTTCATCACTTCTAAGATCAAATTTTCCCAATGCATCATCTATTCTAATGTAATATTTACTTCCAAAAGTTCTGAAATATCTGACAGTAGGAGTATGACCAAACCATAATTCATAAGGAGTCTTACCGATATCACCTTTTATGTGTACTCTGTTGAAAGTGTATACAACCGTATTAACATCTTCCATCCAACAAATATCAAGCAATCTAGCTTCTATCATCATAGTCCTTGCTACATCCAATATAGTTCTGTTTTTCCTTTCCACCAATCCATTCTGCTGTGGATTTCTAGGTGTAGAAAGTTGTCTTCAGATTCCATTATTCTCACAAAAGTTGTTGATTTCATCAGATGTAAACTCACCACCTTGATTTGATGTTAAACACTTTATCTTCAGTCATGTCTCGGTCTCAACCATAGCTTTAAATATTTTGAATTTCTCAAAAGCTTCATATTTTTCTTTCAAAAATGCTACCCACATCATTCTAGAATAATCATCAATAACTAACATAAAGTATCTATCACCTTGAAAACTTTTAGTCCTCGTCGGTCCACACAGATCAATATGAATAAGATCAAGAACTTCATTAGATTTATCATGTATGCTTCTAAAAGAAGTTCTGACTTGCTTACCCATTTGACATTCTCTACATACCAGATTATAAGGTTTGACAATCCTGGGCAAATCTCTGACAGCTTGTGTTGAACTGATCTTCACTATGTAATCAAAATTTACATGACACATCCTCTTATTCCGTAACCAACTTTCATCAATTTGAGCAATCAAGTAAGCTTTCTCACCAGAGTTCAAATGAACGATGTTTCCATTGGTTTGGGTTCCATAAGCAATTTGCAATCTAGATCTATTGATGATCTTACATTTCCCATCCTTGAATTGTAAATGAAATCCTCTATCCACCATCTGACCTACACTTAAAAGATTATGCTTTAATCCTTCAACATAATAAACATTATTAGTGTTAGTCTTACCATCCAATGATATTGTTCCCTTGCGTTTGATCCTACATACCTTGTTGTCTCCAAATCTGACTAATCCGCCATCAAATTCTTGTAGTGATAGAAATTTTCTCTTGTCACCAGGCATGTGATGTGAGCATCCACTGTCTATAACTCATTCATCTTTTTCTTCAATTTTAGCAGCTAAAGACTTCTTCTCAATATGAGTTGTTTCAATGACAGGTTCCAGAGAATCATCCTTGATAGCAATAAAAACCCAGTCCTTATCGGAGCTTCCATTTCTGGATCCACTCACTGGTTCATCATCATCATCAATAATACCAAAATCATCATCACCAGCATAATATCACAATTTATCCTTATCCCTTCTAAATCTAGGTCTATTATGATATTGCGGGTTAGGCTTATAACTCTTCACAAATATTTCATGATTCCTAGAAGCTCTTTCAGGGAATCTAGAAGAAACATGACCAATCTTATTGCATGAAAAACATTTAAAAGGGACTTTTCCTTCATACTTACTTCCAGCTGGTCCTTTAGGAATTCTTCTAGCAATTAGGGCTTCCAGCTCTTCGAGTACTCTTTCTTCTCTTTCAATGTCCTCCAAATCTTTAGCATACATCTCCTTCCAATCTATCTTTTGCTTACCAGAGGCAGATGCTTTAAATGCAGTTTTAGTTTTAGTAGCACTTTGATCTCCAAGTTACTCAAGCTCAAAAGCAGTCAATTTCCCAAGCAATGTATCTCTGGTAATAGGGGTACTTGACATTGTCCGAAGTTCATTGATTGTAGTAGCCTTCATCTTATAAGCCAGAGGTAGAACTCTTAGAACCTTTGACACAATCTCATCCTCACTAACTGGTCTACCACAACATTTGATTCCTATAACAATCTCTTTTATTCTATCCATGAAAGAACTTATCTTCTCATCTTATTCCATCTTCAAAGTTTCATACCTTAACTAGAAACCTTCAAGTTTTTCAATTTTCACAGCCTAGTCGCCTTCATAAAGAGTTTCAAGCTTTGTCCAGATCAACTTTGCATTCTCCAACTCTATGCGATTCAATAGCTTTTCATTAGATAGGGCACTTGACAATGCTTCTTTTGCTCTAACATCATTTTCATCTTTCTTGTGTTCATCAACAGGTGCCGGTGTTCCAGAATTAGGATCATGAGGTATATACCCTTTCTCCACTATCTCCCAAACTTCAGCTCTAAGACATCTGAGATGAATCTTCATTCACTCCTTCCATATATTGTAAATTGTAACATCAAATCTGGGACTCTCCTTCTGATAGGGATTGAATGTAGAACTAGATGCAGTTTCCATCAGATCTCCTCAAGTGGTTAAGATTTTGCAAAGAGGACCTTGCTCTGATACCAATTGTTAGACAAATCTAATACTAGGAGTAAACTGAGAGGGGGGGGGGTGAATCAGTTTACCATCAGAAATCAAAACTAATGCATATAAAAACCATTAAACCAGAGCACAAAGAAACCAACACAATGAAGGATAGAACATGAAAGCATAGTACACACAACACCAATATTTTGACGTGGAAAACCTGGTAAAGGGAAAAACCATGATGGGAAACCCTACCCACAATCAGATAATACTTCTACAACAATATGTGAAATTACAATGGGGATTGCACTTGCAATTAGGACAACCACCTAGAGCTCACTTCTCATCACAAAAAGAAGTCTCACTGAATTACAAAACATCAGACTACAATCTAGAAAGAATGAACTGTGAAAGTAGCATCTCCTAATGCTTGATACGGTTCCGGTTAAGCACGGATGTCTACCCAACAATACAAAAAGATTCACCAAATGATATATCACTTGTTCGCACATAAACCTTCCTCTGATAATGCAGACATAACTATTGATCCCATCGATATTCAACTTACATGAATAAGTCACCTATTAATACAAATCATCAACCTTATTGATAAGGTCGGCTAAACGCTAAACCCATAAACCCATAATAAAAAAGATTACATTACATTGTATCACCGAACCAATATTATGATTTACATTACATAGCATGGACCTAAATCAAGTAACCAAACAATTACCTCTGTCAAAAATTCCGTAAGACCAAAAACCAACACGCTTCACCAATCAGTAGAAACCCTTAGTGAAGTAACATAGAAAGTCTAAATGGATCCAAATAGGACCACCATAACAGCACGCCAACCAATGCAAATTCACCAAACACTTGAAAGATGATCAAGAAGCCCCTTCAACATGATAGAAACTGATTCCATAAGCCGGACCAAAATCGTCTGATCAAAACATTAAATATCATTTACCGGTAAAGCTAACCGGTACCAGGAAATACCAAACGGGAACACAAGCAATAGTTACCGGAGCACCAAAACATGAATCAACAGAATATGAAAAACAAATAACCATCCAGAGTAAGCATCCAAAACCGATTCCTGAGATTTGATCATACTAGATCAGAATCACAGCCAAAACCAAGATGACCACCAAGACTAACTGGGATAGGTTCAACTGAGATAGCCTCCAACCAGGATACAGTGTTGACACCAATGACAACACTTAACCAAATCCAACATATTGCTGAAAAATTACACCTAAGATAGTTAAGTAAAGATCACCATCAGTTCATATAGTGAATTTTAATTTTTCTTACCCATCCTTATATAGTTGCTAAAAATATATGATTTCCTTTGTGATAGAATTTACCTTGTTGTTTAGATGAACAAATATTCTCATTTAAGGCTTCTAATTTATGCAATGAGAATCATACATGCCATTAGGTATGTCGATGGGAGATTTATAGGAGATGGTGGATTTGGGGATGGATTGCTCTCAAGAAATTTGACGGTGAGAATCCACAATCCCCCCATGCCTTAAAGAGATGATGGGGGTCTTTCAATTTTGGAATCCTATGAAGGTGAAAAGGGAGTGAGATAAATGAAATTGGAATAATTCTCTAGATAGGACACACATAAATTATTAAGTTTTGACTCAATTTCACTACAAAATTGTTTATTTTGTTATTTGCACTAAAGAGTTGGATTATACCATAATTGATGTGGTTTTTGCATTATATGCTTTAGATGTAGACATTTCTCTATGTCATGTATACGTATCCTATGAAAATAATGAAAAGGCCTTTATATTGTAAGTAGGTAACAAAAGTTACTTTGTATCTAGAAAGTGAATGGAAGAAAAATGCACTAAGATGGAGAAAAGATCGTGGAAACATTAGTATGGTCCTATGAGACATGTGCCTCAAACTTGTTAACTATCTATTGTTAGTAATGTAGAGTTGTACACAAATGTAAAAAGGATAGATATCTCTATTAGGGTGAATAATGTCTTGTATTTGGTAAAGGTATTGTACCTTGTAAATACTTAGTAAGGGAACATATTCACATGTTGAAACTTAGGTCATATTTGTCATTCTAGAAGTTAGTTATAATGGAGTCATGCAACCTTCATTTACGTTTTAGTTACCTAGGCATTAAATGTTTGTATCAAGGTAGTTGGTCATAATACATCTCACCTTTCCTATATAAGCAAGACTTTTGTACATTTTTAACATACCCCATTGATCATCATTTAATCATATCTCATATCTTAATATTCAAGAAAGCTCATCATCTTGCATATTTTCTTATGGAAGACATCTTTATATTTGTAGGTGATCTTGGAGTATGCAACTCCTATATGGTACCAGAACTCCTGATAATTAAGGTTAATATTGCTTGGAAGTGCTAGAGAAACTAATTTATTAGCTGACCAAAACTAGTCTTCTCATGTAGTATCTTTTAGTGACCATGCTAATAGTTTCATTATAGTGAATCTTTATGTTTTGTAAACATAATTTAGTTACTAAATGAGGTAGAAAAGTATCTACAACATCTCTAAGATGATCTTCAATATTTGCTAAATATTCTCTAGAGAATTTGGTAAATTCTTTCAAAACATTGGTAGGAATAAGGTACCATGTGGTTAGGGGTGTTCTTCCTACTCGAGGAATACAATTATTCAAAGAAAGAAAATTTTAAGATTCCCTTATTAGTCATTTGAAAATATAGTGATGAGGGTGACTCTTCACAAAATATAATGTGTAATATTCTATTTTTAACATGTGAAGAGAAGAATTAAAAATCTAAATAATCCTAAGGCAATATACCAATTTGAAGTTTCTTACAATATTAAAAAAATAATAATGATACATCATTATAATGGAGGGTGCTCTTGTGCATGACCACTAAATAAAATTTCACTAAGTTTTACACATATTGGACAATAGATTGAGCTTTATGTTTAATGCTGACTCATTACCTTCACTATAAGGACAATTGTGGCAATGGAATTTAAGATCATTTTATTAAACATCTTTTGTTTAGCTAAGTGGAAATTTTAAGTTTGCATGAATCTTATTTAGTATTGTAGCGAATAAATGAAATGATTTCCTAAGCAAAAGGGAATGGAGAAATGGTAGAATAAATGCAATTGAGTGATTAATGAGAAAAAAACAAAGGTGAAGATGGAGGGGAAAATATTAAAAATAATGTTTCTGCTTGAAATTCCCATGCCTATATTGAGAGGAAAAAGAAAAGACAATGCTGGGTTTCGGAGAGAGAATGCAATGGCCAGAATGGAGACAAGTAAAGAATGTTGATAAAGGAAGAACATAAAAGACATGAAGAAAATAATGTAAGGGGGATACCTTGGTGCCAGAAAGAGTATATGCAAAGGAAATGGAGTGAAATTTCATGTGCCTATAGCTGATTTTTGTGTGTTTTGGTCAAATTTGCAGACAGGAATGATGTTGGAGAAGTTTGCATTGCTTTGGAGATGACTTGTTTATTGTTTCTTGTAGCTTGTTTTCGTTGTAATATTTTTTATTAGGTTTCAATACAAGATATTCCTGCAAGTGTGCCTTCAAATTTTAATTTCTTTTTCCAGAATTGTTATTTTTGGTTCACAGTTATGCATTAGCATTTATTTTATGCTTCAGTTAATAGTCGTGCCCTGTTTCAAAACTTCCACACAAGATGCGATAATGGTAGCCAAAGGTTGGAAAGATTGGCTTTACACTAGCTAACTGCATTTGCTTAAAGTCTTCTATCATCGCACTTAACGTGACAAAATTTCTCTCTAAGGCATTATATCAAACAATTCATAGGCTTTGTCTATGTTTCCACATTTGCATAGATTTCTATCAGGCAATTGTAACTCTAACATCTATCAAAATTGGGAGAAAACTGAGAAAACTAATACATATATAAGAGGTAGACATGTTTAGGAACTGATGACACATTAGCGAGTCAAATATGAAATTCTATGAAGTTGATGGATAGAGGTTTAAAAAAAAAAAATTAAAATTAGAAGAAAATAGGCCAACAATATTTTTGGTTGGTGTTTAGTCTGTCTGAGTGTTCCTACACCATATCCTTTTGTTACAAATTTTTCTTTAATATTTATGGTCTCTCATTGCTTCAATATTCATATTTCACCTCTTAATCTCTATATCATATTAGAGTGTGTGACAAGACACAAACCAAATAGATCAGCATACCATAATAAAAATAGGAACCACCAATTCTAGGCCCGATTAAGTCCACCTCACTTGCACACATGTTTTTAATGGACTACCCCCTGTCAAATGGGTCATAAAATTCATATCAAGTGAATATATTTTTAAGGGGCACACTATTGGAATTTTCCACTATGATATCCAAGGCATTCAAAATGTCAATAAATATTTTTAGTCTCAACTCTGCTAACTTAGGGCTGCTACCTTTTTCTAGCAAGGCCGACTTCAAAAAACCTTGCAAACAGGCTGAAATGACCAAAACTTTCTACACAATGGATTTATACCTAGAGCAATGAAATAGGTAGGGGTCATTTAATCCTCTAATAAAAAAATTGTGCTTCTTTGTCTAAAATACCGCATAATATTAAATTTTATTCAATAGATGGTCCACGAGCAAAAAATAACAAAAAAATAAAGTTGCCATTTTTCACCAATTTTTTATTCAATGGCAATGATGATTTGGCTTCATAACACACTATGATAGAACTATCTGCAAAATCACTTAGATGTGACAAGGAATGTGCAGTCACAATTCTGCTACCATGTTGAGATTTGCCAAAATCAGAATGTACAACAACCTTCTACAAGTGAAACCAAATTAGCACAAATAATAAAATCTATCATAACAATGAGAGTGTAAGAAAAGTTCATCGATAGTCTTGCATATATAGGCAAGGTAGATGAGGTAAACAAGTTGGATACAACAACTAAGTAACCTTCCAAACAAGGGACACTTGTGAGCTCATTTAATAAGTGTGTGAGCAAGTGGAAAGTGTGTTTGTACTAGGTGTCTCACTAAGTGAGTGCACATGTCTCAACTAGATGAAGTGAGACAAATATTTGAAATTCCCTAAATGGAGATTTAAGTAATGTAAGTAGGTCAATCTAGAAAGTACATTAACAACTAATTAGTTAGGTAGTGACGCTCACTAACACATGCTAGGATGCTCTACTACTCTGATGTAGACTCACATTTCCTACAAAACTGCACGGACTTGGTGTAGTATTTAGACTTCTTGGATACATTAGCATATGGGTACATTCAAGATTATCTTCTCTTGTTGGCCATTTACAATCAAGCTATGTATGACAAAAAAGTGATTGATGCTCCATTGAAGGGTTTATGTCCCAATGAAAATTTAAAAGAATGTGAGACGATGTCTTTTTTTCTATAATATTCTATAAACCAGTCTAACCAATGATTTCTCAATCATCTTCATGCATTCTCTACACTCACATAATGCCCACTTAAGGGATAATTCGTCAACTAGGATCTTTGAGGTCTTCAAAATCCTCACAACGTGCTCCTCCCTAGCCCCTTGTTGTTTATTCTTCCTCCACATCTATTTGTACAAGTTCAGTTTTATGTTAGCTTTATCCCCTTGACTTATAACTCTAAATATTTTATATCCTTCTTGAGGACTTTGTTGTCTCATAAATATGATTATATGTAATTTACCATACTTTTTATTATTAATATATTTTTCAATATGTGTTCTCTCACATTTTATTAAAAAAACTACTGCTAATGATGTACAATCAAATATTAAATTCTGTAAAGTGAAACAATCCAATAGAAATACTAATCAATATCAAAGTTGATTAGCCTATAAAAGAACAAAAGATAGGTCATAAAAACATCACATCACTCTACAAAACCAAACACTTAATATGCAATTATCAAAATATATATCTTAGAACTTAAAAAACAAAGCCAGCACACCATGATATGCATGTGTAGTTTGTCAAATATTGTACTTCAATGTTGGTCTTCCCTTTTGCTAATTATATTATTTGTAGCATTATTCTTCTCTAAATTTATATTTTTTAAAATTCAATTTTTATAATAGTTTTGTTTGATGCTATTTCAAAATGACACCATCAATTTGCTATTTGTTATCTACTCTTATTACCTATATTCATACAATTCTTACATTGACAATCTATTATATGCAATATTATAAAAATCATATTATTTCTCTCGTATGTTAGAAACATTAATAAAAGAAAATATACATTTCATTCCACACAACATTAAATATTTTGTTTTCTCTCTATTTTAAACTTTGTCGTTGAAACTCATTTTAGATTATTCTTTTATTCCTTATGAATTTGTAAAACTACTTATATAATTATTCTATTTCTACTACACATTAATTAATTTACTTATATAATCAAGGTTTTTAATATATATAATAAAAATACTTTCAAAATATCTATAAAGTATTTTAAAAAAAATTAATAGTTTTCTAACTGCACATCTACACAACATTTATATGAATTATTCTTTGATTAATTAGACAATTAAATTAACAATAATATTTATCAATTAATCACAATAAAATTATGTGGAGCCACCTGAACATCACCGACAATAGATGTCTTGTTCAATGTCTGTTTTTCATTCAATCATTTGTTTAGTGAAACTTAAAAATACTTCCCAAGAGAAAAATGATAAAAATTTTGGCCGTAGACGTGCTTATTGCAGGGAGTTGATTGTGAAAAGGATTTAGTGGCGAGAGAAAAGTGAAAAATGGTACTAGTTTTTCGAAATAAAATAATGGAGTAGGTCTCACTTGTCAGTGCAATAATGATAAAAGTAGGGCAAACGTTGAATTGTAGGACTGGCAGACTCATATGTCTGTTCCTCCTAACTTTACATATATGGAATCTATAAGCTAAAGCTCCTAAAAAAAGAAGAATCTTCTGTTCCTTGATTAGGAATTGCGGTGGATATAAAGCCAAGAAGGACGCTTACTACACTGTTTCCCTTTACCTCAGAACGACGGCTTCAATAACTAGCTCTAAACTAATACTGAAAGATTAATTACACGGCAATCACAGTGACTACCTAAAGCGACTTACACTACCGGCTATATGTGTTAGGATGAAAAATCGAATTGAAAATAGCAGATAAATAGAATTAACAATACATAATACACAATACAAACAATGAGATACACAGATTTATCCACACTTGAAGCAGGGGAATCAATCTATTAATCACCAATCTGGTTTACATATACACAGTTGCAATCAGCTCCAGCAATTAACCTTCACAAATGAATTACAATCAGCTCTTAAAGAACTTGCAAAGAGAATATGAATAGCCAAGAGTTTTGACGGCAAACAAGGAAAGAGTCCGTTGGACTTCAACTTCCAACAATATGAACAATATGTAAAGCTTTGCAAGTGATGATAACGAAGATCATAATATATGGGAATCAACAGATGTAAAACATGTAGGAATATGCTAAAATAGATTTCTTATACTTCAAAAATAGATATGAAATTAAAATAAAAAATACTGTCTTAACTGAATACTCATTCCAAATGAATCGTCTAATAGAAAAGAATAAATAAGAAGACAAACATCTCAACTCTAAAACATGAGATTTTAATTTGATTTTTCATCAACTTGCTTTGCGTTGATTTAAATCTCTTAGACTTGCATGCTTTAACTCTCATCTCCGTAGGTTGGGCCAAAGCTGTGCCGTCTGCCCACTTTATTCAGACGAAGATAGTGGGTAATGGGTCCACACGCCTTACAATATTGTCAAACATACTGAAATGCTTACTCAGAGTAGAGAAACATTCCAAGGTAATGACGACATACCTTGTGATCTTTCCTTTTCTTTATTTTGGATCCAGTTCACCATGTACGCACACTTCATATGCTGCTTTTACACGGGTAGCAGGTTATGTACAGATGTAAGCTATTTAACACAACTGCCAGCCTAAGTCTATCCATCGCGAAATTGTAAATAACAAGTTCTGTTATACAAACGGAGAGGAGATGGACAAAGAAGAGGGTAAGAGGGAAACAGTGTGTGTAACAGGAGCGGCAGGATTCATCGGATCCTGCCTCGTCAAAAATCTCTTGCAAAGGGGTTATATAGTTCATGCTACCTTGAGAGATCCTGGTAACTGTATGCTAACTCCCATTTTTTTTCATCTCACATCTCTTCTTCATTCATAATCTATATTAACAGATTAATTTTTTTTTTCTCCTGTAGAAAACCCAGCTAAAAATAGTCATCTGCTATCCCTTCCGGAAGCCAAAGAAAGGCTCCAACTGTTCAAAGCAGATCTCTTGCAATTTGGCAGCTTTGATTCAGCGGTTGAAGGCTGTGATTTCGTCATCAACATGGCTACTTCTACGGATTTCCAGGTAATCCATTCAACCACCCTTCTAGATCGTCGTATATTGTCCCTGTTTTAAGGATGCGATTGAGACAACGAGTGGAGTGGTATATATCAGGGCGATATTGTCCAGCCTACGGTTGATGGAACGGTAGACATTCTAAGATCTTGCAAGAAAGCAAAAACTGTGAAGCGAGTAATCCATACATCTTCCATCACCGCAGCTTGCCCTCTAAATGAAGACGGACAACTTAAGGAGATTCTTGATGAATCCTGCTGGACTCCTGTTGATTATATCAAAGGCAGAGACGTCATTTATGGAGTAAGCGTTGAAGTTTTTCTTCAATAATAATTGCTAGAATTAATGGCCCATCTTATAGTGGATTTTGTGTTCAGATGTATTCAGTATCCAAGACTTTGGCGGAGCAAGCAGCTCTGCGATTCGGAGCAGAGGAAGAGATTGAAGTGGTAACAGTATTGGTAGGGATGGTGGGAGGTCCTTGGCTAACACCCACAGTTCCCGGAAGCGTTTCATCAATATTAGCCTCTCTCACAGGTAATATACCCACTTCATTTAAAACACAGAAACATTCGTTGGGTGTTTATCAATCTGCAATTATGGTTTCTTCTCTTCATATATACATGACCTGAGAATTGAAACCTGGAAATTTCTCAGGAAACAGACTACTTTACGAAGTCACATTTTCGAGTAAAGATTTCTTAGGATCGGTACCATTAATCCACGTGGAAGATGTATGCAGTGCACATATTTATTTGATGGAGCACCCATCCGCAGCAGGTCGATATGTGTGCTGTTCCGATCCCGTTACCGTTGCTGACATGCTGAACTCCTTTCGCAAACGATATCCAGAAATCCCCCTAGCTTTTGGGTAAGTAGTTTGATGATCCGCACACTATATTTCTTTCGCAGTTGGGGGAATTGTTTAATAGGTAACTGATTTTCTTTGTTATGTGAAAAAGGAATAAAGAGGAAGAAGATGAGTGGAAGAAAGTGGTTGTACCAATCTCTTCCAAGAAACTGAGTGATGTGGGATATTCGTACAAGTATCATCTGGAGGAAATACTTAATGATAGCATCGAATGTGCAAAGCAAACGAAAATCTTGTGAGGGATGTACTACTTATATATATATCCTTTCCTCTTATCATGCGAATAACAGAGGTGTAGTAACTAAGATAAGCTCGCTCTTCATTACAGAAATGCAATCTCCTTAAGGTGCATCTTATAGAATGATGCAAACTGAAATATTTATTTGTAAAATAATTATAATCTTTAAAGAACTGTCAAAGATTTTTTTAGTTGAATTATAATTTTAATTAGGTGGGATTTAATTTATAGTAAGTGTAATGGGATGGCTAGTATTTATTTTTTAATTATTATTGTGATTAGTTTAATTTATTCAAATATATATATTTTTCAATAATATTATAACAAGTTGTCAAAAAAAAGTATTATGGAATGTGTCTATATTCAAGTATAAGTGAAAATGTACATTTAATGTAATCAGATTGTCATTAGAAAATAATACAATCATCCATTTAATCTAATAATGAAAGTAACCATCCATTTAATACAATTATTTGACTTATATTCTATTATCTTATCAAATAAAAAATGCATTCAAGATAATTAGCAAGGCATTTGGCTTTAAACATTATGGTCGAGGATTCAAATCACTATATTTATTTAATAGTGGCTAGGTGAAAATTGATAGAGTGAGCTTTAACTAGCATGTTAACATAGCATACCCTTATTAGTTTTGAGACATGGTGGCAATCAAAAGCTATCACCTATTCCTTGTTCCACTCACTACTTTATTTACCTCAATACTACAACTTGTATTTTGATTCTTTTTTTTGTCAATGAACAAATTTACTTAAGAAGCTCATTGATGAATTTTACTTAAAGTTTCCAAGGTTTATTATCAAGGTTCTAAGAATATAATTTTATGATTGGAAACAAAGAATGACATGTTAGATAATGAGATAGGGCTCTTCTCTCCAACAATTTGAGCTCTACTATCTTAGAAGGGTGGTCTAATTGATATTCCTAAGACTCAAAATCATGAAAGGATTGGAAAAATCAAAAGACTTACGGATTTAATAACTATGGTTAACTATTATAGATTTATTTCAATGACTAGCATACTTAAATGATTTGACTAATTTTAATAAATTATTCAAAACATGAATAAACTCTAAATTAGGTCCTTTAAACACAAGACTAACCAAATTTTTCTTGTCACTAACCCACATGTTAATTTTGATATTGAAATGATATTGTATGCAAGGTTGGAATATTGTGAATAGAGATTAGTTATCTTTGGATTTTTTTCACATATTGAAACAGTTAGTCTATACAGATAAAATTGTGTAATTTATTGTCATCGGCTAAAATGATGACCCTTCTTGCTAGGGGAAAGGACCCAGTAGTTGAGCATGTACCAATTATTGTGAGGGTTGTTGATACCTTTTGTTCCAATAATTGTACAAATAAAAACTATTCTTTGAAAAAAAAAATATCATTTTTTGTGTCTTTATATATCAATAATTGCAATACATCAAATCAGTTTGAATTATTATGGCATGTATCATTGATTTACTAAATTCCATGCAACTATTAAACAAAAAACATTCAATACATGTTTCACATTAAATAAATTAAAACAACATTCCTACAACTCAGCACACTTTTGATGTGATATAAAATACAATTGTAAAATGATTATATTAATATTTGTACAATTTTATAAAACAAATATAAAATATTGTATTACAATTTGTACAATTTTACATGATAAAGTGTCAAATCACTGATATATGGTTGACCAACTTGTGAGGCAAAACAATCCCATCACTCATTCACAATTGTTCAACTTTTCATCCTCTAATAGCCAGCTTCTGAATATAAATGTTCAGATTCTAGTTTGCAACCACCAAATCTGGGACCTGAAACATTAAATAGAGCAATTGTGAGGCTCTCCATTCGATTGAAAACAAACAATTAATGCAAAAAAAAATTTAAATTTACCTCCCATAAATCCACCTCATGTACTCATCCAATAGAAATGCAGAAATCCATACCCACGGATCAAGCAAGATCATAAAATGGCCATAGATCAAGCAAGATCAAAAAATAGCCACAGATCAAACAAATCAAATAAGATTTTAAAAAAGGAGGGAAAATGTCATATTAATGTAGCCTGTGGTAAAGGGATTTTCTTTTGTTATTGCTTAAAAAAGTTTATTTTCTACGGTACTGGTTCTTACCAGAGTGATGGCAGTGATGATAGTTACTGCCTTGTATGGTGTATCATATGAATTTTTCAACGATTATGTTAAGCACAAGTTAGTTGATCTATGCTAGAGCAGCGAATAGTGAAAAGTTATGATCATTCCAAACCCCTGTAGTAGAGGGGTATGACTTTCCTTTTTCTTATTTACTGTTGTTTGCATGCTGTTAAGACAACCATATGGTTGTTTTCTACATTACAGTTACTACATTGTCTGTACGGACTCAAGATCAACAATTGTAGACTGTTAATAAGCCATCTGTAAACAACTAAAAGCATGTATACAGCTGTTATTGTGTGTTGAATTTCATTCTTGACCTTTGTAATATAAAATGTAAATTCTTTTATAACTTGGCTATCAGGGTAGATCAGGAAGTTATAGAAACTAGTAAATATACAAATTAATATATGTGCACATTGACAAACGAGTGCAATGAAATTTGTTGATTTTTCTGAATCTCATGTAAATTCTCAATTCAACTCTAATGTTATTAAGTGAGGTTCATGTATATGATGTATGCCTTATTTATAATAAATTAATAATTGAAATTTCCTATATTTTTTACTTGTCATCCCTGCCGTCAGAATATAATCTGTCTACAACTCTATGTTAGAAAGTTTGAAGCATCACCAAAATTGTCCACCATGTATATCTCTTACTCATCGCTACACAATTTTTGCTACCGAAAGCTTAGCAAAAGCACCACATGGAAAATGCAAAAAAGATACAAAATAGCTTCTGTTTTATGAAAGATATGTTCTCTTTCCTTTAATAAAATTTGCAAGCCTGTTCCTATCTTGAGTTTTACCCCAATTCGTATGTAGATTGGATTTATTAATTTTATCTAGAAAGGTTATGCATTACCCCAATTCGTATGTAGATTGGATTTATTAATTTTATCTAGAAAGGTTATGCATCCCTTAAGGAATACAGAGCCTTGACTAAAAGACTTTTGCAACTCACAGAATCCTAGAGAGGTGGATCTGTCTGGGGTCTGTCATTTGAAGGCAATATGGAAAAAAATTGTTTGTGAGAAAGCAACATGGAAGCCTAGCACATACAATGCGTCTACTTGAATTCATTGCCTGACAGTTCAGGGAAAAGAAAATTCTAGTCTGATATCTCTCATGATGATCTTTTGTGGTAAACAAGTAACTTGATATCATGCCTAGTGGTGCATTGTGATTTATGCACCTCAATTGATGACCGCTATATAGTGTAATGTTATTTTTTTATCAATACTAGGATTCCAAAATTTATCCACTAATTTGCAGTCCATTTAATTTCTAAATTTTTCTTTATTTCGAGTATTTGTTTTTTGATTTTTCATCACAAACAATTCCAACTGCCATCATCTCTATGTATGTTACCTCTGTTTTATCTGGAATTCTAATCAGATTGTACTACTCTGTGCCCCTCTCAACACAACTCGCTGTTGGTCTCTGGAGATAATATTTCTGTTTTACTCTCTCTTTTGTTAATAAACATTCTAGGGCACGTTGTCCATTGCAATTTGGTGGAGCTGTAAGGTCAGACCCCAGCCATTAAATCACCAAAACGTTCCAGGTTCAAAATCTGCCAGCAATGCCAAAGAATCTTCAACCATGATTCTTCAACAGAAAAACAACACTCTAGGTTACAGAAGTTCTTGACCTTAAGCAAACTAGATGTCCATACGACGTACGATGGCAAGTTGGAGAAACATAAGACCCTAACGCTGTATGGAACAATTCTGTAACAATGGAATCTTATCTGGTCCTATAGTTGTTACTCAGACAAAAATTTAGTTGATTTCAAACAGTTGTCCATCACAATTTGTGAGCAGGCAGTAAATTGGCAGCTGTAAATGTAATGGCTGTAATTGTCCCAGCTTCACCATATAAAAAAATTAATCACAAATCAGTCACCATGTTAATCAATGTCTCCAAAAAATAACACAGCCAATTACCCTGCTATCCCCGATTTATTACAAATCGGTTCCCATATTAATGAATATCTCCAAAACCTAAAGTTCGATGAAAAATACAAGTGGACAGCTGTTGTAATAATTCCAATTACCCCTACGTTTTCCAATCCATCCTAAAACAGTCACACATTGATTACTCTGTCCAAAATATGGATCTGGACAGAAAATACAATTTCCTCTCACCCTTATGCAACATCTTCTAAATTAACAAATACCATACCCACAAGCTATTCTAGGAAGAAAGAGCCAAACTCCACAATTCAAGTGATAAGCGAAACAAAAACAAATCCACCCAGAGCATTTCACTAAATTCACCAGGATTAAGTTGCCTCATTATTCCCCCTAAAAATAATCCAATACATTGCACAGATTTTGCCACAATTGAGCTAATTAGGCATTTGCTTTACCTATGCAAATCCATAAAAAATAATATAACGGGAAAACCCATAATTTTACTAAATTCCAGGATAGTCTTCCAAAACTCCAAATATATAACCCAGATCCGCCATTCACAACCTCTTACTCAGTTTGCTCTGAGCAGGGCATACACAATCCTACCCTTCCAACCCATAATTTATAAAAACAAATTGATTCAATTAAAAAAACCCTAACCTTTATATATACGAAACAATTGGGTCACAAAATTTCAGCAGAACTAAGAGAATTCTACAAGCATCCCTCTGTCTGAAGAAAACCCACTTACAACATCTGTAATATATCATCCACAATGTGCGCAGGAAGCTGACCCAGAGAACGCGCAAAGCTGACATTGACTGCATGCATTCCCTTACTAAGTACAAATCTCTCCAGCTGAGGAACATGAAATCTTTCAGAAGACAAAAGAGAATTCCACTCTTTGGACACAATGCAAAAGCGGAAAACAGATTCTAATGGAAGATACTCCAAGATTTCCTCCATTAAATGATACGGTGTCTTCTCCCACACAGATTCTGAATTGTTTGCCGCTGTCTCTACCATATTCACTCTCTCTACTTCATCTACAGTATGTTCCCCAGCCATGCTAAAACATTTAATTACTCAATACTGAGGGGCTCGTCAGAATCTTTCCCGAATCACTCGTTGGATATTTTCTCATATAGAAATTTTCCCTTTCAGTTCTTATATAGCTAGGTATAGCTATTTTACGGGTACGATGAATTAGGAAAGTCAATTTTAATTTGGGTATCCTTAATGAAGAAGATTTTTGGCAAGTACCTAGCAAATTTGTAAACCTAGCCAAAGATTTTTGGCAAGTAAATAGCAAGAAGAATGCATAAAACGAGACAAAAATAAACATCATGAAATTTGTAACCCTAGCTAAAGCTTTTTGCCAGGTAAATAGCCTTATGCAGAGGAAAATGACAGGTAAAGATGAAAAAGATTGCACAAATGTTCGAATTCAAACATGGGTCGTTGCCCCGTAAGATCTATAAAGACCTTACTTGCTCGAAAGGGTTGCAAACCATTTCATTTCTTGTGTCAACAGACACAGTTGCAAACTGTAGGGATCCATACCACCATACGAGCCATGTCGTCGACATTGTATGTGGAACGCCGAGGAGAAAGCTGCAAAACATAAAATACAGTCAAAATTAAAAAGCAGAGAAGGATATCATGTAGAAAACAGTCAAAATGACATACGGTTGTAAAATGACATACCACGTCTCTGAATGCCGTGCCCTGGTCGCTCTGGTTGCCACGTCTATGGATGCCCTGGCGTGGTCGTTCTGGTTGCCACGTCTCTGTTCATGGTAGCTCCTGTGGCGGCAGAAGATGCAGCGTTTGGGGAAGGCTGTGGAGGATAGAAAAGATTAGGGTTGAAAATGTTTGCCTATTCGATGAGTAAAAAATGGATATGATTTAGTTTTATTTAGGTTTTAGTTTTTATTCATTCACTTATTTAATAGAAAATGTTTGCCTATTCGATGAGTAAAAAATGGATATGATTTAATTTTATTTAATTATTAATAACATGATGTACAATTATATAATGTTAATTGTTTTCATATGTGTTAGGGGGTGAATTTTTTAGGTGACAATATGTTCAACTATTAGGCTAAAGGTAACTAAAGACTGGGTGTGCTAATTCACTATGATTGGTAGGGGGTTCAAAAATGGTCATTTTGAACACTTTTTATAAATGCGTTTAAAAAACATATCAAAAATGATGATGACGACCCGAAACCTTAGTTATAAGTAGTTAACTCGTCATAGAAGGTGCTATAAAAAATTTAGACGTTTTCGACATTGTTATGTCGACTTTTGAAAAGCACGAAGTTAGGGTGCACGACTACTGGGTCCTTTCCCCTATATCGTTAATAATTTTTAACCTCCCTTATTCAATATCATCGTACACGAGTCACCCAAAGTTATGATAACCTATAAGTGAAGGCGTCCGCTGATTTCTTCATGAATGTTCTACAACGAATTTTGTTTTTGGTAAATTCACAAGATTAGAAACATCATCGTAGTCCCAAGAATGAATGCACCGATGTCTTCAAGCACACGGTATTTTAAAAAAGAAGTTACTGGAAGCAGAGTACAATGTAAACAGATGTCGACAGAGATATTTCTAAAACACCTAAGAGTAGCAATTATACCAATTTTTTTTCATAGTACAAATACTACTTACCGCACGAGAGATATCTAGGTACACCATGTATCTTTCCTCTTTTCAAGATGGACACAAAGCAGAATACGATACCAATAACATTTTGACACAAAGCAGAGTACAATAAATAAATTAGCAACCTGGATAAACAAGAAAGACTGATAAATGAAAATCCCAACTTTAGCAACGACTTTAGCCTAGAGGAAATATTGAATGCCATACCTAAACCATCATCTTTGAGGGTGGTTTGCCAGCAAATGGAGAAGGGTTTGATAAAGGCCTCTGATTTTCCTCCTATTGAGGTATATTAAGATGAGAATGGCATAATCTAGTTCAATGACAACAGGAGTTTGTGGGTGTTTAGGAAAGCTAGTCTTATAAGTGTTCCAACCAAGCTTTCTTCAACGCCTTTCTTCAGTTCTTCCAATCCAAAGATAACTGATCCCAATCCAAAGATAACTGATCCCTATCTAAAGTATTCCAATTCTCTTCACTTTTCTCTTTAATTTAGAATGAATAATCAAATGATAAGGATAAATAAAGTTATAATAAATTAATATATTGAAAATTTTCACAACATTATTCTTGTCTTAATTAATGAAATCTAATGGAGAAGTAATCAAATTAGTTGTTGCTTCTTAATTTTTTTTTAAAACACTTTTACTTTCTAGTATTATGTACTTTAGCATGTATGAACCATTTAACATTTTATTGGGACCTTGCTCATTATTTAGTTGACAAAAATGTGTCTATGATACTTTTCGCTTACAAAATATTAGTTGTATCAAAGAAGAAATATTCTTATCACTTCATCTTCCATCTCTCTAAATAGTCCTATAAATTCTATTTGTATTTTAGAAAATCACTTTGAAAAGTAAATCTACACATTGGGTAATTTTTCTTATCCACTTCCACATATCTTTGTAGATGATGAACTATCCTCAAATTTTGAAATTTTTTTCTATTTATCTCGTAAATATTGGAAAGAACTATACTCTTACCAAGTGATTCCATTATAATATGGTGTGATTTCCTAGCAGTTCTCTAGGCATGGGAATTTGCTAAGACTAATGTAAACCATTAAATTATTTCACTTTGAGGACTTAGAAAGAAATATTATACTCTTACTTTTTTTTTGGTTTTAATGGCTACAAAATAATATTGGTACCCAACATAGGTTACAAATGGTAATACCTTGATGATGGTCAAGCGGTTGACATTTATTTTCTTGTCAACCTCTTGTATCTATTGAAAAAGTGTAAGTTATATGATGTTGATTGTAAAATAGATTTTAGATCTATATTTTTAAAATTACTATGAACCACAATATAATGATCAAGTAGATAGTGTTCTTATAATACAATGAGATCTCTCTCTCTCTCTCTCTCTCTCTCTCTCTCTCTCTCTCTCTCTCTCTCTCTCTCTCACACACACACACACACACACACACACACACACACACACACACATTTAAGCTATCTATAATTTGATTAAGATGAGTTCTTAATGTATTTACTTACATAATCAATCATATTAATTATTAGAGAAATATAAAGTGGATGCCAAACTCACTCTTTAAAATAATTTACAACAAATGACTTCAAAGATAACTAATATTAGTATTTGAAAAATTATAATTTCTTCGAACAATATTATATATTTTTATTTATAGAGAAATATAAATTAAACGTAAAAATTAATATCACTCTAGAAGGTTGTATCATTTTTGTTACAATTTTTTCTTTTATATTTATGGTCTCTCATTTCTTTGAACACTATTCATACTTCATTTTCTCATCTCTACATTTTACTAGAATGTATAAGAAGACAAAGAATAAAAAATATTCTTGCCACTATAAAAATAAGAACCACCAATTATCAGACCAATTGAGTTTTCCCTACTTGCACACATGCTTTTTTATGGACTACCCCCATATTGAATGGGCCATCAAGTGAATATTTTCTTAAGGGGCACACTAGGGTACTCTACTAATATGATGTAGTCTCATGTTTCCTACCAAAATGCATGGACTTAGTTTGGTATTTAGAATTCTTGGATTGAGTACATTCAAGATTATCTTCTCCCACTAGCCATTTACAATCAATTTATTGTTTTTTACAACAAAAAAATCGATGATGCTCCATTGAAGTGTTTATCTTGACATGAAAATTTAAAATTTAGCGAGTTAGTGTCATGTTTTCATAATGTTCTACTGTAAACTATTCTAACCAATAATTGCATGATTATCTGCATGCGTTCCCTACACAAACATAATGCTCACTTGAGGGAGAATTTATGAACTAGGATCTCAAAGGTCTTCTCAATGTTGAGAACATGCTCATGCATGGCCCCTTATTGTTTCTCCTTCCTCCACATCTATTTTAGAACCAAATTATCCTTGAAAACTTGTTAATGTTTCAACTTCTACTGTTTTGGCTCTTTGAAATTTATACTTTCAATTTTATGTTATGTTTATCCCCTTCAATTTTATGATTCTAAATATTTTATATCAATCTTGAGGACTTGGCTCTTTTGTGACTATAATTATATGTAATTTACTATATTTTTATTATTAACATATTTTTCTATAAGTGATCTCTCACCTTTATGGGGAAAAACCTATTGCTAATGATGCACAATTAAATATAAAAATTTGTAAAATAAAATATTCCATTAGATATACTAATCAATATTAAAATTGATTAGCTTATAACAAAACAAAAGATAGGTCATAACAACACCACATCACTTTACAAAACCAAACATCTAATATGAAATGATAAAAATGTATATATCTAAAATCTCTAAATAAAAGTCAACACAACATGATATGCATGTGTAGCTTGTCTAATGTTGCATTTCAATGTTGGTCTTCCCTTCCTTGTTAATTACATTAATTGTAGCATTATTCTTCTCTCAATTTATATTTTTAAAATTAATTTTTTGTAATAATTTTTTTTGTGCTATTCCAAATGACTCCATTAGTTTTCTATTTGTTATCTACTCTTATTACCTATATTCATAAATTTCTTCTATTGGCAATATCAAAACTAATACTATATGCGATATTGGGAAAATCATATTATTGTTCTTATATGTCAGACATTGATAAAAAAATAAAAAATACCTTTCATTCTACACAACTTTAAATCCTTTCATTCTACACAACTTTAAATATTTTGTTTTCTCTCTATTTTAAACTCTCGTTGAAACTCATTTTAGATTACTTTTTTATTCTTTATAAATTTGTAAAGCTACTTATATAATTGTTCTATTTATACTACACATTGGTTAGTTCACTTGCGCACACACACATAATACTTTCAAAATATCTATAAAATATTTTTTAAAAGAATTAATAGTTTTCTCATTGCACATCTATCCAATAATCATAAGAATTATTCTTTGAAAAATTAGACAATCAAATTAATAATAATATTTATATTAATTAATCATAATAAAATTATGTGGAGCCACATGAACATCACCGACAATAGATGTTTTGTTCAATGTCTGTTTTTCATTTAATCATTTGTTAAGTGAAACTACAAAACCTTCCAAGAGAAAAATGCTAAAATTTTTGGCCGTAGACGTCTTGTTGCAGGGATTTGATTGCGAAGAGGATTTAGTGGCGAGCGAAAGGGTTAAAAAGGTACTACTTTTCCCCAAAAAAAAAAGTGAAGTAGGTCTCACTTGTCAGTACAATAATGATAAAGTAGGGCAAACGTTGAATTATAGGACTGCCAAACTCATCTGTCCATTCCTCCTAACTTTTCATATTTATGGAATCTAAAATGAAGAATCTTGTGTTCCTTGATAAAATTGGGAAACAAAAGGTCTTGATTGGATTTTTAGGATACCATTTTTTGTCAATAGATTTTAGTAGGATACATCTCAAGTCTAACATGATATTTAATTTGATTTTTGATCAATTTGATTTGATCAATTTGCATTCTTTAGCTGTCATCTCTGTAGCATATGCCGAAGCCGCTTCGTCTGCCGACTTTAATTGGTAATGGGTCCCTCCGCCCTACAAAATTGTCAAACATACTGAAATGCTGAGTCAGAGTAGAGAAACATTGCAAGAGAATAACGACATACCTTGTGTTCTTTCCTTTTCTTTATTTTAGATCCGGTTCATCATGTAACGCGTGGTTGCATCTTTTACACAAACTTCATATGCTGCTTTCAAACGGACAGCATGTTATGTACAGATGTAAGCTATTTAACACAACCGCCAGCCAAAGTCTATCCATCGCGAAATTGCAAATAACCAGTCCTGCTATACCAAGGGAGAGGAGATGGATAAAGGAGAGGGTAAGAGGGAAACAGTGTGTGTAACTGGAGCGGCAGGATTCATCGGATCCCGCCTTGTCAAAAATCTGCTGCAAAAGGGTTATGGAGTTCACGCTACACTAAGAGATCCTGGTAACTGTATGCTAACTCCCATTTTTCTTCATCTCACATCTCTTCTTCATTCATAATCTATATAAGTGTTCAGTTTTTTTTATCTCCTGTAGAAAACCCAGCTAAAAATAGTCATCTGCTATCCCTTCCGGGAGCCAAAGAAAGGCTCCATCTGTTCAAAGCAGATCTCTTGCAACATGGCAGCTTTGATTCAGCTGTTGAAGGCTGTGATTTCGTCATCAACATGGCTACTTCTACGGATTTCCAGGTAATCCATTCATCCACTCTTCTAGATTCTCGTCTATTGTCCATGTTTTAAGGATGAGATTGAGACAGCGAGTGGAGTACTGGAAACAGGGCGATATTGTTCAGCCTACGGTTGATGGAACGATGAACATTCTAAGATCTTGCAAGAAAGCAAAAACTGTGAAGCGAGTAATCCATACATCTTCCATCGCCGCAGCTTGCCCTCTAAATGAAGACGGACAGCTTAAGGAGATTCTTGATGAATCCTGCTGGACTCCTGTTGATTATATCAAAGGCAGAGACGTCGTTTATGGAGTAAGCGTTGAAATTTTTCTTCAATAATAATTGCTAGAACTAATGGCCCATCTTATAGTGGATTTTGTGTTCAGATGTATTCAGTATCCAAGACTTTGGCGGAGCAAGCTGCTCTGCGATTCGGAGCAGAGGAAGAGATTGAAGTGGTAACAGTGTTGGTAGGGATGGTGGGAGGTCCTTGGCTAACACCCACAGTTCCCGGAAGCGTTTCATCAATATTAGCCTCTCTCACAGGTAATATACCCACTTCACTTAAAACACGGAAACATTCGTTGAGTGTTTATCCATCTGCAATTATGGTTTCTTCTCTTCATATATACATTACCTGAGAATTGAAACTCGGAAATTTCTCAGAAAACAGACTACTTTACGAAGTCACATGTTCGAGTAAAGATTTGTTTGGATCGGTGCCATTGGTCCACGTGGAAGATGTATGCAGTGCCCATATTTATTTGATGGAACATCCATCCGCAGCAGGTCGATATGTGTGCTGTTCCGATCCCGTGACCGTTGCTGACATGCTCAACTTCTTTCGCAAACGATATCCAGAAATCCCCCTGGCTTTTGGGTAAGTAGTTTGATGATCGACACACTATATTTCTTTCGCAGTCGAGGGAATTGTTTAATAGGCAACTGATGTTCTTTGTTTTGTGAAAAAGGAATAAAGAGGAAGAAGATGAGTGGAAGAAAGTACTAGTACCAATTTCTTCCAAGAAATTGAGTGATGTGGGCTATTCGTACAAGTATCATCTGGAGGAAATACTTAGTGACAGCATCGAATGTGCAAAGCAAATGAAAATCTTGTGAGGGATGTACTACTTATATATATATCCTTTCCTCTTGTCATGCGAATAACAGAGGTCTAGTCACTAAGATAAGCTCGCTCTTCATTACAGAAATGCATTCTCTTTTAGGTGCATCTTATAGAATGATGCAAACTGAAATATTTATTTGTAAAACAACTATATTTGTTAAAGAACTGTCAAGACTCTTTTTTAGTTTAATTACATTTTTAATTAGGTGGGATTTAATTTATATTAAGTGTTATGTAATGGACATTATATATTTCTTAATTATTATTGTGATTAGTTTAATTTATACAAATAAAAATTTATTTGTAAATAATATTATAATAAGTGGTCAACAAAGTATTATGGGACATGTCTATAGTTAAATATAAGTGAAAATATATATTCGATGTAATCAAGATTGTCATTAGAAAATAATAATTAAATAGAAATTATTATATGCAAGTGAAATGTCATATGTAAGGACGATTGAAGAATAGATGGTGGGAGTGGGAAGTGAGAATGAACTATGAAGCAAATTAAATGCGGTAGATGTGATTAGACTCCAACACCGCCCCTTAATCACAACTACTATCTACAATACCCAAGTTATATCTTTGATGCATAAAGCTTTCTTTTCCCAGTGTCTTGGTGATCAACTCCCTAAAGAAATGATAGCTTGTGTCTATATGTTTGCTTCTTTTGTGAAAACCTGCATTCTTTGACAATGCTTTGGTTGAGTTGTTGTCACAATAGATCTTTGTTGGTTCTTCTTGTTCATGCTTCAATTATTTCAACATTCTTCTCATCCAAACCACTTGACAAGCTACTACATACTTCGCTTCAGCTAATGAAAGAGTAACTATTTGTTGTTTCTTTGATGCCCGAGATACCACGCCTGATCCAAAATGAAAAACATAGCGTGAAGTGCTCTTCCTATCATTTATACTCCCTGCACAATCACTACTAGTGTATCCTATCAACTTGAAATCATTTTTCCATGAGTAGAGAATTCCATAATTCCTTGTTCCATTGACATATTTTAAAATTCTTTTTCTAGCTTGCTAATGAGAAACTTTTGGAGACTAGGTGAACCTTGAAATAAGACTAACTGCAAACATTATATCCGGCCTTGTGGTTGTTAAATACATAAACTACCAATAAGTTTTTTATACAAAGTTGGATTTACATTTGCTCCTTTGTCATCTTTACTCAATTTCAAACCTATCACAATAGGTGTTGGAGTTGCTTTGCAATTTATCATATTGAACCTCTTCAAAATATCATGTGCATACTTTGATTGTGAGATGAATATACCTTTATCATTTTTACTTACTTGAATGCCAAGAAAGTATCTTATTAAACCCAAATCAGTCATCTCAAATTCCTTTATCATTGCTGATTTGAGCTTGTCAATTGACAAATCACATGTGAATATCAAGTCATCAACATATAAACAAACAATTATGATCTCACCTTGCTCATTCATGTTGATATACAATGTAGGCTCACTGTTGCACCTATTGAAGCCGTTTTGTAAAAGATAAGAATCAATTCTGCTATACCATGCTCTTGGGGCTTGTTTAAGTCCATAGAGTGCCTTCTTGAACTTGTAAACCTTGTTTTCATGAACCAACATTTCATACCTAGGTGGTTGCTCCACATAGACCTATTCTTCTAAGAAACGATTTAATAATATTGATTTCACATCCACTTGATACATTATCCATTTATTTTGAGTGTTTACTTGGCTAGTATTGTCCTCACAATGTCTAAATGGGCTACCAGGTCAAATGTCTCATTGTAGTCTACCCCGGGTTGTTGTGAATAACCTTTTGCTACAAGTTTTGCTTTATGATTTTTCACATCACCATTTGCATTCAATTTTGTTTTGTAAACCCACTTCACTCCTATCACTTCTTTTCCCTGTGGAAGACTAACTAACACCCATGTTTCTTTCTTTCAATAGCATCTATTTCTTCATCCATTGCTTGCACCCATTTTTATTCTTTAATAACATCTTCAAAATGAATTGGATCTTCAACATGTGTGAAGAGGGGTTAAAGTAGCAAGGTGAGATTAGATGGTTAGAATTCAAAGAAAGTATAAACCATTAAACAAACTACATATACCTTTCTAATTCTACCTTCTCCTTTGGATTAGATCTTCAATGAAGTGAAGAATGTGCCCCTTCCTCACTTGAGTGGATTGGTCCTTGATGGGTGTGTGGAATGCTCTCTAAGTGCTCAAAATGATAGGTTTGGATTGAATTTGAATTATGAGGATAGATGAGATGAATTGGATTAGATGATTGAGAGATTCTGAGGATATGATAGGAGGAAGATAGAAGAGAAATGGACAGCATGAGGATGCTATCAGAAGTGGATCTTTTTGTGAAGAAATGATCATCCAACTTATAGATTGGAGGAGACCAATGAAGGGCCAAGATTGATTTTCTTATGGAGGGCTGAGATTGATTTGAGATAGAAGGCATGGATCAAGGGCGCCTTGGGAAAATGAATAGGAATATAAAATTCCTTGAGAAAATGGGGGGAAAGGAAATTTGAATTTCAAAATGAGGAATTAAAAATTCCAAAATAAGGATGCATTGAGGGATTCAAAGAAATTTGAATTTATTTGAGAGAATCAATGTTGACGTGACATGAGTGGGAATTAAAAACTGGAGAATAATGATAAGCATGATTATGAGAGATTCTAGAAGGATTAATTAGGTTGAGTGGGATTAGGAAAATATGATTTGTAGGAATCACATGAATAGGTTGATTAATTAAAATTAATAAACTAAGTGGGTTTAGAGGAAATAATTATTCGAGGGGACTTTAGAAGAATCGGGGAATACTTAATTTATTTGATAAATTAATTAATAGTGACAAGATTAATTAAATTGGATTTAATTGGCACTGAGAGGAATAAGGTTAACACAATTAAATCAATTAATTGTGTTGGAAAGCTTAAATTAATTTAAATATTAATTTTAGATGTCTACATTTTGCCTCTCTTTGATACAGTGTCGTGAAATGATGTTATATCAAAGAAGAATAGAATGTAGTGGAAGAAAAAGGATAAGGACTAGTAGCATGATGCCCCGGTCATAAGGTGAGGAAAAGTGACGAGGAGGAAGGATGACGAGGAAGTAGTTGTATGCCCCCTCAAGAGGACATGCGGGTTGAAAGAACACGGGTATGCTCTCGAAATGGATTAGAAGACTAGGTTAAGAGAGGAGGAGGATGGAGATGGATGGATAAATTGGAGTCTTTGAATGTAATGAGATGGATGAATGAAATTGAATGAGTGGATAGGATTTCTTGTTGAACAGATATGGAGAGCAAACCTAGATTTGATATTGCCATGGATAGTCTACACCACTAATTATAAGAACCAGGATGATATGAAGATCTGAGGCATGGATTGACGCTTAGTCAAATAGGAATGCCTTGCACACAATCATGTAAGTGTTGATAAACACTAATGCAGGGTTTCCGGTACGTACAAGGAAGACCTTGAAATACACCATGCCATTAAAACTATGCCCCATTATACACCGGCCAAGACATACCAAGATATAGGATGATCAAGGTAGTCCTGAACAAGTATAGTCCTGGGACACAAGATGAAAATAAAAAAGAAAAGCTCAAGCATGCAAACAACATGCACATGACCAATTGACATCTCTTGCCAAGATTAGGACATGGATTTGGATAAACTACCAGACTAGGGAAGGATGCATCCTAATGGGCAGGTGATGGATTTGGATGAACTGCCAGACATGGAAAGGATGCATCCCAATGGGTAGGGTGTGGATAGATTCATGGATGACAAAAGATAAATTGGATGTGCAAGGTTTGTAGATGAGAGGATTGCCACTTGGATTTGATTAGCATAGGATGGATGGGTGCTTGGATTAGGCACAAGTCAGTGTGAGCTCAGGTAGATGGGAAAAGCTTAGTTTGATGGATTGGATAGGATGGATGAAGGATCAATGATTAGATAGGAAAAAAAAAGGGGATGGATGATTGAGTAGGATTGGATTGGGGATGGGATTAATGATTGAATTGGAAGAGATGGAGAATATGATTGGATGAGATAGGATTGGATTAGAAATTGGATAGGATGGGGTGGATTGGTGGATATGATTTGATTGACTGGAACTAATGACAAGGGAGAACCAAGGATTGGTAAAAGGATGATGGATGGATGGAGGGAGATATTGTTTGGATAGGTGACAGATGGATCAAGTGGATGGATATGGAGAAATAAAGGATTGAGGGTAGGATGATGGAGACCCAAGGACTATGTTGCAAAGGAGGAAAATGCCCCACTAAGGGTAGTGGAATGAAGGATAGGAAAGATGGTGGATAATAATGTGTGAGGTGGAAAGATAATGTTTAATGGATATGGATGGTAGAGGTATTAAGGCTTGTGTTTTCCAAAGCATGCATGCATATACATTATTTTGCCTCTATATGATCAAGTCCAAAGATAATAATGGAGGATTCATTTTGATAGGATGAGGGATATGAGGTGAAAGATATGGGTAGGATAGTCAAGATGAAAGATAGGAAAGGAGAATGGACTTAGATAGGATGCAAATGGATGGGTTGATTACATGGATGAAGCTTGCCCCCAAGTGTAGAGTGCAAGAGGAGGGAATCACACATGACGCTTGTTTGCCAAGTTTTCATCATGGTACTTACCCAAGGCGCCACAAGAAGTGATTTTCAATGTTGGATGAAATGATTTTTCTTTACTTTTTTTGATTTTTTTTTTTTTAACTTTTTTTTCTTTTAATTTTTTTTTTTTCTTGATTTTTTGATTTTTTTTGAATTTTTGGAATAGTTTGGATGGATAAGGATGAGGATGAGTGGATAGTGGATGCGTGAAGGAGGAAGGAAGGACTCAAGCATCTAGCTCCATGGATGGTATCCCTTAATATTGCTTTGAACTGGAGGTATGCTCATAGATGTTGGTAACAATAGTTGGGGAGATGAAATGGATAGGGAATGGAAGATAAGGATTTACAAAGGATTGGACTAACAGAATGGGATTGTGAAAAATGGATGGTGGATGATGGATGGGGTTATAAAAAATTTGTGGAAGATCAACATTGGCACACACCTTGAAGGGTGGTGGAGTAGTGGAGGAGAGGATTTTGGATTAGATGGAGGATAAAGTGTGGATTTTCAAAAATGTGGACCCAAAATAGAAGAGGGGGATGATAGAGTTGGGATGGGGGATTTTGAAGATGGAGGAGCGTTAGATGGAGGACTTATGAACAAATGGAGATTTTGGATTAGCAGGTTTGGATGCCAATTTTGATTTTACTTTGAGATGCATTGCTTCTTTAAGTAGTTTGGGAATCCACATAGTTTTTGATTTTTTCTTTTGGGGCCTTTGTGGCCTTTTTGATTTTTCTTTCTTTCAGATCATATTTTTCTTTTGAGCATGTCATTTTGAGGGAACATGCTAATCCTTTGATTTTTTATGGATTTTGAGCTTTATGCTTTTTAGATTGGGCATCGAAATTGCTTCCAATGGAAATGGGATGGGTGAATGTGGATGAATGACTTAAGGATTTTATGGATGGTGGGATGATGGAAGGAGAGTGTTGGGAGGCATTAAATGATATGTGCCTTTTTTGATCTTTCTTAGGGATTATTTGAGGTGATAGGGTAGCAGATGGAGGGATGTAAGGACCCAAAATGGATGTGGAAGATGAGGGATGGTGGGATTTTGATTTATATGAAGGGCCTTTAGATTTAGGAGGAAAAGGAGATGTACCAACATCTTGAGTGTTATCTTGAGGACCCTTATTATTTTGGAAATAAGATGCGAGTCCATTTTGAAGGGGATGGGATGTGGAAGGTGTATTAGGATCTTTAGATGGATTGGTATCATGACATGGAGATGAATGGATACTTTGATCTTGAATAGGGAGGGTATCATGAGATGGAGTGGGAGGGGTGATTGGATCGTGAGATGGAAGAGGATCATGCGATGGAGGGAGAGGATTGGATGGAGAAATCATATGATCATGAGAGGAAGTGGAGGGGATGGGACCATTAGATGGAGTGGTAGGTGATGCATCATGAGATGGAGAGGATTCTATGCTAGCATGCTTTGGAAAAATATTTTGGCATGTTTGGAGTTGTAGGGATTGTGTGATGAAGGAGGATATGTGATGTAGAGTGGATTGTCTCTCACCGGTTTGTGCTACCTTGTCTAGGTATCTCCTCCAAGCTACACAAGAACCATCCAATTATTCTACACCTCACACCCTCTAGGGGTCTACAAGACTTACCCTCTCTGACCTTCCCAAGGTCCTTAGGCTAGGATAAGATCTTGTTCTTTTCTGAGTTCCATTTTCTTGCTTCGGAGACCTTGTTTACCCACTCTCTTTCACACTCAACCTGAGAGTTCAACCCCTCTACCACAAAATCTTCATTCCCACACTACACAAATTAGGTTGGACAATTTTGGATGGATTCCAAACCCTATTCCTTACTCAGGAGATTGTGACACTTACTGGTTTGATGTTTTACAAACAGGTTGCACTTTTAGGCTTAACCAGTTCTATTAGCCCTGTCAGCGAGGTTTTTTGCATCCACCGGTTAAACTTCTTGAACAACCATATGAAATCTTGGACATTATAGACACCCTCTTGGGGTTTACATACAATATCTCAAAACCGAATGTGGGTTTTTTCTCTAACATATATAACCCTTACCAGTTAACTAGGCCTAATTGCCCATTTCTAGGCCTTAAAAATAGGGATTGGTTAAGACTCCTTCACCAGTTTGATTTCCTGAGTATATTGATGATAGTTTGGGGTCTACACCTATATTAACTTCCAAACCTATCATACTTCTCCTTCCCCCACCAGACGCACCCAATTAGGGCTTGTTATCCATGATTCCTAACGCTTGCCAGCTCAACATGCCAAGCTTAGGGTATGGTGGAAAATCTATGATTTGGCTTCCCCTAACTCAAAACCAAAAAGAAAAATAAAATACATTGCAACCTAACATTTCATAAGGTTTCAGAGTGGTAATCCACCATGGAACATTAGGTTGGAGCCATTTTTCTCTCAAAACCTTGGTTTTTAGGGCTCTTGAACCTGTCTGCAACAAAATGAAGATTATTTACAACCTATAACACTTAAAGACTCCAAATAAAAAAAAATGAAGGTAAGAAACTAGTATAACAATCCATTATCCTATTTTGGGATTCTCAATCCATACAGGTTGTACGAACTTGCAAAGAACGTCAAAACTCAGAAGAACACACCAAATGGGAAATCAAAACTTGTTTATTTGCCTTCAGATCTTCAACAAGTTTCAAAAATGCTTTGTCCTTGGTCTTTCCAAGCCTTATACTAGCCTTGAAGTAGTTACAAATTCTCACAAACAACTAACCATTGGTGTATTAAAAATGTTGCAAAGTTGTTGTGAGCAACTTTTTCAACTTTTGTAATTTATTGCATAAGTAAGCATTTTTTCTCAAACCCAAACTTGGTCACTTTCAAATGACTCATATGACCTTAACAACTTCAAAACAACATCAACCAACCTACATTAACCGAAAACAACTTATCCTATTAAAAGTTATCTACCTGGCACCCTTAACAACTCATATGCCAACATTGGCTAAACAAATAATCTTAGGGCCCTTCATTCATTTGAGCACACACTCTATGGCCTCATGGCCTTCTTAAAAAACTAGAAACATGATTCCAACATCCTGGAAACAAACTCAACAAAACTGGCTAAGTGCCCCTGTACCATACTCCCGGAGTAGGAAAAACTCAAGTCCCTTGAGTGGATAGGGCTTGAACAGTGGGTCCATGCTTCAGTATATCCCCTTTAGACATCCATGTAGCTTTAGATTTAGGGATACTTGTCCATTTAACCAAGTAGTCTCTGTAGACTCCTTTCCTAGTCCTTTTGACAATCTTGGAGTCCAAAATACAGTCCAATGTCACCGGTTGGCATGGAGGTAGGTCTTGTATCCAATCTACTTCTTTAGTAGCAGTAGTCTCTTCTTGGTTTGCAACTAACTGAGTTCCTTTATACTGAAACAAATCAGATACATTAAAGATTGGTGATATACCCAAGTTTGGTGGTAGTTCCACCTTATAGGCATTATTGCCAAACTTATGCACAACCTTAAGAGGTCCAATCTTCTTCATGAACAGTTTGCTAGGTTGTCCCTTAGGAAGTCTCTCCTTTCTTAGTTAGGCCATAACTAGATCTCCTATCTTGTAGTGTACTCCTCTTCTTGTTTTGTTTGCTTGTGTCTTGTACTTCTCATTGTTCTGCTGCAATGTCTTCTTGACTTGTTCATGGATCTCCTTCATATTCTCTGCAAAATTTTCACCTTGAGCACTCCTATTATTCATAGAACTGAGATCTCTGAGTTCTAAGATACCCCTTGGATGACATCCATATACAATCTCAAATGGACTCCAACCTGTGCTTCTATTGACAGAGTCATTGTAGGCATACTCTGCTTGTCCAAATACTAGATCCCAAACTTGACCATGTTGTTTGGTGAGACATCGTAGTAAATTACCTAAGGACCTATTTGCTACTTTAGTTTGACCATCAGACTATGGATGGTATGCAGATGAAAAAGATAGATTAGTACCAAGTTTCTTCCACAAGGTTCGCCAAAAGTGACTCACAAATTTTGTATCCCTAGCACTCACAATGCTAAGAGGAAAACCATGGATCCTAACAATATCTTTGAAGAACAACCCTGCTATGTAGGAGGCATCATTAGTGTGTTTGCAAGGAACAAAGTGTACCATCTTGTTGAATCTATCCACTATGACATAGACACTATCATATCCTCTTGGAGTTCTATGTAAACCAAGAACAAAGTCCATACTCACACACTCCCATGGCCTTGTTGGTATGGCTAGAGGCTGATATAAACCTGCATTGATGGAAGTACCCTTAGCCATTTGACAAATAACACATTTCTCCATAAATCTTCTAACATTTGACTGTAGTTTAGGCCAATGGTAGAACCTGCCAACCTTCTCTAAGGTCTTGTCAAGACCAAAATGTCCACTTAGACTGTCTTGATGTTTATCCTTGATGATATTGTCTCTCATAGAGAAATATGGTATGCAAAGTAGGTATCCTTTAAACAATAAGCCTTCCTGCAATATAAAATCAGAATAGGCAACATGACAAGCATTAACAAACTTTGAGCATACATCATATGCTTCACCAAAATCTATCACCTTGGTAGAGATCTTTGAGGTCATTTAACCCCACACTTTGTAGCCGTACTCATTGAATGGTTAGATCCCTTCTACTCAAGGCATCTGCTACCTTATTAGTGACTCCTTTCTTGTGTTTGATGGAAAAAGTGTAAGCATGCAAATACTCAACCCACTTGAGGTGTCTTTCATTCAATTTCTCCTGCCTATTCAAAAAACTAAGTGCATGATTATCAATGTAGACTATGAACTCTTTAGGTAACAAGTAATGCCGCCACTTATTGAGTGCTTTCACCATGGCATATAACTCTAGATCATAGGTAGAATACTTTTGTTTTTCTTCATTGAGCTTCTTAGAGAAAAATGCAACCGGGTGACCTTCTTGTCTTAGAACGACCCCTATAGCCAACTTGCTGGCATCACATTCTATAGTGAAGAGATGGTTGAAATTGGGGAGCCTAAGGTAAGGAAGTTCTGCTACCTTTTGTTTTAACAACTCAAACCCTTTGTCTGCTGCACTAGTCCACTTAAGCTGACCTTTAATCCCACCTTTGATGGTGTTCAAGATAGGTGCACACACATGGCTACAACCTCTAATGAATTTCTTATAAAAAGAATCTAAACCATGGAAACTACAACCTTGAGAACCGACAAAACCAAGATACACTAATTCATTTTTAAAAAAATCACATTTATCCAAGTTGATCATCAACTTTTCTTGATGTAGCTTCCTCAAAACTTGATTTAGATGTTTGATATGCTCCTCCTTTGACTTGCTAAAAATCAGAATGTCATCAAGATAAAAATTAAAAAACTTACCAATGAACTCTGCAAGAACTTCATTCATGAGTCTCATGAAGGTGCTAGGTGCATTTGTGAGCCGAAAGGGCATCACCAACCATTCATATAACCCTTCATTTTTTTTAAAGGCTGTCTTCCATTCATCACCAGGTTTGATCCTAATTTGATGATAGCGTGATTTCAAATCCACTTTAGAAAAGTAACAAGATCTACCTAGGTAGTCCATTAGATCCTCAATCCTTGGCATTGGAAACCGGTATTTAATAGTGATTTTGTTGATGGCCCTTCAATCAATGCACATCCTCCACTTACCAACTTTCTTAGGTGCCAAAAAAGTAGGCACTACACATGGACTTAAACTCTTCATTATCAACCCCTTAGCTAGCAATTCTTGCACTTGCTTTGCTATTTCCTCATTTTAAGTAGGTGTCATTTTGTAAGCAACTTTTTTTGGCAAAGTTGAACTAGTTATGGGGTCTATCTGATGGTTAATATCTCTCATAGGGGGTAAGGCATCTGGTATCTCATTGACAACTATGTCTTTGTACTGGTCTATTAAGGTTTGCACATCTTGTGGTATCACCAATTTGGTTTCAATATTTGTTTCTTCTTTGGGTTTCAGTATAAGAGCACATCCTTGGTTCCCTTCATGCTTCAACAATTTCAAGAACTCCTTCCCACTAAGCATCATAACACTTGATCCAACATGTGTTTCTTCTCCTTGATCAATCAAGGGATCCATTTGAAACTTTCTACCCTCCTTGGTGATAACATGAGAATTCTTCTCACCATCATGTATGGCTTTGACATCATACTACCAAGGTCATCCTAACAACAAGTGACATGCATCCATGGGTAATATGTCACATAACACACTATCCTTGTAATCTCCTATTTAAAAGTATACCCAATCTTTCTCATCTACAAGCACACACCGACCTTTACTCATCCAAGATACCTTATAGGGGGTGGTATGTTGTAACCTTTTCAATTTTAGTTTGTCTACCATCTCAACTACTACAATGTTCTCAGTAGACCCTTAATCTACTATAAATTTATAAATCTTACCATGAGATCTGAAGGTGGTTTTGAAAAGTGTCTTCCTTTTTGTAGGTTCTTTGGACTGTGGTACCTTCAACAAGGTCTTTCTTAGCATCAGGTTCTCTCCATCTAGGAATGGTCCTGCCTTGCTGATTGGTGAGGTAACACTTTGATAATCCTCCTCTTGCACCAACTGAGTTCTCCTATCTCCCATGTGAGAGCTTGAAGTCTTTTCAGGACACTGGTTCATGGTATTCCCCACTTGATGACAATGGTAGCATTTTATAGTGAAGACTATGGTTCCTCTTCCCGAATTGCCAAATCTGCCTCTATAGTTATTTCTTCCTCTAGAGTTGCCTCTAAACTATCCTCCTTTGTTAGGGTTATCACCACCATTCTCTGATTGATTGCCTTCATAATTCTTGCTGGGATTATAGCCCCTTCCAAAGGTGCCTCTTCCCTTGTAACCTCTGCCACCTCTACCAATTTGATTATGTTCACCTTTCCTTTTGATCTTATCTTCTTCTCTCAAGGCTAACTAAAAGCATTTATGAATTATGTCAGGCGCTATCATGCTGATCTCATCTTGAATATTTTGTCTAAGGCCATTTAAGTACCTTGCAACCTTCTCCACTTCTTCCTCTTGCTTCCTAGCTCTTAGGGTAAGTTTGTTGAACTTCTCTGTATAAGCACTCACATACATTTCTCTTTGTTTCAAATTCTGCAACTTCTTGTGCATCTGCACCTTATAATCTACCAGTAAGAATTGAGTTTTAATCCCGATTTTCATTCTTTCCCAAGAGATGATCTTGTTTCTCCCGGTTTGTTCTCTTTCTTCTTGCATCATGTTCCACCACACTAGGGATGATCCCTTCAACCTTGACTTGGCCAAATTGACCCTATTTTCTTCTGCAACTTCCTTGTATTCAAAATGATTGTTCAAGGCTTTTACCCAATCCAATAACTCTTATCCATTCAGGCTTCCACTATAGATAGGTAAACCTTCTATGTTGTCTTTATTGAGTGACTTGAGGGCATCCAAGAAGATCTGCTAATCTTTTCTCAACTCCTTCTTTTCTGTTGTGACTCCTATCACATCTACATCTTTTCATCATTGGTTTCATCACCCCATTCAGTGACCTTGCCCTTCCCTTTATTGGTTTCTTGCTCTCGAGCTTCACTAAGCATATCTTGGACCAACTTCTTGATGGACTATTGGCTCATTGCCTTTGGTGGCATGCTGCTAGCTTCTAACTCTACCTCCAGGTCTAATAAACACCACTTTGTTCAATCAATTGGCTCTGATACCAATCTGATGTAGAGTGGATTGTCTCTCACCGGTTTGTGCTACCTTGTCTAGGTATCTCCTCCAAGCTACACAAGAACCATCCAATTATTCTACACCTCACATGCTTTAGGGGTCTACACGAATTACCCTCTCTGACCTGCCTAGGGTCCTTAAGATAGGATAAGCCCCTGTTCTTTTGTGAGTTCCATTTTCTTGCTTCGGAGACCTTGTTTACCCACTCTCTTTCACACTCAACCTGAGAGTTCAACCCCTCTACCACAAGATCTTCATTCCCACACTACACACATTAGGTTGGATGATTTTGGATGGATTCCCAACCCTATTCTTTAATTAGGAGCTTCTGACACTTACCGGTTTGATGTTTTACAAACAAACTGCACTTTTAGGCTTAACTGGTTCTAGTAGCCCTGTCAGCGAGGTTTTCTACATCCACCGGTTATACTTCTTGAACAACCCTATGAACTATTGGACATTCCAGACACCCTTTTTTGGGTTACATACAATATCTCAAAACCGGATGTGGGTTTTTTCTCTAACATATATATCCCTTACCGGTTAACTAGGCTTAATTGCCCCTTTCTAGGACTTAAAAATAGGGATTGGCTAACACTCCTTCACTGGTTTGATTGCCTGAGTATATTGATGATAGTTTAGGGTCTGTGCTTCCATATGAAGTTATAAACCTATCATACTTCTCCTTCCCCCACAGGATGCACCCAATTAGGGCCTGTTATCCATGATTCCTAACGCTTGCCAACTCAACGTGCCAAGCTTAGGGTATGGTGGCAAAACTCTGATTTGGTTTCTCGTGACTCAAAACCGAAAAGAAAACATAAAATACATTGAAAACTAACATTTCACAAGGTTTCAGAGTGGTAATCCACCATGGAACATTAGGTTGGAGCCATTTTGCTCTCAAAACCCTGGTTTTTAGGGCTCTTGAACCCGCTTGCAACAAAATAAAGATTATTTACAACGTATAACACTTCAAGACTCAAAACAAAAAAACAAAATGAAGGTAAAACACCAGCCTAACAATCCATGACCTTGTTTTGGGATTCTAAATCTGTATAGGTCATACGAACTTGCAAAGAACATCAAAACATGTAAGAACACACCAAACGGGAAACCAAAACTTGTTTATTTGCCTTCAGATCTTCAATAAATTTCAACAACAGTTTTTCCTTGGTCTCTTTGAGCCTTATACTAGCCTTGGATTATTTACAAATTCTCACAACCAATTGTGACAACCAACTAACCATTGGTGTATGAAAAATGTTGCAAAGTTGTTGTGAGCAACTTTTGCAATTTGTTGCATAAGTGAGCAATTTTGCTCAAACCCAAACTTGGTCACTTTCAAATGAATCATATGACCTTAACAACCTCAAAAAAACATCAACCAACCTACGTTAACTCAAAAACAACTTATTCTATTAAGTGTTCTACTTGGCACCCTTAACATCTCATATGCACACATTGGCTAAACAAAGACTCTTAGGGCCCTTTCATTCATTTGAGCACACACTCTATGGCCTCTTGGCCTTATTACAAAACTAAAAACATGATTCCAAGATCTTGGAAACAAACTCAACAAAAAATTTTAAGTGCCCTTGTACCAATATGGAAGCTTTGATGTGAGTAGATGGAGGAATTGGGGTATCATGAAGTGCAGGGGATTGGGATTTTTTTTGAAGTGGAGGTGATTGGGGTGGATGGAGGACTTGAGGAGACTTGGCCACTTTGTTTCAAGGTCGGGATTTTGTCTTCTTTGATAGCATGTCTTGGATAAGATTATGGATGATGGGTTTGGAGGACGTTGATAATATGGGTTTTGGGGGATTAGGATTACATGGAGGATTAAGATTAGATGGGGGATGAGGATTGGATGGAGGATTAGGATAATGGATTGGGGAATTAGGATTAATTCTTGGAGGACTATGGAGTAAAGGATTTGGATGGGGAGTAGAGGTAATGAATGTGATGTAAAAGGATGGGGATTGGGATGTATATGAGAGGAGAGATGAAGGTATATATGTGGATGAGGGATAATATGGAGATACAGATGGGGAATAAGATGAATTTCCCTTGTCAAAGGTAGAGGAAGGATAAGAGATATGATATGGATTGGGATTATGTGCAATGTGTTGAGGTTGGATGGATGAAGGTATGATAGGTGGATGAGAGATTATGGGTTTGACTTGGTAGGTAGGTTAAGGTGGTTCGTGAACTTCCATGAGAATCTGCTCATACCAAGATTTGAAATTATGGGTGGCCATGTTGGGAATGAGGGATTAGATTGGAATTTTGGAGGAGAAAGATGATGAAGATGATGTTAAATGAAGATGAGGATTAGGACTTTGCTTTGAATGATGATGGATTGGATTTGATTAGATTTGGATTGGATTAGAAATTGGATTGGATTTGATTTGATTGGACTTGATTTGGTTGGATTTTCTTTAATTGGATGAGGACTTGATTTGATTGGATTGGTCCTTTGATTAGGACTTGATTGGATTGGATTGGATTGGATTGGATTGGATTGGATTGAATTGGATTAAAGGATTGTATGATTGATTGATGAAGGATTGGATAATCAGATTAGAAAGATGGATTGATTGATTGATTGTAATTTTGGAGATTTGACTGGATTAGAAGGAAAATTATTATGGAAGAATGGATAGATAATGGGAAAGGGGAAGGCTACCCAAAGTCGGATGAATGATTTGGACAAAAATATTCGTTGAGGAAGGATGATTGTTTGAATGGATGAAACTGAATTGGGGATTGGAGAATTAATTGGATAGATAGAAATGGATTAAAGATTTGATGATGATAAGATGGAATTTGGAAAGAGGGAGAATTGATTGGTTGGAGGAATGATGGACTTGGCAAGAGATTTCAAGCAATTAATATGGGTTGGCCACTGATGCACATAGAGAATCCAAGTACACCGTTAGACTATCCTGGGAAGTTGGATGAGGAGGAAAACCTTTGCTTGCTGACTTAGGTACACACCCAATACCTAATCAGAATACGACCACTGAGTCTCACACAATGGATTCTCAATGTCGTATTAGCTGACTCCAAATGCTAATGGGGGCATGAAATGGCAAGTCTCTTGGGGGAGTTACTATCTCCCTTGCACAAAGATTATCCACCTTTCGGAGGTGAACCGGGTGGCTTCTAACCCTAGAGCTTTTAGTATGGATTTCCATTCGAAGACTACTCCTTGTAGTTGTGCAAGCGCGATTGAGGCCTATAGCCCTACAAAGTACCAATCAAGATGTAGTCACGCAAGTGTGATTGAAACCTCAAGGGGCCCTACAAAGTGCTTGATATGAGAGTGAACTCTCAAATATCTCTGCCCTCCAAAACTTTCATCTCAAGAGGCCTATTTATTATAGCGATTTAGAATGCCTAGGTCCGACTGTACTCACTTGGGTCGTTCCCCTCTCACCAATGCCTAAGTAAATCGGGAAGGCATGCCCGCTAAGGGTAAACGCGTCCAAGAAAATAAGAAAAGTTTTAAGGGTCTGGATTTCTGATTGTCTATATAGAAAAGAGCATACTCTCCTACCTCTACACTTTCCTCAAACAATGTTCTTTTACCCCTTAATTTGATCTAAGTGCCTAAGAAAATAATTAAAAAGACACAATGTTTTCTTGTATCTCCTTAGGCAACCTGCAAGAATGATGGATTAGTAGTCATATGGTTTGAGCAATATATTCTTTGACAAGCGAAATCTTGGACTAACATTTTGCAAAAATACTTGTTAAGCTGTCAAAAACATCCAAAAACTCCTAATCCTGAAATGCCCTAAAATTTGACCATCTAAAAGTTTGGAAGATCTTCAAAAAACTAGATTTTGCATTATAACTCTTGGAGGTCTAAAACCCCTCTCAAACATCTTGACAATATATATGGAATATAACTTAAAGTTATATTCCATATATAAAACTCCTAAAAAAAAACTCTTTGTTATTGATACAAGTAAACAGAGAAAAAAACTTGTACGAGTTCTCTCACCTTCCTATATGAGAATTCGCAACTTACCATACGATTATAGATAAAAACTCGTACTATATACAACAGAAACTGGTATTGGTAGAAAGAATAGAAGATCAAAAAACAAAAAATAAAAAGAGGATTAACAGAAGCTCGTATGAGATATCCCAACAGACCATATGACAATTAATAGATGAACATACGAGAAAAGATGTAGACTCACATTATACCTAACATAAACTCGTACGAGCTTTCGTGCTAAAGTGGAACCTGCGACAAAAACTCACAAAAAACTTGCAAAAATGGTTAAATTTAGGGACGTGGGTCCCACCGAGCATGCCAGAATGAAGAGGGGAAAATATAGCAAGGTAAGATTAGATGGTTAGAATCCAAAGAAAGCATAAAACATTAAACAAACCACATATACCTTGCTAATTCTACCTTCTCCTTCGGATTAGACCTTCGATGAAGTGAAGAATGCAGGTCCCTTCCTCACTTGAGTGGATTGGTCCTTGATGGGTGTGTGGAATTCTCTCCAAGTGCTCAACAAGATAGGTTTGGATTGGATTTGAATGATGAGGATAGATGAGATGAATTGTATTATATGATTGAGAGATTATAAGGATATGATAGGAGGAAGATAGAAGAGAAATGGACAGCATGAGGATGCTATCAGAAGTGGATCCTTTGTGGGGAAATGATCATCCAACTTATAGATTGGAGGAGGCCAATGAAGGGCCAAGATTGATTTGCTTATGGAGGGTTGAGATTGATTTAAGATAGAAGGCATGGATCAAGGGTACCTTGGGAAAATAAACAGGAATATAAAGGGGGAAAGAAATTTGAATTTCAAAATGAGGAATTAAAAATTCCAAAATAAGGATGCATTGAGGGATTCAAAGAAATTTGAATTTCTTTGAGAGACTCAATGTTGATGTGACATGAGTGGGAATTAAAAATTGGAGAATAATGATAAGCACAATTATGAGAGATTCTAGAAGGATTAATTAGGTTGAGTGGGATTAGGAAAAAGTGATTTGTAGGAATCACATGAATAGGTTAATTAATTAAAATTAATTAACTGAGTGGGTTTAGAGGAAATAATTATTGGAGGGGACTTTAGAAGAATAGGGGAATAATTAATTAATTTGATAAATTAATTAATAGTGACAAGATTAATTAAATTGGATTTAATTGGCATTGAGAGGAATAAGGTTAACACAATTAAATCAATTAATTGTGTTGACAAGATTAAATTAATTTAAATATTAATTTTAGATGTCTATAATATGAATATAAAGCAAAAAGAGAAGTCAGACTTGCATTATTTTCACCTTCATTTTTCTCATAAATCTCCCTTAAATTTTTATTTATTTTTGTCTTCTTAAGCTTGCTAATGTGGGGTTTGACATGTTACTTGAACTTATTGAGTGTGGAATTGATGGTCCAGCACCAAGAGTCCCAACTGAAGATGGTGTTTGTTGCACATTTGATGGAGTATTAGCTTGAGTGTTTGGGGTTATCCTTATACTTGATGATGGTGTCATTTGACCACTTTGTAGGAGTGCTTGCTGGTATAAAATATTCATTTTCTTCTTATGGTAGGTTGGCTGCAATATTAATTTTCTTTATCCAAGCTTCCATCCCATGCTTCATCTTCTATGAACTACACATCTCTACTGATTATAACCTTTTTGCTGATTGGATTGTATAACTTCTAATCCTTGGATTCATCACTATATCCAACAAATATACATTTTCTCCTTTGTTGTTGAACTTTCTCCTTAATTCATCAGGCACATATGCATATGCCACACATCCAAATACTCTCATATTAGAAACATTATGTTTTCTTCCACTCCATGCTTCTTCCAAAATCATATTATTGACACTTTTAGTGAGAAATCTATTAATTATATATGTTTCACATGCTATAGCTTCAAACCAATACTCATTTGACAAATGTTTTTCTTTCAACATGCTTCTTTCTATTTCCGTTATTGTCCTATTTTTCCTTTTAGAGCTAACATTTTGTTGAGGGGTGTAGCTAGTGGTAAATTGTTTGTGGATTCCATGGTCTTTGCAAAACTTGATGAAGTCATTTTAAATGTCTTCACCACCTCTATTCATTCTCAATGCTTTGATGTGATGACCACTTTGCTTCTCAACAAGAGCCTTGAATTGATGAAAATAATCAAAGACTTCACTCTTTTGTTTTAGAAAATAGACCCATATCTTCCTTGTGAAATAGTCAATGAATGTAAAGAAGTAGTTACAACTTCCACCAATTGAGGGTGTTTGCATTGGTCTACACAAATCTGAATGAACAATTTTCAATGGTTTGTTTACCCTTATTGACTTTCCCATTTAAAATGATTCTCTATGTTGTTTACCCAAAATGAAACCTTCACATATTCTATCCATTTTGTTTATTAGTGGCGACCCCTTCTTCATTCTTTTCTTATGCAATAGGTTTAATATTCCAAAATTTTAATGCCATAACCAATTTTCATCCTTAATTTCAGCTTGATAAATTATTTGGGGGACTACTACAACTTTCTCTTCATGCACTTGTGGGTTCATTGAGGGGTGTTCTTGAGGAAGTGCTACCTTCAAATCTAATTTTATCCTTAGGGGAAGAATTTGATTGCTTCTCATTTGGAATTTTTCTATTAGCTGATTGCTTGGAAATTTGTTAAAAATTGTGCATTCTTCATTCTTGAAAAAGACTTGATACCCCTTTTGAATGAGCTTCCCTATGCGCATTAAGTTATGTTTTAGCCGAGGAACAAAATACACATTTGCAATAAACTTTTTCTCCCCCTTTTTGGTTAGAATGTTGACACTTCCTTTACCCATAACTAAAACTTTGTTGTCATTCCCCAATGTTACATCTGATTTTACACTTTCATCCGAACTATAAAACATTTCTAAATTCTCATTCATATGATTCTTGCAAATTGAATTTAAAAACCATGTCTTTTAAACTTTCTTGTGCTACATTGCAAGCTATAAACATGTTGTCTTGATTTTGGTTTTCTTTGGTGAAATTTGTACTTTGTTGTCTAGAACCTTATTGTTTCTTTCTACATTCACTTAAATCATGCCCAAACTTCTTGCAATAATGATATTGGACTGAATATTTATCACACCTTTGGCTATGAGGCTGATTTTGAGTGGATGTTTGATGGTTGCATCTTCCACTTGAGCTTGATGGGTTGCTTCTTCCACCTTTATATGAGTTCCTTTGTCTACCTCTGAAATTTGATCTTCCTCTACCTCTACTATGGCTAATTGAAACTTGTGTCTTGAATGCATGCTCCAAATTTGAATTTGTTGACCTGCTTAGTCTATGCTCATGAGAAATAAGTGATGCATGTAGTTCATCAACTGAAAAATTATGAAAGATTCTTTGTCTCTTCTATGGACACCACAATTGATTTGAACCTTGTAAGAAGACTTCTCAAAATATTTTCAACCACTCTCTTCTCTTCAAGGGTTTCACCATGCAATTTGATTTGGTTTACCAATCCAATGATTTGAGTAAAAAATGAGTCTATTGTTTCAGAATCCTTCATGTAAATTGTTTCAAAATTTCTTCTCAACATTTGCAACTTAGTATTTTAACCTTTTCCATTCCTTGATAGGTTGTTTGAGAAATGTCCGATTCTTTCTTGAACTTTTTTGCTACTTGAATCCTTGGAAAAATTCTTTTGTTCACTTCTTGAAAGATGAAGAAGAGGGCTTTTGAATTCTTTTTTCTATTTTCCTTCAAAATGTCTTTCTTTGCTTGAGTTAATGCATTATATGCTACTACATCTATTGGTTTTGGGTAGCCATTCTCAACAAGCTCCCATAAATCTTGAGCACAAAATAATGCCTTCATTGTGATTACTCAGTAATCATATTTTTTCCCATTGAACTGTTGGATCTATGGATTTATCAAACTTGTGCTTGGAGTTGCCACAATTGTAAAACCCATTTGACTCCTTGAACAACTTTCTAAATCACTTCACCCAATAACCTTCTTCTCTGATACCACTAATGTAGAGAGGTAGAAGATAAAAGAAATAAAAAAATAGAGAACAAATAAAATAGAGGTGAATTCAAACTTCACTTGAAATGTTGCATATATTTTTATATATCAAAAACATACAAAATTGTGATACAAAACAAATTTGTTCTTATATTTCAAAACACAAATAAAATAGAAACCCCTGTTCTTGTTGTTGTTACTACAACAATAATCTACCCCTGTTTCTCTCTTTCATTCATCCCCAAAAACTTGACTTTGCTTTTCTTTGGGTATTATACTATTGTTTCAGCTTCTAGAGTTTTCTGCATTGTTCTTTTCATACTTACCTAAAACTTAAAGACTATCTAGTATTTGTATTCCTAGCAAATGGTAATAAATAAACACAAAACATTCAATGAAAATAGGATGACAAAAGGGAAAATCTTTTAATCAAGATTATACAACTATATTTATTTAAAATATATCATGTGCAAGTGAAGTATCAAACGTAAGGAGGACTGAAGAAGAGATGGCAGAAATGGGAAGTGAGAATGAACTACAAAGCAAATAAATATGGCAGATGTGATTAGACTCCAACATTCCTCAACTAAAAGAGTTCAGAGAGATGGGAGAAGCAATGATTGTTATGTTGAGGTCGATAGTTGGGAGCTTGGAGCCAAGATGCAATGTACGTCTTGTTATGGATGTGGAAGCATAAACCCAGAAGAGTAAAATATTGCAGCACAAATTAGTTGCAAAGAAATAATATAGAGAATTAAATAAAAAATAGAACAACACATAAGAAGCTGATTTACGTGGTAAAACCTTGACAAAACATCAAGGAAATATCCATGGGGCAAGGTATCGGTAATTTTATTGCTTAGAGAAAATAATTACAATCTTCATAGTTGCTCCTATCATAATTGCTCTTGCAATTTTACAAATCTCAACAATTTCTCTTGCAATTTACAATATCTGCAATCCTCAACTCTTACTTTTCCTTCAAGGCAACCAAGATATAAATAATATCTTCAAGATAACAATCATCACTTAACATAAAAAAATAAATCTTTATTCCTTTAAAGAAATTAGAAATTTCCTTTTAAAAGATAAAATTGTTTTCTTTCTCAAAAACTGAGATATGATTATTTTCTTGTTTTTTCCTTATTTTATTGTTTTATTGTTGTAACTATCCAATAATCTCCACCTTGACAAAAATTTACCGGATACCTGTTCATGCCCACTCACAACCTTTTCTGCAAGCCAAAAGAAGCCAAACTCCACCTCAGCTTCTCTAACAACATTTTTAGCTATTCCACACTCATATGACCCTATTGCTATAAACAAGTAGGCTCATCAGATACTACCAATGCTTTATTTAATTCAGTACTCCCTTTTATCCTGTAAAGGTTTCCAACTTTTGTAGCCTCCATGACAACTAAATTGCCCTTCGACACTTTTAGTACTCCACCTTGACATGAGAAGTTATAACCACCAAAGTCCAAAACTGCCAGAGAAACTAAATTCTTTTTCAATTTTGGTACATGTCTTACCCCTGTTAACATCTTTACAACACCATCAAATATTTTAATTTTAATGCTTCCAATCCCAATAGTCTTACAAGAACTATTATTTCCCATAAGAACAATACCATCAATAGGTTGTGTTAGTGAGCAGATTTGCCACTTCAAAATATTCTACTATGTGCCCAATGGAAGAATGACAAAAAGTTCCCAATAGTTGGATAGATTGTTCGTTGAAACACGATCTTCCTCTACATTTGAGAGGGGCAGCTCCCTCGTATGATAGGGGTATTTGTATTTTCACGTATAATTAACTTTGAAAAGAAAAAGAACAATAACTATGAATGGAGTTTAAGAAAATCTACACAACAAACATACGATTGCCATTTAGATTACACTGGCTCTTAAACATATCAAGTCTAGACTACACATGAGAGGAGAGTGAAACAAAACATTAAATTTGCATAATGCATATATATTTCAGAGATACAAATGAAATCTATAAGGTTATAGGACCATTGTCTTCATGAAACTGGGAAAGTAATTTGCAAGTTTGTTATTTCAATATCACACAATAATCAGATAACATCAAGCAAATGGACACTTAACAATCATATGAGCAATCCCAATCTGCCTTGTATTAAAAAATGATGAAATAATACAATTCAAAAATTTTAGTTGTCCCAAACTCATAAAATCCAAAAAGTCCTTCCATCTATCTTTCTAATATTTATAGCCTCTCAAAATAACTACCTCATAACCAACTTTGATTCTGAGTTAAAAACTAAATCATTTTTGCGTGAATTACAATGAGTTAATAACTAGCATATTTATGTGCAGAAAAAGTCAACCTATTAACCTTGACTATATGAGATAGAAAATTACTTATACAATGAAACCAGAAATAAACTCAACACTAACCAAGCAACACATGCTAGCTAATTATTTGTTCTATTGAATTGGTGTTTTGGCCTTGAATGCCTTGTATTCTTTGAGTGCATCCACCATGAACTTGTACCTGAGAATGATCACATTATCCATTTTTAGTTTAGCAGTTGCTTGGTTATCCTAAATGTTAACCAAATCCTGATAATATGAAGGCATGTCACAAGCATCTAAGGCAACTAAAACAACACTGAGTCTCTTCATTCTATTTGCATCTGACACCTGTGCATCTGAAACTTGCTTAAGAGCAATTGACTGTCCATTTGCTGAAATTGTTCTTTTACTGATACATCACCAATGATATTCATTGTATCTTCTATTATCTTCATCTTTGTTTGTTCACAAGCTATCAAGAGTTTTTGATACTCATCCAAGCATTGCTTAATATTCTCCAATTTCCAACTTATACTTTTGCACCATGTATTGGATTTATTTTCTTCTTTATGAGAGAAGACCTTCTCAGCAATGAGTACATTCATATCTGCTTTTGCTATCTTTTAGAATTCCTTCAAAGTATCTTGACAAGACATTTCTTATTCTTTAGCATTCTTCAATTCTTCTGCAATTTTTTGTTCCCGTGCATCCAACTTTATGTGAATATCCATGGCCTTCTCAATAAAATCTTGTGTTTCAGACTTCATTTGATTAATCCACTCTTCTAACATCCTACTCTATTTCTTGCATTTGTGTATATCTTCCATCACCTTCTTCTCAATAATTCCTCTGGTATGCACTAATGTTGAAGTTGACATTGACTCCAATTGTGTATCTGAAGAATTCACAATAGATTTGATGTAGGATGAAAGAACCTAAATTTGTTGCTTTAGTTGATCCTTTGTTTCCTTATCCTTATTTTCTTTGTCAACAAGAATAGCTACTGAAACTTCAAAATTATGGATTGCTCCCTCCTGAGTTATAGGACCTAGATCCACCCGTGTCATGTTAAAATCTGCCTCACTAGCTTCACTTACATCTTTTTTAACAATGGGCTGAGCTACTTCAACACACAAATTTCTTGATGATGGATTAATTCCCAATCTAGATGTAACTTTGGTTTTCTTGGGTTTGGCTATCCTATGAATTACATTTGCAACTGCATCAAAACTAGGAGTTACCAGCTGAACATTCCTCTTCTTATTCTGCAAACTCTGTTGTAACCAGAATGATGAAGATGGTAGCAATGATTCTTGATTTCTCACATATGCAGAGGTTAAAGATGTTAAATTATTTGGGAAAAACAGAGATTGGATTTCAGCATGAGCATCATTCATTTCATCTTCTTCATGAATAACAAAATCACCATGTTGAGGAGATGAAATAATGATGGATGGTGAGACGAAAAAAATTTGCTGACTTTCAATATTGGGAGGGTGTTGAGTTGAAACACTTTCCAACTCATCTTCAAGCTACTGGACACGATTCATTGTTTTTCCTTTTATCTTCGATCTCTTTTTCTTAGTGACAGTACTAACTTCACATGCCTTGGCAAGATCCTCCCCTTTTTCTGGATCTTCTCCATCATCACCTCCTTTGGATATATTTTGGTGTGGACTCATCCCTGGGTTTGATCTTTGCAAATTAGCTGGAATGGAAGAACTTCCCTATGCTCCATTTCTATCCTTTGAGGAATTAGCTTTATTTGAAGGTCTAGTTGTCGTAGACTCAATTCTCTTACTTTTAACCCATTCAAGGGTCCTTCGAACCACATAAGCTGATCTTTCTTGAATACTTCTTATATCTGAAATTGACCAATTGATGGGTGGATGTGGAAGAAGTTGAATCCTTTCAAAGTAAAAACCATCAATCAAGTCAGATTCATCATCCTCAATGCCATTCACATTTATTTGAATTCTATATTCAATTATCTGTTTGATAGAAAATCTCATCTAGTCCCTTTTCCGCACTTCAAAATCATCTTCACAGTCTTGCAAAAAATCTTCTATATCAGGAAAGTGTTCAAATCCGGCACCGAGCTCTAACTCTCTTGTAGCATATCCTTTTCTATCAAAGGGAAATCTCATTTCATAAGGATACAGGTGAATCTTTTCTATAGACCTATCGATACTTTGAGCATCTGAATAGCTCTCACAGCTATAATAACCAAGTCCAATGGGAAAACAAATGATACACTTTCTTTTATTCCAGCAAATTTTGTTGACTTGTGCAATCTTTTGACATACCTCAATGAGGATCAACTTATTTTCAACAAAACTTGGCAACATGAGAGGGTAGCCATCATAACCTCCTATCTAAATGTATGTGAACTTCGAAAATTGTATAAAGTAACTATCATATTTCTGAATCAATATTGCTACTTCTGAGGATATTCTGAGTCCAATATTTCCCTGCAGCTCTCTTACTGTCAACATAGTGAAAGCATCATTAATTCTCCTGAAGTGATGATAACTTTCCTCCAAATGCAATTGTGGATGATAATTATAAATCTGGGTCGCATCATCACAAATGCCTTCAACATTCAATCTTGACCATTTCTTCATCCTAGCAATGGCATAAAAGAGGTACGATGTCATGTAGAAGTTATGATTGTCCTTTAGTTTGAGTAACTGATCACAGATATTATCACTAATAATCTCGACCCAATTAATAAATTGTCTGCCCTCACATATGATATTAATTAACAAGAACATCTACCCCTCCAAGTCATTTGAGTCTTCATTTCCTGTGACCCGATTCAAGAAAATAACCATATTAGCGATATCTTCAATCAACAGAGACCTGTGAATTATTTTAGGAAGCTATGTTTTTCCTTTCCTTGGTTTTGCTAACCACTTCCTGGCTATGTTATTCAAACACTGGGTTTCATTATTGATAAAATAATTTTCTACATATTCCCTGTTTACCTGTGTGAACTGATCTCTGAAAAGTAACCTGAAAGTTATAGCAATGGAGACTGGATCAAGTTTAGCGACCACGTTATGTTTTGTTGTCCTAATTTCTTTCGTATCTAGATTAAATGCTTTCATGCATTCCAAAACTAATTCCGGACATTGCACTGATGTGGGGTATCCTGCTGCGTGAGCTAATCCACTGTCTAATAACCTCTGAGTTGTCAAAGTCTTATCTTCCCTTTCCATTGATTTCCAGAAATCTACAAGACTCACATTTCCTAACTTGGTATCCCTAATATCTGAAAGTGAACATTTGAGATTGGGAGCATAATCGAGGCCATGAAACTTGTATTTCATTATGACAAATAAAAATAATGCTCGCTCAACACTATTTTAATAAATATTCACAACTTTGTCAAAATAGTTCATGTACTCTGTCCTTATATTGAAAGCCTTCAAATATCTTAACATTACCAATTATAGCCTCTAACATAAATCCCTATGATTATTGTATTTCAATAGCTGCCCATATATCATAACAACAACTCCATTATCGGCCCAATAAAGAATGACACATTCGCCCATAGCATACTCTATGATTTTTGCAGTAAACCATACCACATTTCTTTAAGGCATTCATTCAAGCATTTCATTTGCTGTGAACATACCCCATGCTCTGCATACAAATCTTCTGAAACAGCTGGTAATTACACTTCACAAGATGACATTATTTTTGAAACATTCTGTTAAACATTTCACAAGATGTCTATGCTTCATGATGTATACTCCATGGTGCCCATAATGCTATGTCAGAATAGTTCACGTGCCAACACGATGCTCCCATTTTCTGCAAACATATGCATTTGGCTTTCATAGCGATCAAATGTTATTATGATTTGCATATGGTCTACCAAGCAGCTAAAACAACAATGGATGATAAAAATCCTTTATCCTTTGTGCTTTAATGAATGCCTTGACTAGTTTGACGACTTCCATATTGGCTAGCAGACAGAAAGATTGCAATTTTAGGATTATAATATACAATTTTATCAGACATTTTTAGTTGCAAATTCCTTCCTCTTATTCTCTACGGATTTTTTCTCTAAACCATATCACATTACTTTAAGGCATTCGGTCAAACAATCCACATGCTGTGTCAAAGCTTTCCTCATCGCATATGCACTTTTACTGCAGTATCAACATGGCGTTGGATGACATAAACCAGTGAAGGAGAATGGAGATTGCTTGTGAAGTTAATTGGGCGTTAATTCTGCAGTCTCTACTCACCATGATGAGGTGACATCTCCTCAAGGAATTTTAGTTAGACAATTCACATGCCATTAGTATGCTCCTCATTCTGCACCCAAGCCTCCCCAAACATCATGTGGTATACTTATTTTTTCTCCCACGATTTACATGCGTATCAAACTCCAATGTTTGACAAAAACAAATGTATCTTCAATCTAGTTCAAAACTCCCATTTTGCATAGGTAAGGAATCAGTAAGGGCGTGAAGTAATTTGACTTGATATTCGCGGATTACATCTGCTTTAACGTTTTCAAAAAAAACTCTTCAACGAACCTATCAATCTATTCATGAATTTCCCTCACTTTGAAACATTTCATCAGATGTTTCAAATGCCTTGTCAGTGCCTTCATATCTCGCATACATCTACAACAATAATTGCCAATATGAAATATGATAAAATCTTACTATCTTTTATGCTGTGATGAGTGTCAATGTCGTGTTCCAAAGTTCCAGTTTGATAATGGAGTCAAAAGTTACAAAGGATTTCATTAACCTTACCAATTGCAAACACCTGAAAAATTTCCAAAATTTAGTGAAATACAATATGTGTGTATTCTGCCATCATTGCAACCACCGGATGAAAATCACTTTCTTTTCATTACATCCAATGAACAGTCATAACCTAGAGTTTGAAGCTCTTCTTCTCTTTTTTCTTAATTTTTTTTTATGGAAGAGGTTAAGAATGCTCCAGAATGGAGATTTCTAACCTTCTTGACAAAAAGTGGGCGCACAAGGTTAGGAAATGAGGTTAGAGATGCTCCATTTTGGAGCATTCCTAACCTTTTTTTTGTCTTTGTGAGAGGTTAGAAATATGGGTTAAGAATGCTCCAAAATGGAGCATTTCTAACCATTTTTGCAAAGGTTATGATTATGGGTTAAAAATGCTCGAAAATGGAGCATCTTTAACCATTTTTTAAAAAACATTATGAGCTTGACTCATCGACCACGGAGAAGAATAAAGGAGAGATGAAAATGAAATTCTCGATAACTTTCTCCCTCAAATGGCCACAATATTAAAATAATCTAAAATATTAAATTATTTATTTGAAAAATAATTTAAATATTTTAAATTTAATGCATAGGCTTGAGAAAAATGACCATATCTTCCAAACGGTAGGGAGTTAAGTCCTGAAATTTGAAACGACCGTTGATGATGAAGAAATGAGCCAACAAATCCATTTAATCCTCATGACGAATCCTAAAATGGGAGATTTTAATCATTTCTAGGCAACATACACCAAAAATTGAAGGTTTAAATTATGACCAAGTATGAACTGGGTTCAAGTGAAAGTTGGCCACGTGATACAAAATGATGCTTAGATCTTGACTGTCAACTAATTTCCATCAATTTGTGGTAAGTTTCAAAATTCTTCCATTTTTCATATTTTGACTAGTAATGACCTTGGACAACGTGCCCATTACTTACGCATAAACACCCATTGGACCTTTACTCAAAACTGAGATTAATTTCAAGTTCAACTTAAAGGTATGACAAATATGGGGGCAATAGGTTGGAAAGTAGAAAACCAACTCCTATGTGGACACATGTGAATAGAAGCACCAGAATCAAGCAACCATCCCCATGATTTTGTAAGATATTGCAAATAGACAAAACTTCATCGGCCATACTTGAACTTGTCTCAGAAAAATTGGTTTCATTTTTGGATTCATTATTATCTTCTTTCCACTTCCAACAATCTTTCTTGAGATGTCTCGATTTACTGCAATACCAACATCTTCCTCTACCCTTTTTGCCTATTTCTATGGAGTGTCCTCTAGCCACCATTGCTTCTGGTGTGGATATTTGTGTATTAGACATCCTCCACACCTCTTTAGACAATAAAGGACCCACAACAAAATCAAATTCAAGGGTGTTAGTTGTGCTAAAGCTAATAGAAGTGACTAAGTGATTCCAGAATTCAGGCAATGAAAATAATAGTGTATCCGCCTTGTCTTCCTCTTTGATTTCTACACCCATACTAGTTAATTGAGAAATAAGAGTATTGAAAATATTTAAATGATTGGCAATTTTTATACCTTCCCTCATTCACAAACTATATAGTTGCCTCTCAAGTAGATTCAATTCGTCAAGGATTTTGTCATGTAAAGAATCTCCATCTTGCTCCACAAGTCTGTTGTTGTTACCTGTCCAGCAATATTGAAAGGAACCTCATCTGCCAAACACAACCAAATTGTGCTAAGAGCTCTCATATCTAGATCTTCCCAATTTTCATCAGACATATATGTAGGTTTTTTTGACTTTCCTACCAATGCCTTGTGCAATCCGTGCTGCACTAACAAATCATGCATCTTAAGCTTCTATAGCTCAAAGCTATTCTTTCCATTAAATTTCTCCACCTCGAACCTTGTATTTGAAACCTTCATCATTTGACGTTGTAAGACTCAACACCAAATCCTAATACAGTCGCTGCAAAAATAATTGCTCTGATACCACTTGTTATGGAAGCAGAGACATAAACCTAGAAGATTAAAATATTGCAGCACAAATTAGTTACACAGAAATAATATGTAGAGAATTAAATAAAAATAGAACAACACATAAGAAGCTGATTTATGTGGTAAAACCTTGACAAAACATCAAGGAAACATCCACGGGACAAGGTATTAGTAATTTTATTGCTCAGAGAAAACAATTACAAGCATCACATTAGCTGGTATCATAATTGTTCTTGCAATTTTACAAATCTCAACAATTGCTCTTGCAATTTACAATAACATATGCAATCCTCAACTCTTACTTTGCCTTCAAGGCAACCAAGATATAAATAATATATTCAAGATAACAATCATCACTTAACATAGAAAAAACTTGTTTTATTTCTTTAAAGAAATTATAAATTTCCTTTTAAAAGATAAAACTGTTTTCTTTCTAAAAAATGAAGATATGATTTGTTTTCTTGTTTTTTCCTTGTTTTATTGTTTTATTGTTGTCACAATCCAACACGTCCAACTCATCCATTTCTTAGAAACCCTAAAATTGCAGATCGTGAACAAAAGCATTTGGGTGTAACATATGTGGTGACTTGTAAGAATGAATATCGTCACTATCCCCATCCAAATGAGACTGTAATTTTTAAGTGGGAAAACCTTGGGCCACATAATATGACATTGGTGATGAGATGACATATATATGCTCAATCTGTTTGCACAATGCTGAATACAATTTGGGGTAGAGATGAAAATGGTAGGCATATGCATTTGGGCCTTCCTCGCTATTGGGATCCTCCAAGTAATGATCATGACTCGCGATGATCACTTATCTTCTCCTCGTCACTTTTCTCTTCATCATCCACTTTCACTAATTAGTTTAGAATAAATAATCAAATGATAAGGATAAATAAATTTCTAGTAAGTGGATATATTGAAATTGTTAAATAAAATCATCACAACATTGTTCTTATCCTCATCTTATCTAATGAAATCTAATGGAGAAGTAATCAAATTAGTAATAGCTTCTTAAAACACTTTTACTTTCTAGTATTCTATATTTCAGCGTGTATGAACAATTAATAATCATTTCATTGGGACTGAGAAATGTGTGTATGATACTTTTCATTTACAAAATATTAGTTGTATTAAAGAAGAAATATTCTTATTGCTCCATTTTCAATCTTTCTAAATAGTCCCATAAATTTTATTTGTACTTAGAAAATTACTTTTGAAAGTAAATCTATACATTGGATGATTTTTCTTATCCATTCCTATATATCTTTATTCATGATGAACTATCCTCAAATTTTGAAGTATTTTTCTATTTATCTCATAAATTTGGGAAAGAATTACACTCTTAACAAATGCTTCCATTATAAAATGGTGTGATTTCCTAGTAGTTCTCTAGGCATGGAAATTTGCTAAGACGAATGAGAACCATTAGATTATCACTTTGAGGACTTAGAAAGAAATATGATACCCTTAAATTATTTAGTTTTCAATGGCAACAAAATACCATTGGTATCGAACATAGGTTGCAAATGATAATACCTTGATGATGGCCACGAGGTTATTTTTCTTGCCAACCTCTAATACCTATTGAAAAAGTATAAGTTAAATGGCGTTGATTGCAAGATCTATATTTTTAAAATTACTATAAACCACAATATAATGATTAAGTAGATGGTGTTTTTATAATACAATGAGATCATATTTTTTAACACATATATTTAAGCTAGCTAAAACTTGATTAAGATGGGCTATTAATGTATTTACTTGCATGATCAATAGTAATTATTATTAGAGAAATATAAAGTGGATGACAAACTCATTCTTTAAGAGAATTTACAACAAATGACTTCAAAGATAACTAATATTAGTATTTAAAAAAATTCTAATTTCTTTGAACAATATTATATTATTTTATTTATAGAGAAATATTAATAACTTAAAAATTAATATCACTCTAGAAGGTTGTATCCTTTTTTTTTTTACAGTTTTTCCTTTTATATTTATGGTCTCTACAACCTATTAGAATGTGTAAGAAGATAATGAATAAAATATATTAACGCCCCTATAAAAATAAGAACCACCAATTATAGGACCAATTGAGTTTTCCCTACTTCCACACTTGTTATTTTATGGACTACCCTCCTATCGAATGGGCCATCAAGTTCATATCAAGTTCATATTTTCTTAAGGGGCACACTAGGGTGCTCTACTAACGTGATGTAGTCTCATGTTTACTACCAAAATGCATGGACTTAGAGTGGTATTTAAACTTCTTGGATAAAATAACATATTCAAGTACATTCAACATTATCTTCTCTTGCTATCCATTTACAATCAAGTTATTGTCATTTATGACAAAAAAAAGTGGGTGATGCTCCATTGCAGTGCTTATTTTGACATGAATATTTAAAAGAAAGTGAGTTAGTGTCATGTTTTCATAATGTTCTACAAACTATTCTAACCAATAATTGCATGATTATCTTCATGCATTTCCTACACAAACATAATGCTCACTTAAGGGAGAATTTGTGAACTAGGATCTCAAAGGTCTTCACAATGTTGAGAACATGCTCATCCTTGGCCCCTTGTTGTTTTTCCTTCCTCCACATCTATTTTGGAACCAATTTATCCTTGACAACTTGTTAATGTTTCAACTTCTACTATTTTGGCTCTTTGAAATTTATACTTTCAATTTTATTTTATGTTTATCCTCTTGAATTTTACGATTCTAAATATTTTATATCCATCTTGATGACTTGGCTCTCTCGTGACTATGATTATATGTAATTTACTATATTTTTTATTAGCATATTTTTCTATAGGTGATCTCTCACCTTTAGGGGGAAAAGCTATTGCTAATGATGCACAATTAAATATAAAAGTTTGTAAAATAAAATTTTCCATTAGAGATACTAATCAATATTAATATTGATCAGCCTATAAAAGATCAAAAGATAGGTGATAACAACACCGCATCAATCTACAAAATCAAACACCTAATATGAAATAATCAAAATATATATCTAAAAACTCTAAATAAAAGTCAACACAACATGATATGTATGTGTTGCTTGTCAAATGTTGCATTTCAATGTTGGTCTTCCCTTCCTTGTTAATTACATTAATTGTAGCATTATTCCTCTCTCAATTTATATTTTCAAAATTAATTTTTTGTAATAACTTTTTTGTGCTATTCCAAATGACTCCATCAATTTTCTATTTGTTATCTACTCTTATTACCTATATTCATAAAATTCTTATATTGACAATATCAAAGCTAATATTAGATGCAATATTGAAAAAATCACATTATTGTTCTCATATGTCAGACATTGATAAAAGGAAATATACTTTCCTTCTACACACAACTTTAAATATTTTGTTTTCTCTCTATTTTAGATTACTCTTTTATTTTTTATAAATTTCTAAAGCTACTTGTATAATTGTTCTGTTTGTACTAATATTAAAAATACTTTCAAAATATCTAAAAATTTATTTTATTACAGAATTAATATCCAAAAATCATAAGAATTTATTTTTTGAATAATAAGACAATAAAATTATTAATAATATTTATATTAATTAATCACAATAAATTATGTGGAACCACCTGAACATCACTGACAACAGATGTTTTGTTCAATGGCTGTTTTTCATTTAATCATTTGTTAAGTGAAACCATAAAATCCTTCACAAGAGAAAAATGATAAAAATGTTGGCCGTAGACGGCATGTTGCAGGGAGTTGATTGCGAAGAGGATTTAGTGGCGAGAGAAAGTGTTAAAAAGGTACCAGTTTTTCCAAACAAAATACTGAAGTAGGTCTCACTTGTCAGAACAATAATGATAAAGTAGGGCAAACGTTGAAATGTAGGACTGCCAAACTCATTTGTCCATTCCTCCTAACTTTACATATTTATAGAATCTAAAATGAAGAATCTTGTGTTCCTTGATAAAATTGGAAAACAAAAGGTCTTGATCTAACCTGATATTTGATTTGATTTGATTTGATTTGCTTTGCATTCTTTAGCTGTCTTCTCTGTAGCTTATGCCAAAGCCGCTTCGTCTGCCGACTTTACCCAGAGGAGGGTAGTGGGTAATGGGTCCACACGCCTTACAATATTGTCAAACATACTGAAATGCTTAGTCAGAGTAGAGAAACATTCCAATATAATGACAACATACCTTGTGATTTTTCCTTTTCTTTATTTTAGATCCGGTTCATCATGTACACAAACTTCATTTGCTGCTTTTACACGGGTAGAAGGTTATCTACAGATGTAAGCTATTTAACACAACTGCCAGCTATCTACAGATGTAAGATATTTCTTTGTTTTGTGAAAAAGGAATAAAGAGGAAGAAGATGAGTGGAAGAAAGTAGTTGTATCAATTTCTTCCAAGAAACTGAGTGATGTGGGATATTCGTACAAGTATCATCTGGAGGAAATACTTAGTGACAACATCTGCATCAAAGCAAATGGAAATCTTGTGAGGGATGTACTACTTATATTTATATCCTTTCCTCTTGTCAGGCGAATAACAGAAGTGTAGTCACTAAGCTCGCTCTTCATTACAGAAATGCATTCTCCTTTAGGTGCATCTTATGTGCGGTTTGAAAGAATTATATATCAGTATCTTAGTGTAATGTAAAACATTGCATATCCTAACAATTTCACATTGTATTTTGAACTCGCTTTAGTGTAAGGATGTAAGGGACAACTAGAAGGTAAAGAGAACACTCAAAGATTCTAAAAAACTTCTTTGTGATTAATACATTTTTAACCATAGGAATTGATTCAAGAAGGCATGGAGAGGAAGGATTGTTTATATCATTGTGCACTGTGTCTTATGCCATTGAATGGTAGATCTAAAGAATTAACAAAAAATATCCAAGCATTTAATAGCCTATTAGATGCTTTGTTTCTCTTCTAGAAAAGAGAAATGAATCATCTATAAAGTGAACATTAACAAATAAAGGCATGGCATATGGAATATATATACCTTTAACTAACACTTGAGACACTGAGTGTGCTAGAAGGTAACCAAACCATTTAGCAACAAGAACATAAAGAGCCAAAGCCAAGGGAGAACCTCACCAAAAAGACTTGAAAATCTCAAAGGCAATATATTGTTAGTAACGGAAGCAAAGAATCTACAAAGGGTCTGGTACAAGGCTCAAATATTAGAGCTTATAAAATAGTCAACAAAAAGGGCCACTCAATGTGATCAAAGGCCCTTTCTATTGGGTGTGAAAAGAACAAGGAGTAGATTTTGAGTATGGAAAAAGGCATAGAAAAAATAATCAAGATCTATAGCAATTTGATGTAGAGGTTTGGCATTGGTGTGGTTATAGTGGGAAGGAAAATTGATAGGAAGAAGAAGAAAAATAGGTCAAGGAATGGGACTATATCTCTTAGTGCCCCAATATCCTCATTGTTACTCTATTTTATTTAATTTCGTTGTTCTTAAAATGTTGTCTTTGGACTTTATACTAAGTGTTAACTTTATATACTGGTTACAAACTTACTCATTTTATTGTATTCTCTTGGCTTGACCTCCAAGCCTATTTTTTTATGGTCTTTGATTATGAATTGTAATGGGTTAATGACCCTCCCTCTTAATTTAATCAAAAACATAAAAAACCACTCGATGTGATCATAGACCCTTGAAAAAATAATTTTGAAGAATAAATAATAGTAAAACATATCTCATTACGTACCTCACAAATTGTAAGTATATTATAAAAAAATTATGTGAATTTAATGAAAACAGTTTTATTAGCCCTCACAATTTGATGAAAGAGAATGTAATTTTAGAGTAAATCTTTGGCAATGGTCTTATACGAAACATTGAGATGGTTGATAGAACTCTGCTTAGAAAGATCTTTTGAGCCTCAAGTCTTAGGTATAAATATAATATTCTCTTTGTTGATTAGTTTATAATGGAAAACTTCACGATAGAGTTTGTCCAAGTCCTCACCAATGCAGGATCCAACCTATAACATCAAAAGAGAATCCATTACAACTAGTAGAAGCTTTGTCATTGGCCATGGTATGAATAAACTCCTTACAGATGGACATGAAGAGAAATGAATCATAGAAGGTTTGTTGAGTGGAGGAAATTCGATAGAGAACAACCTTGAGTCAATCTTGTAAGGCAAGATTTTGTTCAAGATAATATGTTGAACATTCACAAGATAATATGTTGAACATTCACAATTGACTAACATTCTATACTTATATGTTGCTTAATGTTTGGTTTATTCGAAGTGTCAGCATTACACCTTTCTAACTCGAATAAGTATATTATCTGTGAACAAAGCGAATAAATGAAACGACTCCTGAGCGAAAGGGCACGGAGAGATGTTACTTAGTATACATACAATTGAGTGATTGATGAGAACATGAACAAAGAAAAGGTGAAAGATGGACTGGAATGTAATAAAGAATAATGTTATACCGTTGGAAATTGTCCACATGTATGAGAGGATTCACAAGGATGACTTCTGGTCTTACATTCTGTCACTCTAGGCAATCAGACAGCATCAGAAAGTATGAAAAGAATAGCATCCTACGAAGGGAGGTTGAGGCAAATGGGTTGGGTGAATGTGACTGATTATAAAAATGAAATGGGAAGAGGTGTTCTTCAACTAAAGGACTTCGGAGAGACGGAAGAACAATGATTGTTATGTTGAGATCGGCAGTTCGGAGCTTGGAGCCTAGCTGTAACACACGACCAACTCATCCGTTGCTGAGAAACCCTAAAACTGCAGATCCTGAACGGGAGAATTTGGGTGTAACATATGTGGTGAGTTGTGAGAATGAATATCCTGGCTATCCCAATCCAAACGACGCTATGGTTGTTAGGTGGGAAAACCCTGGGCCACATAATATTACATTGGCGATGAGGCAGCATATATATGCTCAATCTGTGTACAGAGTGTCGGATACAGTTTGGGGTAGTGATGAAAACATCAGGCATATGCATTTGGGACTTCCTCGCTAATGGGCTCCTCCAAATGATGAAGATGGCTCACGATGATCACTCTACTCCTCTTCACGATGAATGATCAAACCATCATAACAAATACATATGTAATAAATGGGCATGTTGAATTTAAATGTTAAATAAGTTGCCATATAGTTTATATTTAAATTGTACAAGGGAAATGTATATATTTAAGGACAATGGATTGGGATATATAATTCATATTATTGAAATTAAATATTGAATAAATTGCTTGTATGTTTATAATAAATTGTTCAAGAACAAATGTATAGATTTAAAAATATTGGGTTTGATTATATATATAGTAATTATTGAAAATTAATATTATTAAAAGTGTAGTATAGTTTTTATATAAATAATTATTAAATTACATTTATAAATAACTATGTATATGGAGAAGAAGTTGGGACATATAAGAATAAATATAAATTTAATCATATTATTCTTGTTAAATAAATATGTCTATCCATAATGTGTTGGAGCACATTGAAATAAAAAGTAAATATTAAAATAAATAAATGTAATATTTAGCACTAAATTTAATGAAGAATATACATTTCAACATCTATTAAAAAATGATCTGATAATACTTTAAAATTTGATTGTTGAATTTGATAATCTGTTTACTTCACAAATTAACTATATTTTTCTTTGAATCACATACAATGTGCATAGTGGTATGCATGAGTGTGGGCTACATTTTTTCTTTCAATCACATACAATGTGCATAAGTGGTATACACGAGTGTGGATATAAATTCATTCATGAATCTAATTCCATATTCACATATATGATTTGCTAGAATGTATATTATTGGAATTCACTCAACTTGATTTATACTATTTAGATATGTAAGGATATCCAATGTTTAAGAACACCTTTGGTAAATTTGTCAAATTGTGAGGGTCCAAGTCTCCTTGATTAGATGCCTAGTAGATCAATTTATGACTCTAAGTGAAATTATTGAGAATAAAAAACATACAAGTAATATAGGATGATGTCACAATCAAACGTGAATAAATTATGCAATTACAATTAAGATTTCTATTAAGAAAAAAATGAGGTCACATAATACATAATATACAATAAAAAAACTTCAAATACAAAGGTGACATACACTTAAAATTCTTATATCATCATTAATCAAAAAATAATAGTCTACTTTTGTATACATTGCCTGAAGATTAGAAACATATATGCAATAAAATATTTATGTTGTGGATTGAGCTTAAAGATCCCAATCCTATTCTTATCCTCTGTTTTATATAATTCTGACTATGCATTAATTTTACATCCATTACAATAAATAAGCCTCGTCCTCTTCTGAAATTTTCCAACTTAGCATCTAGTAGTAGATGAGTCAATTCAAGTTTATCATTGCTCCTTAATGACTAGCTCATTGGCCTTAGTTTCTCCTTGGGTGTTCTCTACCAACTTTTTTCTCACCTTGTTGTCTTTTACTTCTTCAAATGCCATGTATACCACCTTGATACCCTTACATCATTCCCCTCAACTCAGATGCCTATGCTAATGTGTACATCTTGTATGATGTATTGTCCTCTAGTTAAAGCAAGTGAACTTTGCACTAAGAAAGGTTACAACATTCCTAAAATGGAATTCCTTTCATTTTATTATATTTTCCTTGTACTCCTTTTATGATTCTTCTTTTCTTTTTAATTGAGTACTTTTTTATTTCTTTGGCATCTCATATCTCCAACATATCTGATTGGGCTTGTTTCTACTCCATCATGTTTATCCCCATCATTTTTCCCTTCTACATAAGGATAGAAGTTTATAATGTTTAAAGCGATGGATTTATTAATTTGTTTGAGTAATTCAATATTGTAATCATTTTTTTGTGAATTTTCACAAAATTTTGTAAGATTTCATCTTCTTCACTCCAAATTATTATCTGTGATCATGGGAAATTTATCTCCCTCGTGTAATTTTTTTAACTCTTTGTCCTTAATATGGCACTTGACTTCTCACATCCCTTTTTCTTTGCACTCTATAAATTAGGCGTTTCTCCTTTCTAACTACAACATAACATATCTTGATATAAGCTAGTCACATCTTCTTAATCATTGTTTTATATCTTCAATATTGTTTATGATTTTCTATTATAACACATAAACTAATCCATAACAAAATTAAACCATCACCATACTTGAAAATATATGAACATCTTATTTCTCATTAATCACAATAATGGCTAAACATGTCATTACATCTACTTCAAGTTGCTAATGAGACTTGACCATTTGCATTACCATAATGAGAATAATCATTTTAGAAATAAGAGAGGAATTTCATTTCCATATATACATATAGTAATATTCAATTTAATGTCATGGAAGGCTTTCTACATGGAAAAAGCGATTCCAATTTTAGACGAGAGATAAAAGACTAATCAAAATTTGTGAAACAGTTGTGGGGAAGCCTATTTTTTATTTCCATTACAATAAGTGACGAATGATACCTACAAGGATATGTATGACAAATATATATCTTTGATGGAGGTCCAGATCTGCGAGCAAGACAACCAGCAAGGGCATGAAGTCCATGAGCCACCAGCCTAGCGAGGGTCTTCATAGAGTAGTTTTTGCCACTCAAAATGAGGGCACAAGCCTATAGGCTGAAACCTCTTGAGCTTAGAGCCAAGACCTGAGGGGTATCCATTCTGTCAAATTAGTCTCAAACACGATCCTAGCCTCATCCCTTATGATGTTGGATCCTTTGCACTCAACAAGACTTGATCCCTGCTGAGCTCATTTGAAACCATTCAACTTCACTAGGAGACCAAAAGCCCATAAACCAAAAGCCCATTGACAAAGAGTTAAAAGGATTAACGGAAAAACTGAAGTAATGGTGTAGAAATCCTGTCACTCCAAATTAGCCCAGCAAACTTGCCAAATGAATGGTTAATTTTGAAATAGATATTTGACATAACAAATAAGAAAAAGAAAACTCTTATGTTGTGGTCCACTAGAAACCGTGCTCAAGCCCTTTCAAATTGGAAAGCTTCATATCACACTTTCCCTGTGTTGGTAAACAGATTTGTCCCTTTCAAGAAATTTATTTATTCTCTAAGCAGAGATGTAACTCCTATAAGTGCGGTTATGAAAGTAAACAAATTACCAATAGTTGGATGAATTAATTAAAATTCAACCTTTGCATTAGAGGGCAGCTCCTCGTATAATTTGCAATCAATTTAGTACACAAATGAAATGTTGACACTTTTTACCAGAAAGCGTAGAAAGACTTTAGCATTCATCCATCGACACAAAAGAATGCTTTCAAACTGAAACAAAGAAAACATTCTGAAGATTCAATTGAGTTCACAGACTTTGATTTACACACATGCTCACTATATAAATTCAAAGCATAGCAGAAGCTCAATAATACTGAAGGCTAATCGATACTCTCTCGTGCCTCATAGGGCAAGGGGGATCAACACAAATCAATACATAATGAGTCTACTAACAACTAATGGTAACCATGAATTGAAGAAAAAACAGAAATGACTGAGCATAAAATGATATCATGTTTATAGAAAACTTCTCAAGAAATATTGTTATTCCTTAAACACCTAGATTTAAAGATAACACCATAACTTATATTGATCGATCAATCATTCCAATTTCCAGCAATTCCTTAAAGAAAAACACAAATATTATCTACTGTGTGAAAAATCATAGTTTTTCGGACCTTTCTAGAGTCTCAAAAACATAGATATATAGCCACAACCTGGCAAACAGTTAAAACGGGAAACACAGAAATCCAACAACTTCCACCCCGCAAAATCAGTGAAACTAGCATCAAAATAAAATAGTTTTTGCAACCAACAAGTAAAAGGATCTATCATCAACGAAAAATGATTACTATGCAGTTCAAGTAACTGCTTCTTTCTTCCAATCCGCATGAGCAGTGGCAAAGTGTTGAATGATTTTGTTATGAGGTAATCCCATGTGTGCCATTCGTTGCTTCTAGACTTCTTTTTCCTTCTGAACCTGTGCAACTTTGTCGAAGTGACTATCCAGATGTCCGATGCATAAAAATAGGAGTGATTCAATCTTATCAATCACACTTAGGTCATCTGGAACTAAACCCTTAGCTTCTTTCACATAATTGATTTTGTCCTTAAATGATTCGATTATAATCTCAACTGTCTCTAGGGTTCTTCCATCATCCTTCAGACATTTTATTCCAATGCACATGAGTTCATTTCTCATGGAGGCGACTAACTCTACGAGTTGATTTATCAGTTTCGTGAAGTCCTCATAAGCTTGTTTTATCAAAGAATTTCTCCATTCAATATTCTTCTGGCACACATACAAAATACTATCATTCAAACCTATCACAGGTTTTTCAGCAAGAAACTTCATTACCCCATAATTTTGCACTTCTCGCATCTGTGCAGCTTTTGGCACCCATTTAGCTTCTTCATTTTTCCAATTGATGATTTTGACTTCCAATTCCTTCATGACTTGTATCACCCCATTATATACTCTGCTTAAATTAACAAAGTATTCTGCACCAGACTTCTGAATTCTTTCTAGCCACTCCATCATAGTTTTTGTGATCAACCTGTATTTCTATATTTGTTCCAGAGTTTTCTGATTTGAAGGGGACTTAGGATCGAAAGACATTGGAAGTTGTGATAAAGGTTGAGGATTTGGATCATTGATTGCCTCAATATACTCTGCCATCCTCCGTAACATCTCTTTCATCTAATGTTTATCCTTCTCATCTTTCCAGGTCCTGGTTATGATTTTCTTTGTTGAAGCTACAAGATGAAGCACATCTATAGCTCGAGAGGCAGTTCCAATTTTAATCCTTTTAATAGCAAAGTCCTGAGCTATAGGGCTCTCTGTCTTCTCATCTGTTAATGGACGCGTTATCTTTGCAATCCAGTTCCCACTATCTGCATCAAAATCAATCTTTGACATGGGTTTTGACTTCTTTGCCTTAAGATTTTTTCCCAGGCACTTACTCACCATATCTTCAATTGGAATTGATGCTGGAACAATATTTCTCTTCTTGCTGCTTAACATGTTTTCTAACCATACTGGTCCTGAAGGAACTTGAGACCTATCTGGGTCAGTTCCTGTTTCTTTTCCATCCTAGACTACCATAATAGTAACTTCATTTTGGGCTTCCCGTTCCTACTGATTATTACCCTCATCCGCTAGACCTTGTCTCTCTCTGATTGGATCATTTGAAGTAGCATCCATCTCAAGATCAACTACTACAGTATCAATAGGCAAGGAATGTCTTTCACCTCTTGTTCTTGAGCGAGTGACTCTAACATAAGTTGTCTCCTCTTTGGTTTGCACTGTCTTTGCTCTCTATCCTCCTTTTCCCTATTTTTGTGAACTTGCAACACAAGATGGAACAAGAGAATTAGATACCAAGACCTCGGTGGGTGAGGTTGAATCTTTCCTTGAGCTTCTGCTTGGTCTTCGCTTTTTAAGCCACTTCTCTATTCTTCGAATGACCAAGATTGTCCTAGTTTGAATCTATTCTTCCTCATCCTTTGTCCAGTCAACCTCTGGTATTACCCTTGGCTGCCTATCATCAACAAATTTGGAATCAAGCAAATCATTTTCACCATCCATAATATTTGCAGTGTTTATCTTCAGACCATAATCCCGAATTTGCTTCACTATGAGTCTCAGGTGAGCTCTTTTTCAGACTTCATACTCATCCACACAATCTGCCCAAAAGTCTTCTAAATCAGGTACATGTCAAAAATTCTCCTTGAATGTAAAGTGTGTCATTGCAAATCCTTTAGTATCAAATTTAGTGCGGGGGGAATACAACTGAAAATTGAACCTTTTGAACTCTAATTCTGAATTCAAAGCATCTGAGACATTGCTACAAGTGTAGTATGTGAGCTCAATGGGAAAGGAAACCCTTGTTTGGTGCTCTTCTCCATATTTCTTATCTATATGAGCCAATTGCCTGCAAACTTCAATTAATACTTGTCTATCAAAGGCATATCTCGATAATTTGTAGGGTTCTCCTTCAAAGCCACCAATCCTCAAATAAGTGAACCTAGAGAACTGAATAGAGAAGCTGCCATATATATTTATAAACTGCATAGCTTCCTCAGTCAATCTCTTATGAACATCTCCTTTTAATTCAAATACTAACTTGCCCAGGAAAATATTGTGAACCTTATAATAATTTTTAGTAACCCTATGTTGTTGCAAATGCGGGTGATATTCATATATCTTCATATCATTCTACCAAGTTTCATAATACAAACCTACCCATTGATGAGTACAAGCTAAACAATATATGAGGTAGGATGACATATAGAAGTTTTTGTTCCCAAAACAACTTAAACCCTCATGCATTCTTTCTGCAATTAACTCGGCCCAATCTATGTATCTCTTGTCACCAAAAATGACTTGAATAAAGAAATACATCCAATCCTTACAATAAAAGGCTATCTGGTTTCCCGCATTCTATGTAATAAAATGACTATGTCCCTTACTTCCTGAATCAGATGCTCTCGGGTTAATGGGCTTGGCAGTCTTGAACCCCCCTTTTGAAATTTTAATAACCAATTTCTTGCAATGACACTCCTATAACATGACTTCTTCTCATAGAAAAGCCCTTGCGACTTACATACCGTCCAGTCCTCGTATTGCTCTCTCTCTGGTATTTTCATTATGGTGGAAACAACCTCCCGATTAATTGAAAGCAAAACCTTACCCTCTGCATCTCTTACACACCTCTCTATAGGATCATATCTGCTTATACATTCCAAAACTACTTCTGGACATGACACAGTGGGAGGAAATGCAACAGCTCCTATCAACCCATTACTTGAAATTTTTTGCATCAAAGGGGAACTAGCAGAATTTCGCATTCTTTCATGGAATTCATTTAAATCTACTGATGGCAGAAAAGTAGCTCCTATGTTAGGCAGGGAACTAACTAGCCAAGATTTCTGGTCTACTTGAGGTACTTTTGATCTCATTTTAGCTTTACAATTAAAAAATGCAGAGCAGGAAGAATTGACAGAACTGACTGAAGTATCAAATAACACTTTCAATTCATGAAAACCAACAAGAAAAGAGGAAGAACTTGCGCTCACCTTTCATGCAGAACTGAGAATTCATAGAGTTAAGAGCAAGAAATGTCGCCTGCATTAACCTTCTACTTACCAAATTGGGCAAATAGTAAAGGGAAGTAACTTGTTTTAAATAAAACAAATCTTAGGGATTGGCCTAAAATATCGGTCGCACGATCTGTCATGATTTGAAAACCGCATACCCATTTGTGCCAAATCGTGGTGAAAAGGTCAAGTTCTGACAGTTTATTAATAACAAGTCTTTTCTCCTCCACATCCTTTACTTGAAATAATTATTTGAAATGATTATTCCCAAGTACGGATTCACATCACAATTCATTTTCTCGAGGTTCATCTTTTAAATCCAGAATATTCACTATATGCCTACACTTGTTCACTTTATCTCCAAAGTCATCAATCCTCAAAGTTTGAACCTTGAACCTTGAACCCTTCGAAAAGAAGTTCAAAGGTTCAAGTTCAAAATAGTATTAGTGCAAAACACGCGAACATGAAGCTTACCCATTATAAAACATGACTTACGTGAGACTTGCTTTAACATGTTGAACCTTGAACCTTGAACCACTCTAAAGGTTCACAGTTCAAGTTCAACGAACTACAAACAATGCTGCTATGTCACATACCGCACTTGAACTTGAACCCTGAACCTTGAAATGCTTCAAGTGAGAGGTTCAGTTCAAGAAAAATTGCAAAGGGGAAAAATTTAAAGAATGCGAAAAGACAAAAAAAATACAAGAGCAGACTAACACCCCGCAACTGCAAAAAAGTGGCATAAGATTGAAATGGCCATGAAATGACTCTCCCATAATGGAGGCGGTGTGAAAATTCTATTGTAGTTACTGATTATTAATCTCCTATCTCATAAAGATTATTTAACTATGAAATACTGAAAAATAACATAGCTGCAACTTCACAACTAAAAAACACGCGAAAAGAAATATGCAACACAGTGACACAATATTTTCGGACAATTATCCCCGGAAAAACTCCAAAGGGAAAACCAGTATTACAGATGAGGAATATATATTAACTACAACACATCAAGAGATACAAATATTGCCTGCCTCTTACCGACAGAGCTTCGACGACCTCCCAATTTCTCCTGCTGAGATTCCACCCCGCTACTATCCCAACGCTATCACTGTGCCCTTGCTAACACTGCAAGACTACTTGCTAACACTGCAAGTTTCTCCACAAACTTCATATACTCCAAATCACCCTTGACGCCCTTTTTATACTACTCTCGTTGGAAAACCAATGACCGAGATTAATTCTCAATCAATGGCTGAGATTAATAACAACTAAACAACCCTAACAAAATTGGTTGCTAGAAGTTTCTAAAAGAGATCAAATTATTAAAAAATAATTGTCCCTATCTAACAAAATTTGTTTAGCAAACATTTATTTACTAATTATTACATATGGAGAACTAGTTGTCCTAGCTAACCAAACTAACACTGTCTCTTAGCGAGGAAGTTGTTCTGCATGACACCCAACTTCTCTCTAAAGAAGATAAATTTCTCCTTCCCTAATGCCTTTGTTAGAATGTCTGCTACCTGCTCATCTGTAGGTATAAACTGTAGTTGAACAATCCCCTGCTGTACACAATCTCTAATGAAGTGATACCTGATGTCTATATGTTTCAACCTATCATGAAACACTAGATTCTCAGTCAACTTGATGCAACTCTGATTGTCGCACTGTATCACTGTAGTCTCCACCTTCTGACCAAACAAGGCTTCTAGCAACTTTCAAAGCCATATAGCTTCACATGTCGCCATGCTAGCTGCTATGTATTTTGACTCTGCAGAACTTTGAGCCACAAACTTTTGCTTCCTGTTGAACCAAGAGACAACTCCTAATCCAGAACTGAAAAAAAACCCTGAAGTGCTTCTCTTGTCTGTTGTACTACCTGCCCAATTTGCGTTAGTATAGCCCATCAACCTGATTCCTTCACCTTAAGCATACCTAATCCCATACTCGATTGTACCTCGCAAATAACACAACACATGCTTTGCCGCTGTCTAATGTACTCCCTTTGGCTCAACCATGAACTGACTAAGAGAGTTTACTGCAAATGCTATATCTGGCCCGGTGTTGACCAAATACATGAGAGAAGCAATCAACTATCTGTATAAGGTGGGAACTACATCCTTCTCCCTGGATGTGTCTACCTTCCTCTAATTCGTGATCATAGGTGTAGACATGGCTTTGCAATCCTCCATCCTAAACATTTTCAAGATTTCTATGCAATATTTCCTTTGTCCAAGGAAAATCTCTCCATCTGTCTGCCATACCTCCATGCCTAGAAATTAGTGCATAAGTCCCAAATCCTTCATCTCAAACTCTACTGCAAGGTTCCTCTTGCACTCTTCTATGAGCCTAGTGAACCTGCTAGAAACAAGTCATCCACATATAGGACAAGAATGAAAATCTCACCCCCAACTACCAAGTAGTAGAGGTTAGCATCTGCCTCACTCTTCACAAAGCCCATTTCATACAAGTAACTATCAATATGCTCATACCATGCTCTAGGAGTCTGCTTGATTCCGTACAAAGCTCTCTCCAATCTACACATGTGGGTCTTTTTGTTGTGTGCTACAAAGTCTTCCAGTTGTTCTATGTATACCTCCTCTTTCAACTCACCATTTAGTAATGTTGTCTTGACATCCATTTGATGGATCTGCCATCCCATTTGTGCTGAAACTGAGATTACAGCTCATATAGAAGTATACCTGGCCACTGGAGCAAATGTCTCCTCATAGTCTATTCCCTCCTTCTAAGAGAACCCCTTTTCCACGAACCTTGCCTTGTATTTCTCGATGTTACCATCTACACCTTGCTTGATCTTGTAGATCTAGTGCGATCCAACCACAACCCTATCTGTTGGTCTAGGAACTACCTCCCACACATCATTCTGCATTATTGAGGTATATTCCTCAACCATTGCATCTTGCCACACTTGATGTTGTGCAGCTTCTTGATGGCTAGAAGGTTCACTATCTACCAACTGACTAACTAATGCAACATAGTCATCATACCTGGCTGGTTGTCTTCGTTGTCTACTACTCCTCCTAGGAGTACCCACTAACTCATGAGTATTCTTTTGTGTCTGCTGAACCTCACGGTTCCTACTCCCAACTGTAGAGGATGAAATGCTAACCTCCATGTCTTCTTGATGCATCTCTTCCTGCACCTATTGCTCCATACTCTGTGAACTCTCACCACCTGAGCCTATACTGGTACTAGTGACTGTACTCGAACTTTGTTGCCCTTGACTCGGCTGAGCTATCTTTGGAGCTTCTGTCGGCTGCTCACTCTGATGCTCTGCTGGCAAATCTCTGGAGCTCCTAAATGCCTTGTCCTCCATGAACTTGACATCACGCCTGACTATAATCCTCGTAGTCCCTGGAATAAATATTCGATACGCCATTAAGGTTTTACTGTACCCCACAAAGTACCCCCTCTCTACAGTCTGATCTAACTTGGTACGTGTATCCCTTGGAATATGACAATATGCCAAACTCCCAAATATCCTGAAGTGACTGACATCTAGCTTCTTTCCTGTAAAAGCTTCCTCTGGTGTCATCTTCCCTAGTGCCTTATGTGGAACTCTGTTCTGTATGTATATTGTTGTACTACATGCTTCTGCCCATAAGTAGCGGGGTAGGTCCTGATCATGTAGCATAGCCCTTGCTGCCTCCGATATGGACTGATTCTTCCTCTCAACAACCCCATTCTGTTGCGGGTTGTAAGGAACAATCCACTCTCTCTTGATTCCTTCCCTGATATAGAACTCTTGGAATTCATTCCCTTTGTACTCACCTCCATTGTCTGACCAAAGAAACTTTATCTTCCTTCCTGTCGAGTTCTCCACAAGAGCCTTGAACTCTTGGAAGTGATTGAAAACCTCATCCTTGGTCTTCAAGAAGTATATCCAGGTCTTCCTGGAGAAATCATCAATAAAAGTAACATAGTACTCATATCCTTTGAGAGACTTCTTTGACATTGGCCTACATATATCTGAATGTACTAGATCAAGAACACCCTCAGATCAAGTGCCACTCCTTGGAAAATATGCTTTTGCAAACTTCCCCAACACACATCCCTTACATACATCATCGTGCTCTGTGCTCACCTCCGGAACACCTGTCATAGTCTCATGAAGCAATTTAAGTGCTCCATGGTGTATATGGCCCATCCTCCTATGCCATAGCTCTCCAAGATCTCTAGGATTGCTGCTGCTCATGAGTGCCTTAGGAGTATCAAACTGCAACCTATAAAGTCGACCACTCCTAACTCCAATAGCTATGGGTGATTTCCAATCCTAATGTTTGATCAACACATGAGCCCCTCTAAAGAGTACATTGTAGCCTTTATCTTGAAGGACAAATACAGAAATCAGATTCATACCTAAGCCTGGCACATGCAACACATCATGAAGGGAAATCAACTTTCCATTCTCCCTCTGAAACTGAATAGTCTCTTTCCCAATTGGGTTGAGTTTGGACAAGTTCCCCATAGAGATCCGGATTCTGGTGTTCTCCTCCTTGTAATTGGAGAAATACTCTCTAACTCATGTCATATGAAATGATGCCCCACTATCTATATACCAGACACTATGAGGTTGAGCTAACCATACAAACTATGAGTGCAAACTCATCCTCCATTCTACTAGAGAGCTCATCTGCACTTGCTGAAGCTGCCATTTGCTTCTTCCCTTTCTTCTCATTCTTCTTCCTTTGCGGGCAATCGTTGACATAGTGGCCAAATCCGTGAGATCCCTAGCACTTGATCTTAGACAAGTCCTTCTTCTTCTCACTTTGTGGATTTGATCCTTTGCTAGACCCCTCCTTTATTTTCCCTTTTCCTGCTAGGGCAATGTTTTCTTGGTCCATCTCACCTTTCTGACTCTTACTATTGGATCCACTGACAAGGCTTAGCCTAAGCTCCTCCAGAGTGAAATCACTCCAAAGTCGATCCCAACTTGGTAAGGTGTCTTGTCCATTAATAACTTGAACAAAGACATCCCACTACTTAGAAAACCCATTTAGGGCTATCCATACTAGCTCATCATCACCTGGTTTATCTCCAACATCTACTAACTCATCCTTGACAAGTCTGAGCCTGGTGAGGTAACTTGTCACATCTTCTCCCTTGTTCATCCGAGTATTCCTCAACTTTTCTCTGAGAATCAGCTTCTGGTTAGTGGTCGCAGTCTAGTACGGATTCAGGATGACGTTCCACATTGACTTCACTGTATCCAAATTTGTGATATGCAGAACTATATGATCCTTAACACCGTCAAGGATTGTCCTCCTCGCTTTGGCATCTTCCTTCTTATATGTTGCAAGAGGTATTGGATCTGTAGGTACAGTCACAACAATGGTAACATATTCCTTGATACCATTCTCTTCTAGCAATGAAGAAATTTTGGCTTTCCAGAAACCAAAATTTGATGTTCCATCTAATCTGTCCTGATCTCTTAACCCTGTTGAGGCCATCTCAAGGGATAAAAGAAATAATAATCTTAAAGACGTCAAACTAGGTTTTATAAACCCTCAATTTTCTTTCCTTTGTCTAGGATAAACTTTTTCTACTTAGCTCTGATACCATGTAAAAATTCTATTGCAATTACTAATTATTAATCTCTTATCTCATAAAGATTATTTAACTGCGAAATACTGAAAATTAACACAGCGGCAACTTCACAAATAAAAAACACACGGAAAGAAATATGCAACACAGTGACACAATATTTTCGGACAGTTGTCCCTAGAAAAACCCCGGAGGGAAAACCAGTTTCTCCACAAACTTCATATACTCCAAATGACTCTTGACCCCCTTTTTATACTACTCTCATTGGAAAACCAACGGCCAAGATTAATAACAAATAAACAACCCTAACAAAATTGGTTGCGAGAAGTTTTTAAAAGAAATCAAATAATTAACAAATAATTGTCCCTATCTAACAAAATTTGTTTAGCAAACAATTATTTACTAATTATTACATATGGAACTAGCTGTCCTAGCTAACCAAACTAACAGGTACTGTTTGCTCGACCCAGATTTGTCTTCATCGCCATTAATTCCTCTGATTTACTGCAATACTCATACATTTGCCGCTAACAAATTGTCCAACGAAATCCCACGTGAAAAAAGTTCCCGGCATGAAATTAACGAAAACAAATTCCAGCCGGCGTCAGACAGGAGACAAATCCCCGCCACACTAGCGTATCAGATAAAAATAGAGAATAGGTGTGAGTGTGATCATGATAAAGTAGCGTGACGTTTATTCCTCATAACAGTACATAGAACTTCAAATATCGTTGGAATGAATAAAAACGCTTGTGTACTGTTGACAAGGAATCCTGCCAAGCATATAGTAAATGTGAATCTCAAACGCTGCGCTTACCACTCTTTCCCTACCCCGTAAATGACGGCAACCCTGTGACACGTGGTTGCTTCTTTTCCACAATATATCCTCTGCCCTGCAACCCTTCCTCACCTTCAAACACCCACTGCCATAATAGCCGTGCTAAATTCCTTCCATCCTATTACCCATTAAATTGTAAATTGCAAGTCCTTACAACGCCAACGGGAAGAAGATGGATAAAGAAGACGGTAAGAGGGAAACAGTGTGTGTAACTGGAGCCGCAGGATTCATCGGATCTTGCCTCGTCAAAAATCTTCTGCAAAGGGGTTATACAGTTCACGCTACCTTGAGAGATCCTGGTAACTCCCTTTTCTTCATCTTGCATCCATTCTTCATTCATACACTATACTAACTATTTCTTTTTCAACTCCCGTAGAAAACCCAGCTAAAACTAGTTATCTGCTATCTCTTCCGGGAGCCAAAGAAAGGCTGCATCTGTTCAAAGCAGATCTTTTGCAACATGGCAGCTTTGACTCCGCTGTTGAAGGCTGCGATTTCGTCATCAGCATGGCCACTTCTCTGGATTTCCAGGTAATTCATTTATCCACTTACCCATATCCTCGTTTATTGTCCACGTTTTAAGGATGAGATTGAGGCAACGAGTGGAGTGGAAACAGGGCGATGTTGTCAATAATACTGTTGATGGAACGGTGGACATTCTAAGATCTTGCAAGAAAGCAAAAACTGTGAAGCGAGTGATCCATACATCTTCCGTCGTCGCAGCTTACCCTCTAAATGAAGACGGTCAACTTAAGGAGGTGCTTGATGAATCCTGCTGGACTCCTGTTGATTATATCAAACGAAAAGACGCCGTTATGGGAGTAAGTGTTCAAGTTTTTTCTTCAATAATAATTGCTAGAAGTAATGGCCAACATAGTAATTAGTAGATTTTATGTTCAGATGTATGCAGCATCAAAGACTTTAGCGGAGCAAGCAGCTCTGCTATTCGGAGCGGAGGAAGAGATTGAAGTGGTAACAGTGTTGGTAGGGATGGTGGGAGGTCCTTCTCTAATCCCCACAATTCCTGGGAGCGTTTCAGTAATGTTAGCACCACTCACAGGTAATTTACCCACTTCACTTTAAAAACGGAAACTATCATTTAGGGTTTGTCTATCTCCAATTATGGTTTATCCTCTTCATATATGACCTGAGAATTGGAACCCTGAAATTTTTAGGGAACCGACTATTTTATGAAATATTAGTTTCGAGTAAAACTCGGTTAGGATCGATGGCATTGGTTCACGTGGAAGATGTATGCAGTGCACATATTTATTTGATGGAGCACCCATCCGCAGCAGGTCGATATGTGTGCTGTTCTGATCCCGTGACTGTTGCTGACATTCTCAACTTCTTTCACAAACGATATCCAGAAATCCCTTTGGCTTTTGGGCAAGTAATTTAATGCTCAGCACGCAATAATTTTTTCGCAGTCAGGTGAATTCTAACTAGTTTTGTTTGTTATGTGAAAAAGGAACGAAGAGGAAGAAGAGGAATGGAAGAAAGCAGTAGTACCGATTTCCTCCAAGAAACTGATTGATCTGGGATACTCGTACAAGTATCATCTGGAGGATATACTCAGTGACAGTGTTGAATGCGCAAGGCGAATGACAGTCTTGTGAGGTTGAACTAGATTCTAATTTTTACGAGATTTACTTGTTAATTATCATTGTGATTATTTTACTTTATGCCAAAAAAACAAATCATCTGTAAATAGTAAATTATAACAAGCCATTGATAAGGTGTTGTCTAACATATCTATATTTAAATATATATAGTATGCATTTAAGATAATTAATATTGTTTTTAGAAAATAAACAATAAATATAAATTAGTGTTTTTTTGGGTTAGTAAATACATTCTAAAAAGTACATTCATAGATGGTAAAAACAATATTAATGCTTATTAAGTTTTATAACATCTTTGATCATGATAGTAAATGTTGAAGTTCTTCAACAAAGAATCTCTTATCAGATTGACATGCTCATACATAATTATAATCTTTCATCCATATAACTTGGTTACACAAGATGCATTCAATGAAGCAATCAACCTTGCAACAATAGAAAATTAATGTCTAACCATATAAATGATCTAACCACTTAAGATTTAAACATGAGTATTTAACAAGATAATAAATTGAGTAACATTACAAATTTTCATTTTATAACAATTTGAATTAAAGCTTCTTAATGGTTAATAATAGATAGATAAGTGATTAATGACTTTTTTCAATGCAATACTAGTTATTATGTATAAAAATGAAAATAAATTAGTCAAAGCAACCAACTATTTAATATTATCATTCAAATTATATATATAATCATTAGATTATGAAACCCATTTCTTTGGCAAGAAAATTTCAAGTTTTCTCATTAATTCTTGTTGTTGTTCATGTGTATAATTTTTCATGCCAGGCTCCTTCTAGAGACTCTTACATGCAACTAGAAAAGCTTCACTAAAATGTTCTTTGGGCATCATCTAACAGGCATAAGGTTTTCCATTTACCCCCTTACGAATTATATTTTCCCCCTCATAAATTTAGAGGTCTTGGGTTGTTTCCTACCTAGTGACAAGTGTTAGCTCTTTATGTTAAATGCCTTAACCTCATTGAAATGAAACCCAACAAATATTTCTAGTTAATCAAATGGCTTATTCTTTGGAATTGCATTTCTTTTGGCTATCTAGTTAATCAATCAACATGAAGGGGGTTGGTTTTCAAACCCTTCTCACCAAGAAGAATGTTTGTTGGCATAACTGACGGAGATGATGGTGTACCAGTAAAGGACGGTTGGTGATGATATATTGAAGGACTATTGGTGATGATATAATTATGATATGATGCTTGATGATCAGTTATTTGTGTTGTCATTGATGGCAACCATGTGTGTTTATGTCTTGGTATGTCATCTAAGAAGTCTATCAGCTAAGTCTACTGATTATAGATTGAAATGAACTAAGTTGAAAATCAAAACTACCAAGTGATAGTGAATCGATAAGCAGGAATAGAGAAGGAGACGGTTGTTGTAGTAATCCATGTTGAGTTAGGTATTGCGGTGTGAAATGTGTGCTTATGAAATTATAAGAAGTCTATGACTTGAACCACATCATGTTTGGAGAACTGGAAGTCATGTTTATAATCAACTGTTTCATTTTCTTTGTAGGGTTTAAGAACCGGTAATAAGATCTTTGACCGGTGATGTTTTATGGTTTGGCAGTGATACTTTTCATGTTCATAAGCTGGTGACGACGTGTTAGAATCCGTGTGAAGAGATAAGATGATATTTTGGCGCGTTCAAGGATTGAATTTCTTGGGAAACAATGAAGTGCTTAGCAGAATGTGTTAAGGGTTTGACAGCTTATCAGATCGATGTGCGATGATAAGTTATGATCATTCAATCGTTGTAATTATCTTGAAATTTGTTGTAATGATCTGTATGATGAATTGTAATAATTTATAATGATCTGATATGTTCTATGATGTAGATTCATTGTAGGTTAGGGTTATGTAACTGACCTAATTGTAAAGTCTATTTAGGTGAAGTTTTAGAAGGTTTAGTGTGTCGGTGATTAGAGGAGTGTGTGTGTCAAATCAGATTGAGATGTCTGCATGAGAGAAGCCAATTGGAGCTGTTTATGGTGAAAATGGATAACAATAATAACAAAATTGAAAGGCTAAATGAATTCAACCACCAAACCCTAGCCTAACAACAACAAAGATCCACCATAACATATGAAGATTACCTAAGACAATGCAAATAACTCAAAATCACAAAGATTATACCATCACATGTCCAATAGGGTTTTGATCTCCATTCTTCCTATCTCCATTGATCTTGCTTGATATATTTGCTCTCAGATTTTTATATGCACAAGAGCTCAACAAAGAACGGAATGTGGTTGCAAGTAGGATCATAGTGTAGCCAAGTCCTCCAAAATTGTTGATTAGGATGAGTGATTAGGGTTTGATAATGAAGAAGGCATCTCCTTAAATAGAAGACACAATATGAAATGGAGGGATAAGATTGAGAGGTGTAAAAAGGAGGTCGGCTAGGATTAGAGGGTAGGTAAAGGAAATAATAAAATAATGAAAGGGGTAGGTAGTGTATGAATTAAGAGATGAATGACATGTGTCATAGGTGGAAAAGGTTAATGAATTAATTAAATAAATAAAGATTTATTTAATTAATAGAAGAAGTAGGATAATTAAATAAATAAAAATATTTATTTAATTTAGGAAAAGGATAATTTAAATAAATAAATGTATTTATTTAAATGAGAAATAAGGCTAGAAGAGGATAAATGAATTAATTAAATAAATAAAGATTTATTTAATTAATAGAAGAATTAGGCTTAGATAATTAAATAAATAAAATATTTATTTAATTAGACATGACAATTTTGAGTGTCTACAGGAGCTAACAAGGATCTGTAATAGCAAGCTATGAAGTGCCGAGTCCAGATCATTTATCTGTTATTTCTTAACAGTTGCAACAACATTAAAATCCCTTAATCGGGTAGGTCCTAATAGGCACGATCTTGTAAATCCCTTCACCGGGTGACTCATTAATTTGGGTTTAAGTCCTTTAGCAAGGTTACTCCTAACAGGGCTAAGTTATAAAATCCCTTGACCAAGTGACTCCTAATAGGGTCTGCTCTTAACTAGGCATTGTTGTAAAGCTCCTAACCGAGCTAGGCCTTTAACAAGGCGCATTTTGAAAGAGTGCAAATTTTGTGGGTACCAATTCGCATTGTGGTTTTACTCGTTTGGCTTTTCACATGAAAAATCTTTGTGTTCATATGGTGGTTGATTTGTTTATGTGTATTTTGATATTATTTCATTGCTTACATGTTGATGAACACATGAATGAGTAGTTTGGTAAAGATCCTAGGAAGATGATGAAGAAAGAAGGTCCCAAATTCATTAAGGACAACTACAAAATATGGAGTGATAGAATGAAGATATATATCAAAGGTATGGGTACCCAGTTTTGGAAACATGTTATTACTAAGTATGTACCTCCTGCTGGTCCTCTAACTGCAGATCATCTTGAGGAGCAATAGGAAAGAATTCAAGCATTGGAAGCCATTGTAAGTACACTTTTTGATACTAAATATATTGATGTCCATCGTTTAGAGACTGCTTTTCAATTTTTAGAGAAGTTAGAATTAATCTATGGTGGTGATAAGCATGTTCAAAAGGCTAAAGAAGGAAGTCTTAGAGGAAAGTTTGATGATATGAGAATGATGGAATGAGAAAACATTACTCAGTATGGACAGAGGATTAAAGAAGTTGTCAGTGGAATCAAAAGTGTTGGTGGTATTATAGAAGAAGACACTATTGTGAGTAAGATTCTTAGAACTCTATTACCTTCCTATGCAATTAGAGTGTCTGCTATTCAAGAGTTGAGGTTAGTTACTAAGGATAAGGTTACCGTTGATTCTTTGATTGGTAAGCCCACTGCTTTTGAATTAAATAGTTTTGATAACAATGCACCTAAGACAAAATCTTCTTTTAAAGCATCTGTAACTAGTGTACCGGTGAGAAAAGGAAAATATGTTTGTCAAAGTCATGAATGTAGGTAAAGTCATCTTGGCGGTAGTAAAGTTGATGTGGATGATGAAGGTAATCTGATGGAATTTGATGCTCTATTGGCTAAAAGACTTCCTAGAGGCATTGGTAAGTACAAAGGTAGGTTGCCTCTCAAATGTTTCTCTTGTAACAAGATCAGACATATTGCTACACATTGTCCTAATAATGATTAAAAGGAAAAGTTTAGAAAATATAAGGGAAAAGGAAAGAAACGACGCTATGTTGTAGTTGATGAAGGAGTCACTGATGAGGAATATGAGGATGACGACAATGAGGAGATTGTTTTTGTTTTTGTTTTTATTAAGGAAGATCTATCTAATAAGAAGGCTTTAGTATCTCACATTGATAATAGTGATGAATCGATTATTGACATTGGATGCTCACACCACATGACAGGTGATAAGAACAAGTTTATTTCTCTTAAATAATTTGATGGCGGTGTAGTAAGATTTGGAAACAATTCGCCTTGTATGGTAAAAGGAAAAGGTTCTATCTCTTTGAATGGTACAATTAATGTTGATGATGCATTTTGGGTTGGAGGTTTAAAACATAACTTGTTGAGTGTTGGTCAATTGAATGAAAAAGGTTATCATCTTGAGTTTAAGAGAGTGTGCATGATCTTAGGATGCAAAGGAGAATTAATTGCTACTGGTAAGCAAACTACAGGTAACTTATTGCATCTGAATGCTAATGTGAATAGTTGTTTGGTTGCTAAGGTTGAAGATAGCTGGTTATGGAATAGAAGGTTTTGTTGTGTGAACTTTGATAATGTGGTTAAGGTTAGTAAATCTAGTATGGTAAGGGTATGCCACAACTTGTTAAACTAGACAATGTGTTGTGTAAAGAATGTCAGTTGGGTAAGATGACTACATCTTCTTTTAAGAGTAAATCTTTTTCTTTTGAGCATATTCAAGATTTGGTGCACAATGACTAATGTGGTCCTATGAGGACTAGAAGTTTTTATGGTGACAAGTATTTCATGATATTTACTGATGATTTTTCTAGAATGACGTGGGTTACTTTTTTGAAGGAAAATTCAGAAGCTTTCAACAAGTTCAAGGCATTCAAGGCCTTAGTAGAAAAGGAAACCGGTAAGAATTTTAAGTGCCTAAGATTTGACCAAGGTGGAGAGTTTACTTTAGACGAGTTTGTGAGATATTGTGATGAAAATGGAATAAAGAGGCAATTGTCTACACCTAAGACACCACAACATAATGAAATTGTAGAAAGGAGAAACAAAACCATTATTGAAGCAGCAACAACTATGTTGATACAGGGAGATGTACCTAAGATGTTTTGGAGAGAAGTGGTCAGTACTACTGTTTACACATTGAACCAGGTACTTGTGAAGAAAGTTAATGATAAAACACCTTATGATTTATGGTATGGTAAAACTCCTAATGTCAATTATTTCAAAGTTTTTGGCGGCAGATGTTTTATAAAAATAGATGATTGTAATGGTAAATTTGATGATAAAAGTGATGAAGGAACATTTCTTGGCTACTCTACTAAGAGAAAAGATTTCAAGTGTTACAACAAAAGGACAAAGAAGATTGTAGAGAGTGTGAATGTAAAAGCTGATGAGTACTCTGATGAATTTGATGATACCAGCAAATCTGATCCAGTAGATGATGAACACAAACTTGTGTTTATTGAACCAGAAGTGTAGAAAGATGTTGAGCAAAATAGTGCAGATGAAGATGCTCAACTGGTAGATGAAGAAATTGAAGAACAAGAAGAGGTTATTGCATCAGAACAGGTTATACCTAGGTATGTAAGGTTAAATCATTCTGAAGACCAGATAATAGGCGATAAGAATGTTGTAGTACAGACTAGAAGAAAATTTAGAGAAAGCTCTTGTCTGATTTCTATAGTTGAACCAAAGATAGCTAGAGAATCTCTTAAGGATGATGACTGGTTAAATGCAATGAATGAAGAACTTGATCAGATTGAGAAAACCAACACTTGGTCACTTGTTCCTCTAGACTTGATGATAAAAATGTGATTGATACAAACTGGGTATTTAGAAACAAGTTGAATGAAGATGGTGAAGTGGTTAGAAACAAGGCAAGCCTAGTTCACACAGGGTATGCACAATAAGAAGGTGAAGATTATGGAGAGACCTTTGTACCAGTTGCTAGGCTTGAAGGAGTTAGAATTCTACTTGCATTTGCAGCTTTTAAAGGTTTTAAAGTTTATCAAATGGATGTGAAGTCATCATTTCTGAATGGTATTCTTGAAGAAGAGGTGTATATTGAACAACCAGATGGGTTTGCTTTGAGTGAAGATAAGGATATGGTATGTAAAATGCATAAGTCATTACATGGATTGAAACAAGCACTAAGGGCATTGTTCGAAAGACTTCATGCACATCTAATAAAGATATGATTTTAGAGAACCAGTGAGGAAAACAATATTTATTTGAAGACTGAAGGAGACAAGATGTTGATTGCAAAATTATTTATTGATGACATCATATTTGGAGGAAATGATGATATGAGTATGACTTTTGTAGATGAGATGAAGAAAGAGTTTGAGATGTCTATGATAGGTGAGATAAAATAATTCATTGGATTGCATGTCCAACAACTGAAAGGTGGTATTTTTATCAGCCAATCTAAGTATGTGAAAGAAGTGTTAAAGACCCTAGGAATGGAAGACTGTAAACTGATTGGAACACCTATGGTTATCGGTTGCAGATTCTCAAAAGAATATGATTCACCCTCAGTGGATAAGAAGGAATATAGATCTATGATTGGAAAACTTCATTATGTTGTTCATAGTAGACCAGATATTGCCCATGCAGTTGGTTTAGTAGCAAGATTTTAGAAGAGCCCTAAGGAGACACATATGACATCAGTGAAGAGAATATTCAGATATCTTAGAGGGACAGTTGATTATAGATTGTGGTATCCATATAGAGGCAATTTTTCTTTGCATGTATTCACTGATGCTGATTGGGCAGGGGATACAGATGACCGAAAAAGCACAACCGGTGGAGCATTCTTTTTAGGTGGTAGATTGGTGTCTTGGATCAGTAAGAAACAAACTTGTATATCTCATTCTACAACAAAAGTAGAATATATGTGGATCGATCCATGAATTGTACACAATCTATATGGATGAGACATGTCTTGGAAGGACTCAAGAAAGATATGAATAACCGATGATCATACATTGTGATAACACTAGTGCTATAAACATTTCTAAGAACTCGATATTGCATGCTAGGACTAAACATATTGAATTGAAGTATCACTTTTTGAGAGAAAAGATGTAGGAAAAGAAAGTGAGATTGGAGCATGTGTCAAGTAAAGAGTAGTTGGCAAATATATTCACTAAGCTGTTACCTAGGGTTACCTTTTAATATCCCATAGGTAAGTTAGGGGTTATACCCCTACCTAAGGTCAACTAAGAAGATGTGTAAGCATCAATCCAGTGGACTCATTGAATATCTTTCACTGTGGATTAATGAGAAGTGGGCTACTCCTCAGGGGGAGTAGCAAAGATTTAGATAGAAGATGCCTTTGCACCTTTGGCATTGTTGTCAAAGTGGGAGAAGAAATCTAACAGTTAGGGGGAGAAGGACAATGAATGAAAAGGAGGAGAAGATCAAGTGAAGAACAAATCAGTACATCATGGCATAACGAGTTGATTATTTTGTTGTTACAGTTTTTGGTGTTGCCATCAATGTCAAAGGGGGATATTATTGGCATAACTGATGGAGATGATGGTGTACCGGTAAAGGACTATTGGTGATGATATAATTATGATATGATGCTTGATGATCAGTTATTTGTGTTGTCATTGATGACAACCATGTATGTTTATGTTTCAGTATGTCATCTAAGTTATCTAAGTCTATCAGTTAAGTCTAACCGGTAATAGATTGAAATGGATTGAATTGGAAACAAAAACTACTAAGTGACAGTGAACGAATAAGAAGGAACAAAGAAGGAGATGGTTGCAGTAGTAATCCATGTTGAGTTAGGTGTTGCGATTTGGAATGTGTGCTTATGACATTATAAGGAGTCTATGACTTGAATCACATCATGTTTGGAGAACCAGAAGTCATGTTTATAATTGACTGTTGTATTTTCTTTGTAGGGTTTAAGAACCAGTAACAAGATCTTTGACCGGTGATGTTTTATGGTTTGGCGGTGATTCTTTTCATGTTCATAAGTTGGTGATGACGTGCCAAAATTTGTGTGAAGAGATAAGATGTTTTGGCGCATTCAAGGATCAAATTTATTGGGAAACAACGAAGTGCTTAGTAGAATGTGTTAAGGGTTTGATAGCTTATCAGATTGATATGCGTTGATGAATTAATCATTCAATGACTATAATTGTCTTGAAATTTGTTGTAATGATCGGTATGTTGTAATTATTTATAATGATCTGATATGATCTATGATGTAGATTCATTGTAGGTTAGGGTTATGTAACTAACCTAATTGTAAAGTCTATTTAGGTGAGTTTTTAGAAGGTTTAGTGTGTCGGTGATCAGAGGAGTGTATGTGCCGAAATAGATTGAGATGTCTGCATGAGAGAAGTAGATTGGAGCTGACAAGGATCTGTAATAGAAAACTATGAAGTGCTGAGTCCATATCATTTATCTATTGTTTCCTAACAGTTGCAGCAACATTAAAATCCCTTAATCGGGTAGGTCCTAATAGGCCTAATCTTGTAAATCCCTTCACTGGGTGACTCATTAATTTGGGTTTAAATCCTTTTGCAAGTTTACTCCTAATAGGGTAAAGCTCCTAATAGGGCTAAGTTGTAAAATCTCTTGATCGGGCGACTCCTTATAGGGTCTACTTTTAACCGAGCATTGTTGTAAAGTTGCTAACCAGGCTAGGCCTTTAACAGGGTGCATTCCGAAAAAGTGCAAATTTTGTGGGTACCAATTCCCACCGTTGTTTTTTCCATTTGGGTTTCCACGTGAAAAATATCTGTGTTCATATGGTGGTTGACTTTTTTATGTGTAGTTTTGATATTATTTCATTGCTTACATGTTGATGAACACATGAATGAGTAGTTTGGTAAATCTGCATTAAGTGGTTGATTGAGTGGTTATTGGTACTGGTTATGAACTGTTTTATGAAATATTTTACAGATTGGTGAATTTTTTTGTGATGAAAAGCATATAAAAATCTTGAAATGTCACAACTTTTATACGTATTATTATAAAATAATTATTACTTAATTATTTAATTAAAATAGAATTCATATTAATAATTAATACATTTTATTATAAAATATCAAATATTTTAAAAATTCAAATTATATATATATATATATATATAAAAGTATATAAGTTTTGCTTTTCAAAAATTAAATGAAAAGTAAATTTATTTTAAAAACTATATTTACAAACTTAAAAATATTATATAAAGTTTCATTTAATATGAAATTGTTAATAGATTTATTTTAGAGAGAAAGGTAAATTTCAAAAGGAGATTTAAAAAAAAAATCTCCAATATAAAATTTCTTACTTTTACTTGACTTCTAGTTTTAATATAAAATATGAAACATTCAATTTAAAAAAAGGAGATTGCATGTTTTAAGGCATGCTTTATTTTAAAATAAATAAATTAAGAAAAATAATATATATCCCTTTTAAATAATGCCTCTAAAAAAAGGAGATTGCATGTTTTAAGGCATGCTTTATTTTAAAATAAAGAAAGAAAGAAAAATAATATATATCCCTTTTAATTAATGCCTCTAAGTGCTTTTTACAGCATATACTATGTTATAAAACAAAAACAAAATTTTAGAATCTTATCCAATGTGGGCTTAGAAAAACTTTCTAAATAAGAGAGAGTCAAATTTAAGTTTGACTGACCCAAATTAAGCTACGTGGTATACAAGTCATGTTGCCTTATTTAAAATAAATAAATGCATAAATAAAGCTCAAATCTGGTGCTTGTGTAAGATACGAACTCACCCATAATGCTCCTGAAGACGTGCCTCAACCTTCAACAATATCTATCACTGGTTTTCATGCCTATGGACACCGATCTAGTCTTTGCAGGTTGGTATATATCTCATTCACCATAGTCAGTTCAAATTGGTTGTACAACTTGCGAGTTCTCTGTACACTTTATGCATCATATCAATTTCATAATCACTAAATTCAAATCAAATCAGTAATTTGAATGCATGTAATCATCGATTTATGCATGCCAATTTATAAATAATAGAAGAGAGAGAGAGCATTCCATAGCTTGTGACTTCACCGCTTAGATTGATAGTTCTTCTAATATAATTTTGATAAGAATTTGAACAGATGTTATCCATTAGACTGTTGACTAATTTTTCTTCTATATTTGTGATACATCGTTTTGTTTCTTAGTTATGCCTACCATGGTTAACTATAGACTTTGAAAGATTACGTAGATTTGACTTGTTAAAAAGAGTAATAAAAGAGACGAGTTTTATTTTAGCTAAGCATAAAGGTGTTTTTTTTTAGTTTTTTTTTGTAGATATCTCTTATATGATAAAAATAGAAGTATATATGCAATTCTATGAAATTCAAAAACGTGCTAGGCTTGGTAACATCAAGCATAGCCAAAAATAATAAAAAAATAAAAAAGTTCCTCAAAATTCGTATAGGTTTTGAGGAACATTATATTTAATAATAAAAAAAGAAGTTCCTCAAAACCCGTACGGGTTTTGAGGAAAAATTTCTCATAACCCGTATTGGTTATGCAAAACTAGAAGTTTTGGCCTTAGTTCTGCATAACCCGTATGAGTTATGCAGGACTAGGAACCAAAGAAGAAGTGGAGAGAGAGAGAGAGAGGGGGGGGGGGGGGAGGGTGAGAGAGTTAGAGATAGAGAGAGAAAGGGATAGGAAGAGAGGGAGAGAGATAGGGAAAGAAAGAGAAGGGAGAGAGGGTGAGAATAGGATTAAGATAGAAAGGGAGAGAGGGAGAGAGAGAGAGAGAGAGAGTAGGGGGTAGGAAGATAGGGATAGAATCAGATAAGGAGAGGGGGACGGAGAGAAAGTTAGAGACAAAGAGAGAAGGGGATATGAAGAGAGGGAGAGAGATAGGAAAAGAAAGAGAAGGGAGAGAGGGTGAGAATATGATTGAGAGAGAGAGAGAGAGAGAGAGAGAGAGAGAGAGAGAGAGAGTAGGGGATAGGAAGAGGGATAGAATAGGATAAGGAGAGGGGGAGGGAGAGAGAGTTAGAGACAAAGAGAGAAGGGGATAGGAAGAGAGGGAGAGAGATAGGGAAAGAAAGAGAAGGGAGAGAGAGTGAGAATAGGATAAAGAGAAGGGGGAGAGAGGGAGAGAGAGAGAGAGAGAGAGAGAGAGAGAGAGTAGGGAAATGGGGAGGGATGGAGAGAGAGTAGGGGTAGGAAGAGAGGGATAGAATAGGATAAGGAGAGGGGGAGGGAGAAAGTGTTAGAGATAGAGAGAGATGGGGATAGGAAGAGAGTGAGAGAGATAGGGAAAGAAAGAGAAGGGAGAGAGGGTGAGAATAGGATTGAGAGAGATAGAGAGAGAGAGAGATAAGGGGATAGGAAGAGAGGGAGAGAATAGGATAAGGAGAGGGGGTGAGAAAGACAAATAGAATGAGAGTAGGGGGTAAGATAGAGAATAGGGGATAAGAAGAGAGGGAGAGAATATGATAAGGAGAGGGGGAGGGAGAGAGAGGGGCACAGAGAGAGGATATTGGGAGAGAGGGAGAGGGAGAGGGAGAGGGAGAGGGAGAGGAAGAGAGAGAGAGAGAGAGAGGGTGGAGATGGGGAGAATAGGATGAAGAGAGGGAGAGGGAGAGAGAGAATAAGAGAGAGAGAGAGAGAGAGAGAGAGAGAGAGAGAGAGAGAGAGAGAGAGAGGGTGGAGATGGGGAGAATAGGATGAAGAGAGGGAGAGGGAGAGAGAGAATAAGAGAGAATGAGAGAGAGAGAGAGAGAGAGAGAGAGAGAGAGAGAATAGGGTCAAGAGAGGGGGAGGAGGAGAGAGAATAGGATAAGATAATGAGAGGGGGAAGGAGAGGGGGAGAGGGAGAGGTAAGGGGAGAGAAAGAGAAGAAGGGGGAGAGGGTGATAATAGGATAGGATAACGAGAGAGAGAGAGAGAGAGAGAATAGGAGAAGGAGGTGAGGGTGAGAGACATGAGGTAGAGAGAGAACGAGAAGGAGAAGAGGGTGAGAGACTCGGCACAGAGAGACGTGTGAGGGGGAGAGAGATGAGATAGAACTCAAGAAGGACAATTAGGGCTCAGAATAGACAGAGACGGTGATAGGGGAAGGAAGACGAGAGAGAGGAAAAGAAGAGAGACATACATGTATACAAACATATATACATATATCTATATAAATATATGTATATATAACTATAAATATGCATATATACATACATAAACACATATTATATATGTATGTCTATACATATGTGTAGTGTATGCTAAGTTTACAAGCATACATTTTGATGTCTTCATAACCCGTACGGGTTTTGGGAAACTCAAAATGATATTTTTCATAACCCGTATTGGTTTTGCGAAAATCAAAATAATGGTTTTTCATAACTCGTATTGGTTTTGTGCAACTCAAAATTATGGTTTTTCATAACCCATATGGGTTTTGTGAAACTCCAAATGATGGTTTTAGTTCTACATAACCAATACGAGTTATGTAGAACTATGAATGGTACTTTTTTTCTTCAAAATCCAAGCAGGTTATCTTGCACATCAGAACCCGTGCGGGTTCTTGCTTGGTAAGAGGGTTGGAAAATGACCCTAAGGCTTGTAAGCCCATTTTTCGTCCATTTTTGTCCCTTTACATGTTTTTTCATCTTCCAACATGATTTCTCAACTTTATCATCATCAAGTTTACAAATGATCAAGTGGGTATCTCTAAAATTACCACCATAATCTCACACGTCTTCTCATCTTTCTGACCATATAAATTTTTCTATTTTTAGACAACATTAGCATAGTAAACTTTAATTTTCTTTACCAGTGCCTTGATAGTCCTCACATACATACGTCTACCGCTTTTTAAATAAATTTTGGTATACTGGACCAAATTCAAAATAAATTACATATTATTGTTCTACACTAGATTCTATACAATTAAAAAAAAAGTTTTCATTTTTTGATTATTTTGATGCAAGTTATGCCCAACACACGAACATGTACCAAATTTTCAGGATGCAGTCACTTCAAAAAAAATCATAAAAAAATATACTAAAAGAAAAAATTACGAAAAATTACACAACTTATAGATCTCAATCTTACCTATCATCCTAGCTAAGGGTTTTGCAAAATACGAAATCTAATTATATATTTTGTGCAGTGCACGAAAACAACTATGTTGTGTCTTTCTGAAAAAATTAGAACATTTTTTCATGCGAGAGAGGTTTGACCCTCTTAATCTTATCCAATTTTAAAAAAACTTTAGTAGTTTAGAAACTAGATTCAGAGTACTACAATTCTTATTCTTTTTTCAACTCTTAGTTTTGAGTGCATGACCTTCGAATATCTCTTTGAAGTTTAGGTTTACCTGTTTTCAAAAAAAAAAAAAAAGTGGCCACTTATACCCCCTTTTTGTTCACCATCTTGGTGCACTTACCCACCTTGTCCTAGGTATCAGATGTGCCCATGGAAGCATTGAGGAAGATGAAATTATTGCCAAGGTGCTAAGATCTTTGCCTCCTTCTTATAAACATAAGATTGTTGCTATTGATTAGATCCAAAGTGAGATTACAGTGAGATGAGATATGCTGGTTGGAAAGTTTGCTGCATTTGAGCTGAGTGAGTTTGGAGAATCACATGGAAAGTCTGAAACAACATTTAGAGAATCTGCGTTTGTATCCGGTAAGAAGAAGTATGATCTTGATGAGTGCAAAATATCCATATATGAAAGAGAGAGAAGAGAGATGGAAGAGAAAGAAATAGAGCTTGATGAGCTTGAAGCTTTTATTGCCCAGAGATTGCCTAAAGGTGCCAGTAAGTATGATGGAAAGTTTCCCTTGAAATGTTTCTCTTGTAATAAGATAGGACATTTTGCTTCTATATGCGTGGAGAGAATGGATAAGTATGACATGTATGATAAGTTTAATAAGAATGATAAGAATGATAGACATGAGAAGCATGAGAAGTATGATAAGCCTTATAAGTCTGACCAGAAGTTTAGGAACCAAAAGAACTGTTATTATGCTGAAGATAAAGGTGTTACAGATGATGAATTAGAAGGAGACGAAGTTGTGTTTATTTCCATTAAAAAAGATAGACCTGTACCTATTGATTCCACTAGCTATTCTGTTGGAGGGGAAAGCTTTGGCTGCTAAGGTAGAAGAAAAGGATGAATGGGTGATTGACATTGGTTGTTCACATCATATGACTGGTGATAAAAGCAAATTTGTAAGCATGGAAAGGTATGATGGTGGAATAGTTAGATTTGGAGATGACAAAGACTGTGTAATCCATGGGAGAGGTTCTATTTCTTTTGATGGTAAGCATAACACTAATGATGTCTTGTATGTTGAAGGTTTAAATCATAATATTTTGAGTGTTGGACAGATGGTTGAAAAGGGTTATGATCTACAATTCAAGGATGGTAAATGCAAGATCTTGAATGCCTCTGGTAATATGAGATTGTATCTAGGACTATGACTGAAGGTAACATTTTTCATTTCAATGTTGGTGAGAAAAGTTGTTTGATTGCTAAGATAGATGAGAGTCGGTTGTGGCATAGGAGGATGTGTCATGTGAACTTTGATTAAATGATTAAGATATTTTCTACACATGTTAGAGATTTTCCTAAGATTGTTAAGCCTGTTAATCCGGCATGTAAGGAATGTTAGTTGGGTAAGAAAATAAGAATTTTTTTCAAGAGTAAATAATATACATCTGATGGACTGCTAGAACTTGTGCATACTGACCTATGTGGACCTACAAATGTTAGAAGTGTGCAACGTGATAGATATTTTATGCTGCTAATTGATTATTCTAGGATGATATGGGTTGTCTTTTTGAAGGAGAAATCAGAAGCATTGGATAAATTCAAAATATTCAAAACTAAGGTGGGAGTTGAGTCTGGATTGAAGGTGAAATGTTTGAGATCTGATAGAGGTGGATAATTTTGTTCCAGTGAGTTCAATTCATTGTGTGAGATGCATGGAATTAGAAGAAAATTATTTTCTCCTAGAACCCCTCATCAAAATGGAGTTGTTGAGAGGAAGAACATAACTACTTTGGATGCTGCAAGGACTATGTTGATTGAAGGAAATGTTCAGAAGATTTACTAGAGAGAAGCCATTAGCACTTTTGTTTACACATTCAATAGAGTTCATAGCAAAGGTGATACTGGTAAGACCTCTTATGAGCTATGGTTTGGTCATGTTCCTACTGTGAGATATTTTAGAGTTTTTGATAACAAATGTTATATCAACAGAGATAAGGATATAGGAAAGTTTGATGCTAGAAGTGATGAAGGTATCTTATTGGGATATTCAACAAAGAGAAAATCCTACCGATGCTATAAAAAGAGACTGAGAAAAATAGTTGAGAGTGCGAATGTGAAAGTGGATGAGAAACCTGGGAAGGAGATCAGAGCATGCGGTTATGATGATGGTCAACATGTTGTTCTAGCTCCTGTTTAGCCTGAATAACCTAATCAAAATGATCTGGTAGAGATTGTTAATCTAGATGTTGTTGCCGTAGGTGAAGATGTTCAGGATCTCGAGAATCAGAACAATCAGAAGACTCCGAGGTATGTAAGATTAAATCATTCTGAAAATCAGATTATTGGTGATAAGAATAAAGGTGTGATTACTAGAAGAAGGTTAGCTGTTGAAGAAGTATGTTTGATCTCTAAAGTTGAACTTAAAGATGTTGTTGAAGCTTGTAAAGATGAAAATTGGATGAGAGCTATAATGGAAGAAGAACTAGATCAGATTGAAAAGAATAATAATTGAGAACTTGTGCCTATACCTAAGGAAGAAACAAATTGAATGAAGTCGGTGAAGTTGTCAGAAATAAAGCTAGGCTAGTTTGCAAAGGATACTCACAATAAGAAGGAATTGATTATGAGGAGACTTTTTCTCCAGTTTCTAGACTTGAAGCTGTTAGACTTCTGCTTGCTTATGTTGCTTATAAAGATTTCAAGGTATATCAGATGGATGTTAATTCTACCTTTTTGAATGGTGATCTTGAGGAAGAATTTTACATTGAACAACCTGATGGATTTTCACTATCGGATGATGGAGACATGGTATGCAAGTTGAAGAAAGCCCTTTATGGATTGAAACAATCTCCTAGAGCCTGGTATGCTAAAAAAACAAATACTTGTTGAAATTGGGATTTACTGAAGGTGTTGCTGATAGTAATCTGTATTTCAAGATTGAAAATGATAACATTCTGATTGTTGAAGTCTTTGTTGATGATATTATCTTTGGTGGTGATGATGACTTGAGCATGAAGTTTGTCGATGATATGCAAAAAAAATTTGAGATGTCTATGATTGGTGAGATTAAATTTTTCTTAGGTTTGCAAATTGCACAGACTAGAAAAGGTATATTTATATATTAAACTAAGTATATGAAGGAATTGCTGAAGAAGTTTGGATTAGATGACTCCAAACCGGTTGGAACTCCTATGGTAATTGGTTGTAAATTGTTCAAGACTGATGAATCTCCCAAAGCTAATCAGAGTTTGTACAGAACTATGGTTGGTGGACTTGTATATCTTACTCAGACTAAGCCTGACATTATGAATGTTGTATGCATGGCTGCTAGATATCAAGCTGATCCTAAAGAGAGTCATGTCATTGTTGTTAAGAGGATATTCAAATATCTGAAAGGAACTGTGGATTATGGTTTATGGTATCCGAGGAATGATAATTTCATGTTGTGTGCCTATAGTGATGCTGATTGGGCTGGTGATGTAGATGACCAGAAGAGTACTACGAGTGGAGAATTATTTTTTGGTAAGAACTTGGTGTCATGGGCTAGCAAAAAACAAGATTCGGTGTCCTTAACTACTGCTGAAGCTAAGTACATTGTTGTTGCTAGTAATTGCACTTAGGTAGTTTGTATGAAGCAAATGTTGAAAGATATTAGAGTTAATCATGATGAGCCTACTGTTATAAACTGTGATAATTCCAATGCTATCAATATTTCAAAGAATCTGGTGCAACATTCAAAGACTAAACATGTGTTAATCAAATATTATTACTTGAGAGAGAAAGTCAGTGAAGAGAAGGTGAAGCTGAAGTATGTATCTAAAAAGGAACAAATAGCTGATATTTTCACAAAACCTTTGCCTGCAAATATATTTGTTTATTTGAGAGACAAGCTAGGGGTATCCACCCCTCCCGATGAGAACTAGATGCATTGAGATGCATCGATCCGATGGATTTTAGAGCTTTATTCTTTTATTTGAATTGATGAGTTGGTGTTGCTCCTCTGCTGGAGTAGTCTATTTTTTAGGGGGAGAGAGATTCAAGTTTCTATTTTGTGGGAGAATAAGTTTGGTTATCTGATTTTAGATCTTTGGCATTGTGGTCAAAGGGGGAGATAGATAATGTAAAAAATTGCTTTATCTATCTTCATCTTAGTGGGAGTCTGCTGGTGATATCTTCTTTCTTTGCATTGATTGTTTTTCATATTCATATGTTGCCATCAATGCCAAAGGGGTAGATTGTTGGAGATTGTTGGATATGGTTGGTCATTCATGCTGCTAGGATATGTTGTTGTCATTGATGTCAACATATTCCTGTGATTTATTCTGATGTGATTGGAAAGATTTTTTGATCCAGTTTTGTAGTTTGGTTTTGTTGATCACTGTTTTGCAGAGGTTTATATTTCTTTTAGTATACTCTGGTGTGATCAAATCTTGTGTTGAGACTTTGGGATATTGTTTTGGTTCGACACTTTATCCTTCTTCATGATGGTTGCCGATTGGTTTTGTTCTTGAGCTTTCAGATGTTGATTGATGAAGATTTGAAAAGAGGTGTTGGTCCAACTATTCCAGATGATTCTAATGTGATTGTTGGTGTTTCCTAGTCATGTCCTATTTGTTTTGGCAATCTGCATTGATCGTTCTATGATTTTTTGGTGGTTTTCATCTACCTATGATGATTTATGTGTTATACAGTATTTATGGTGGTGTAGCATGTTGCAGTTGATCTTGGCATGATTTTTGGTGGAGTTGATCATTTGGGAATTTGATTTAGGACCATGATATGCTATGTAAATCACTATATTGGTCTGGTGGTCGATCTTTGTATCATGTGCTATAATTTTTTAATTATGAGTTGAGGGTTAGGTTTTAGCCAACCTTGTTATCAAGATTGATGAATTGTATATATAGGTAAATTATTCATGTAGTTTTAGTGTCGATGTTGTGTCTATATTATCAGAGAGATATTTGTGTGCAAACAAGTGATTTATCATTCAGTGTTGAGTTTGAGGTGAGATTGGCGTTACAAAGCAAACAATTGTGCTTAACCAGAATTGTAATTAGGCATTTGGAGATGCTATTCTTTCAGTTCACTTCTTTCAGATTATAGTCCAAATATTATTGTAAGTCAGTAAGACTTCCCTGAGGGTTGTATACTTTCGAGGAAATATTTTGAGTAGTGAGCTCTAGGTAGTGTGCTTGAATGCATGTGCATTCCCCATTGTAATACTTTCACATACTATTGCAGAGTATCATCTTAATGTGAGTAGGATCCCACCGTGGTTTTTTTCTTAACCAGGTTTTCCACGTCAAAATCTTGGTGTTATGTGTTGTGTTGTTAATTTGATTATCTATCTATTGTTGTAATTCAGTAGATTTTTTATTGTTCTTAAAGCTTTATATTTTGGTGAAGACTGATTCACCCCTCGCCCCCCCCTCTCAGTCTTCTTTCTTGGTTGCTGCTAATAGACACATCCTAAAAAATAGATATTTGAGTGTGCTCCCACCAGAAATTTGTGAAAACTAATCAAAAATTAAATTTCTGTTGTTATTTAAATTGTGTAGAATAGAGTGTAGTTTCTAAAAAAGTAATTTGTTTCAAAATTTGATAAATGGATGAAAATCTATGGCCAAAATACGACATGTTGGTTTTTGACAAAAAACAAACACACTAACAAAAGAAATTATGGATGAAGACCTTAACATTATCAAAATTTGAAAAGAATTATATGGATAGATAGCTAAGAGAGAGTTTGACAATTAAATTTTTTTTTCATTGAAATATGTGCAAACCTGACAGAGAGCACAAAAATATGTTAGAAAAAATTTAATATTTGCTAGAAAACACATCTCAAAATTGAGAAGAGCGTTGAAGCCTTTGGGTTGGATGCCCAAGGCAAATCCAAGTCTTTGGCTTGGTGTTTTTCAAGGCAACAAGTTTGGCGCATGACAAATATGGTGCACGCCAAATTTGGTGTGTACGCCAAATGAAAAAAAATGAAAAAAATCATTTGGTGCACTAAATAAGGTGCACGCCAAATGTATTCCATAACAATTTTTCATCTTAGAAAGCACAAAGTGTTCTCTCTCTTCGAATATATACATAAAATATTACATTTAAGTATATGTGACTTATACTTCAAGTTATATTTTATGTATATATTGTTAGGATGTTTGAGAGTGGTTTCAAATCTCTAGGAGTTATAATACAGATTCTAGTTTTTAGAATATCATATAAATTTCAGACAGTCAAATTTTAGTAATCAGCATGCTCGTATCAACATTATCTCTTTGGTCTCTCCCTCTCTTTCACTTGGACTTTCTCTCTCTAGTCTCTCCCTTAATCCCCACCTTCCTCCCTCTCTCCCTCACTTCACTTCCCTCTCTAGTCTCTTACTCTCTTTCCATCCTTTCCTCCCTTTCACTTGATCTCTCTCTATCTCTCACTCTTTCCCTCTTTCCCTCCCTTGTCTCTATATCTTGGGTACTCTATCTCTCAAGTCTCTCTCTCTTGCACTTAGGATATCTCTCTAGCCTCTCCCTCAATGCCCACCTCTCTCTCTTAGCCCCTCCCTTCCTTCCTCCCTCTCTCAACTATCTCTCCCTTTATTTCTCCCTAGGGGTTTGCCTCTCTCTCTCTCTCTCTCTCTCTCTCTCTATATATATATATATATATATATAGAGCTCTCTATATTCCCTCTCCCTCTCTACTTCCCTCCCTCCCTTAGAAAATGAAATTTGCTATCTTTTGGGTTAATGATTTATGGTAATAAGATACATTCACTAAAAGATTATATTTTTAAACCCTATTCTCAATTAATATTCCTAAATTTGATGGAAGTTTTGATGCATTATAATGTGAGAGTAATATGGGAGAATTTATGGTTTATTCTATTCATAAATCTTGAAGCTAGTCAATGATATAGGTCATTGCATAATATTTTTTCTTCCTTGGATGAATTAGAACAAACATTCTAAAAGAGTAAATAGAAGAAGTAGGATATGAAGAAAAAAGAGACAAAGAAGAACAAAAAGAAGAGGAAGGAGGAAAATGTGGATAAGAGAAATTTTAATTCTAATGAAGGAAGATTCAATCTTTAATTTAATGGATGGATTTGAATGTCAAAAAAAATTATATCTATATTATAGTAGGTAGCAAATGTAACTTCGTTTATATAGAATTAGCATTTAGAAAAAAAAATAAAAATTAATTCAATAATAGATTATTCAAATTTTTGAAGAATCAAAAATCTATCTATGTCAAAACAAATAAAAAGTAGTCTAATAATAGATAAGAATATTCAAATTTTTGAAGATTTAAATCTCTATGTCAAATCAAATAAAAAGTAGTCCGATAATAGATAAGAATATTCAATTTTTGGAATATTTAAAATTCTATATATTTCAATTATGCAATTTCATGATAGACTAGGGAAAGAGCACTAGTAGCCATTATGGTTCAAATAACCATATGCTCCTTGTGCACCCAGCCCCTGGTTACTAACTTTAAAGGAACCAAAAAAATGATAACTTAAAGCCCATTAATTAATTTCACATGTACCAATAGTCGCTCACATTTTTTCCTTTTTAGACCATTATTTGCTTATTTGTGCACGAGTAGTGGGGCATTTGTGCACGACTACTGCACCATTTGTCCATAAGTATTGGCAATTTTAAGTGCACAATTATTGGGGCATCTTTAAGTAGGTATTGGACGACACTTTGAAATGTGTACTTTATGAACCTTGCGTGCATAACAAATCCCACAACATGTATCGTTACTACCCAGAAGCCACAATAATAGCTATAAATAGTTAAGTTGCATACAGAGACAACTAAAAAAAATCATCGAAATCCAATGTATTATTTAAGAAATGTAATTGTGCAAAATTAGCTATAATGATGTCTACTCGTATACTTCACCTATTTATTAATTATTTTGTGATTGCATAATATCTATGATTGGGGCTACGAGACTTAAGTTTGAATTTGTTAAAAGTCATATCTTTTAAATGGCAGTGTCTATGAAACCGACATAATTTACTATTATATGTGATAATCAAACACTTTTGATAACAAGCAAAATGGTCAATTTAACGGCTGGTCAATCACGGGCGTCGAGAGGACAAAAAACTAAATAAAATTGAGTAGGTATGAGTGTGATAATGAAGAAGTAGCGCAGACGTTTATTCTTGCTAACATTACATACATACATAGAATCTAAAAGCTCGTCAAAATGAATAAAAATGCTTGTGTTCTTTGACGGGGAATTGCAGAAAACGCTTGTGGTAGATGTAAATCAAAGCACGGCGCTTACCCGTGTTTCCCTCCACCTGAAAACGACCGCTCTTCAATAATACTGAGATTACATCTCTAAAACTTGTATGCATGAGATGCCATTTCTGTAGTTTAGGCGACAGCTACCACAGATATTTGTGGTATGCCCACTTTTTAGTCAACATGTAACTCTTGGTTGCTTCTTTTCCACGTATCCTCTGCCTCTCATCCTGCATTTTCACATCAGACTGTATACAGCTCTGATCTGAACAACCAATGCCATAACTGCCGTGCTAAATTCCTTCTATCTTATTACCCTTGCAATTATAAAAAGGATTTCCTTAGGCATCTTAGAACACCAACGGGAAGGGGATGGATAAAGAGGACTACTGTAAGATGAAAAGTGTGTGTGTAACAGGAGTGGCCGGATTCATCGGATCTTGCCTTGTCAAAAATCTGCTGCAAACGGGATACATAGTTCACGCTACATTAAGAGATTCTAGTAACTGTTAGTTAAAAAACGAGCAGAGAAAACACATAATAATGAACAGAAAACAGTAGAAAGAATAATAGACACAACAAAGAACTCAAGACACAAGATTAACGTGGTTGACCATTAAGTGGCTACGTCCACCAGAAACGCAGGGAGAATTGTTATTAACTAATATCCAATTACTTAGTGCATCATGTATGGGCTGCACACAACCATTTATATAAACATATCAAATATGAAATGAAGAGTCTTATGGGGAAGACAAACAGCCATGTGACTGTTGGGCTTCATATACCCAACAATCTCCCCCGTGAAGTCCAACCGGCACAGCCTGTAACATTCCCCGCATCTCCATTCCAAGGCTCATACTACAACCAGCTCTTGAGAAGATTTTAATATCGCCAAATTCTATTCATGAACAATGCGAATTAATCTTCTCCAAGTCAGATTAGACTTAAAAACATATTCTCTAACTACTTCATTCGGTAATCCATAATCAGGGACACTACTATCAACAGATGCATAATACACTCCTCCGTCAAAGTCTCTTGCTTTTGTGCTCCTCCGTAATAAAATATCTAGAAGATCACCATTATCAGATTTTAATACCCAAATATAAAACTCTTGTACAGATGTGAATAGCCTACAAACATCACTCTCAATTTTCACGGTTGCCTCACTGAATGAATTTGTTGTATTTTGTGCAGAAACTTGTGCAGTACCTGCAATCAATGCATTCCACTCTGCCTCTATTTCTACAATCTGGAGCAATAAATCATCACTCTTTTGTTCTTTTTGAAATTCATTTTCCTCAAAGACCTTATCCTTAGCCTTTGCGAAATCTTTTGGATCTTGCGCAGCCTTGAGCCAGAGGCTCTCTCCCGCCTCCATGAGCTCTATAATCCCTGCGCTCTTGGGATATTCAATTTCCAGGCACCCTGAATCCTCTTGTGGATTCTTTCCACCAAAGAAAGACTTTCCTATCAACAAGGCATACATTTTTGTGAGGAAAGAGCCCTCAGTTAGGAGCTTCCCATCACTTTCCTCTTGTTGAAATACGGTCTCTTCAGAAAAATCTCATTCTTTCTCAAAGTTATTTTTTTCAATATTCATGATGCGACACAAAACCATCAACTTCTGGTCCATACAAATCAGTTTGTCAGTGAGTAGGAGATTCTCTTCCTTCAACCTCATAAATTTTTCTTTTTCATAATTCTCCTGAGTCTTGGTCTCAACCTCATCAACTTCATCCTGACTTGCTTCAGCGTCCTCCTCTTCAGCATCCTCTTCTTCAGTCGAATCAAGCAAATCTTCAAACAACGAATACTTCAAACCCTCTTCTTCTTCAGCCGAAGTCTTCTCATTTTTCCAGCCATCCCACCAATGAACATGACGTTTTGTTTTAGCTTTTGCTTGCACAATTTTACTCTCCACAAAGTCTAAATTTGCAAGAAAATCTTCGATGACTGAATCAATGTCTTCATCTTTTGGCTGCCTTCTAGCATTTTCGAGAAACCAACAATTTCTTTTGACATGGCCTCGCTTGCCACAATACCAGCAACTAATTTCTCTAACTTCGAACTTCTACATCTTCTCGAAAATTTTCAATCCTTTATCTATCTACCTTTCCATCTCTGCTCAATCACTTCACCTAAGCTCTGATACCAATTGTTAGTTTAAAAACAAGCAAAAAAAACACATATAATGAACAGAAAACAGCAGAAAGAATAATAGACACAACAAAGAACTCAAGACACAAGATTAACGTGGTTCACCACTAAATAGCTACGTCCACTAAAAACGAAGAGAGGATTGTTATTAACCAATATCCAATTACACAGTACATCATGTATGAGCTACACACAGCCATTTATATAAACATATCAAATATGAAATGAAGAGTCTTCTGGAGAAGACAAACAACCATATGACTGTTGGGCTTCATATACCCAACAATAACTGCATGCTAACTCCCATTTTTCTTCATCTCATGTCCCTTCTTCATTCATACAGTACATTAACTATTTCTTTTCTAATCTCCTGTAGAAAACCCAGCTAAAAATACTTATATGCTATCGCTTCCGGGAGCCAGAGAAAGACTCCATCTGTTCAAAGCAGATCTTTTGCGACATGGCAGCTTTGACTCTGCTATTAAAGGCTGCGATTTCGTCATCAACTTGGCCACTTCTCTAGATTACCAGGTAATTCATTTATCCACTCTTGTATGTTTTGCACGTTTAAAGGATGGGATTAAGACAGTGACTGGAGTGGTATCAGGGCGATATTGTGAACACTACGGTCGACGGAACGGTGGACATTGTAAGAGCTTGCAAGAAAGCAAAAACTGTGAAACGAGTAATCCATACATCTGCCATTGTCGCAGCTTATCCTGTTAATGAAGACGGACAACTTAAGGAGGTTCTTGATGAATTCTGCTGGACTCCTGTTGATTATATCAAAGGCAAAGACGGCTTTGCTGCAGTAAGTATTGAAGTTTTCCTTCAATATTCATTACTAGAATTAACGGTCCATCTTATAATAGATGTTATGTTCAGACGTATGCCGTATCCAAAACTTTGGCAGAGCAAGCAGCTTTGCGATACGGAGTGGAGGAAGAGATTGAAGTGGTAACAGTGTTGGTAGGAATGGTGGGAGGTCCTTCTCTAACCCCCACAATTCCCGGGAGCATTCCATTTATGTTAGCGCCACTCACAGGTAATTTACCCACTTTACTTAAAATACAGAAACTGTAGTTTAGTGTTTGTCCATCTGCAATTATGGTTTCTTCTCTTCATATATATATGACCGGAGAATTGGAACCCCTAAATTTCTCAGGGAACAGAAAACTTTATGAAGTCACAGTTTCGAGAAGAAATTTGATAGGAACGGTGCCATTGGTCCACGTGGAAGATTATGCAGTGCCCATATATATTTGATGGAGCACCCATCTGCAGCAGGTCGATATGTGTGCTGTTCCGATCCCGTGACCGTTGCTGGCATGCTGGAATTCTTTTGCAAACGATATCCTGAATTCCCCTTGGCTTTTGGGTAAGTAATTTAATGCTTCGACGACTATTTCTCTCAAATTCAGGGTAATTGTTTAATATCTGATTTACTTTGTTATGTGCAAAAGGATTGAAGAGGAAGAAGATGAGTCGAAGAAAGTAATTGTACCAATTTCTTCCAAGAAATTGATTGATCTGGGATATTCGTACAAATATGATATGAAGGAAATACTTAGTGACAGCATCGAATGTGCAAAACAAATGAAACTCTTGTGAGGGATGTAATATATATCTAGATATATATATTCTCGTTTCTCATTAGAGTAGAGTTCGTAGGAATAACATAAGGTAGTCACTGAACCAACTTTTCATAATGGAAATGTATTTCTACTTAGTTGCATATTAAAAAATATGCAAACTGGTATATTAATTTTGATAGTAAATTTATTTGTTAAATAACTGTCAAGACATTTTTGAGGATTGAATTGGATTTTTTATTAAGCGGAATTCTATCTTATTCATCTTCATGCTACATTTCAAATTTGATTCTTTTTCTCAATGATCAACTTTATTTAAGATCATTAGTGAAGTTTACCTCTAGAGCTTCTTAGGTTTATTATCAAACTTCTAGGAAAATAGTTTTTAAAATTTAGGTGAATATGCTAGATGATGATAAAGGGCTTTTCTCTCCTACACTTTGAGCTCTCCTAAGCTTAAGAGGGTTGTCTTATTGAGGTTTTCTAGAAAGAAAATTATTAGTGGGTTGAAAATTCAAAAGACTTGTGAATCTAACAACTTTATTAGTGTATTTAAATTTATGTTTTTATCTTTTCCAAAAATATTTCTTAAAGATTTTGATATTCTTTCATGGAAATTTCATTGCTTGGGAAATTTAGAGTCACAAAAATGTAATTTAGTTAGTTGGACCATGTTTGTAGTCCTAAATATTATGGTGGTGTTGTAATCATCCAAAACACCTATGGACTAAGATTCTTAATTTTAAATATTTGGAAGGAGTTGTTGATGAAATATTCCTGTAATGGATGTGATTGTGAAAGGTTCTATAGTTTGAAATGCGTTAAAGAGGTGATATTCAATTATTAAGGAAGGTTTGTTTGAATGGTCAATAAAATTAATAAGACTCTTTTTGGAGGGATTCTTTCCATCCAATCCTTTCCACTTTCCCCCATCTTCAACCCTTAAGTTAATTTTTTTAGGTAGCAAAGTGGACTATTGTTACACATTTAAGAATTCTATGATATATGGAAGGTTTGGCATATGTGATTGGAAGGATCCCAATGCTTGGGATAGAGGGGGCTCATTTGAAGCTTTAGATACCTTTGATTCAAGATTCTTAAATATGGACCATGTAGTTCTTTTCAAGGATTAATTTTTTTTTTGAGGTATTGACTCTAATTGAAATTACTTAGTTACTTTAGTGGAGAAAATTTTGGAACAAATTCCGCCAACTCAAATGTAATCTCTTCACTTAATTACTAAGACAAAATAGATGCCTTACATGGGATAATATTATTAAAAGATTATTTTGTGTCCCTTCTAAGTATACTCTAGATGCCTTACTAAGCCTCTAGGGAGCAATTTAGGCTTTGGATTTTCAAATAGATTGACTTAAGTTGATCCACTAAAGATCATATAGAAAGAACATTTCAATTTATTGTTAATTAATACGTTTACTAGAGGGGAGATAGTGTTGATCTATAAAAAATATCAAGAATAAAAATGTAAGTTTAGTGTCATTTGGATACCTCTAATTCTTTACAAATGACCTTTCTAGCCCCATTTCTGAAAGAAGAAGTTCAATATTTCCCATTAGATCATAAGAATGTAAATAACAAGAAGTTGATTGATAAACCAAACTACCAAAGAGAAATTGAACAACCAAAGACTGAACTGGCAAACAAGGTAATATAACTAACAGGTACTCCGACATTCCCCCCTTGTTACATCATTCCTACAAAAGTACCAAGGGACCCCCCTTAAGCATTACATCACAAAAATTATAATTACAATATATGAATACGCACTTTTGAGAAGATCTTTTCCTAAAGAAACAAATCTTGAATCAAGCAGGGCTCCACCAAGTTCGCCCATGACCCTCAAAAAGGTGTAGCTTCAAGCTTAATTCTCAAGTTCTTAGTTCAACACTTTGAAATCATAGAGCCTTGAATTATTCAATAACATTAATTATTGAGTTGTGACAAAGTCCAATCATTGTTCAATGAATACAAAAGGGTATAATGCTTGATCACAATATTGGAAGCTCACTTGATAACAATCCATGTTAAGCTCAACACCAAATTCTGAACATGTCTCCAAGTCAATCTTCACAATACATGCATTCTTCAAATTTGTTAACATGAAAAAAGAAAGATTAAAAAAGGAAAACAACACCAAAACACAAAAAATGCCTCTCAAACAAGACACCATCTCAAAGTGAGAAGCTACCAAGATGATGGAAATTCCTCAGTCCTTCAATGTTGCTAGCCTCCAAAGTGACCATATTACACTTTATCTAATCTTTGTCACATTAATCTCCCTAATAGCATAAGAATGTGAGTCTATGGAGGCCTCATTATTTTTCACTAAGATGACTCTAAAAGTACAAGCATAATTGTTTGAAAATCCATTTAAATCAATATACATTCAAACCTTCAAAGATTCTATCAAGAGTAGAATGAATGGCTCCAAAACCACAAGAAATTTTTGACATATGTGTACTGATGATTAAAGCATAACAATGTCTACTTCAACCAATAAGAAACCCATATACCTCCAAAAGTAAAACAAACCCTAATTTTTTTTAATCATTACAAAACATAAAATTTCAATCAAAAGCTCCACCTATTTCCCCTTATCTTGAATTGCATTTAATTTAATTTCATAAAAAAATCAATACTTCTTAAGAGACCTTGCACTAATGCACTTTCCTATTATAGACATGTGCTTGATCAAAAATCTGCGAAAGACATTTCTCAAGGTCTCTTATTATGTATAATCTCAAGTAATATCAAGTGATATATTTTTTCTTGCTCTCTATCACCTACTACTAAAATGAAAACTATTTATAAGAAATTTCATCCGACTTGTGAATATCACATCAATTTCAACAACACTTATCGAACCTAAACTTTTCTTTCTAAGCTTAAAAGAATCAATTGTTGAATGTATAAAATTTTCATTCACCTTTGTAATTAAATTGTTGATCAACTAAAAAAGACCTCATTATTTTCTCCCACGCAATGATTTATGCACTTGATCATAGACAACATCAACTTTTTCTTCCCTTACATCACCAGCAAGTTGTAGATCAACTAAAAAAGGCCTCTTTATTTTCTCCCACGCAATGATTTATGCACTTGATCATAGACAACATCACCTTTTTCTTCCCTTACATCACCACCAATAAATCCAACTAGTACATATACGTATTCACTCAGGCAGCTTTACATTCTTTCGCTAGTCTGCGCTTCTCATCCATCGCAAGCCACAGATCTCTTTCTATTCTATTCTCATGCCCAGTCAATAAAATCTCGACATAATTCTGCAAGCCAACGAGTACATAAACGTTTTCACTTGCACCTGCTCTTGCCGGGATCCCATCACCATGTCTGATTTACGGATATGTTACCAAAATGAAAGAAGAAGTTCAATATTTCCCATTAGATTATAACCATATAAGTAGGGAGAATCGGTTCAGAAATTGAAGTACCAAAGAGAAATCGAACAGCCAAATACGAACCGTCCAACAAGGTAATATAACTACCGTTTACGCCAACAATTTCTTCAAATTTTAGGTCATTACTAAATGTTAAATGCATTGTTGTTGTTGTATATCAATGGATATGGGTCATTATATCAATTTCATATCAATTAATTCCAGTACGCAATTAATATATAGATTGCTACCAAATGATATATAATTTATCTCTGGTTTCTATTAAATCATTTTAAATTTTATATAATTTGATTATTGAACCAAAAAAAATTAGTTTCTTTTTAGTTCTTTTCTTCTCTTTGAATTTTTGTTAGCGTAGCTTATTAAGCCGATAGGCTTTTAGTGGGGGCTTTGGCTGCCGAAGTGTAAGACATTCTGATGATTATGATTTCTGGTGGTCGACAGATTTTTCTTGGGGAACGTGACGTGTTCGCAACAATGACATGTGGGCAATTCCATTTTGCCTTAGATTGTACTGTGTGTATTGCACGAATCCCGGAGATGTATCGAACGATAAATGAATGGCAATGGAAACCGGTTAACCCTAATCTATCATTTCCTTGTGTTTTGTTTTCCCGTCCTCATTTTTCCGTGAATTGCTTTTGCTTTGCAAGTTTTCAGTTGCTTAGGGTTTACCCTAATCTGTCATTTTCCCGTGAATATTTTTTGCTTTGCAAGTTTGCGGTTGATTTGTTCTGCAAGTTTTCGGTTGATTGGGGTTTACGAATGGTAAGTGATGGGTAATGAAAACTGGTTAACCCTATGCTGTCGTTTCTTCTGTTTTCGTTTTCGTTTCATTGCGGTTTAAATAAAAACTTCTTAACCTTAATGTTTAGACCCCAGGTTTGTTCACTTGATTAAGGTTGCATTCATTGACTGTGAGTGCATTTGGTGAATGCATTACAATAGTTGCAGGTGAGTTTTGTTTACCAGTTAATCCTAATCTGCAATTTTCTTCTCTTTTGTTTCCCGGTCCTAATTTTCCCTTGAATTATTTTTGCTCTGTAGGTTTCTGGTTCATTACGGTTTCGTTCTTCGCTTGGGAGTGGTTTTGGTGAATACATTACCATGGTTGGAGGTGAACTTTTTTAACTCCTTAACCCTAAATAGTTTTTCCTCTGTAAGTGCTTTTACATTTTGTAATTTTTGGAATCTAACAAGTTGCTTCAATTTTTTTTGGTTTTTCCTTTGTTTATTAGGGTTTCATGGTGGTTGAGGTGCAATATTTTAACCCCCAGTAATCTGTAGGTTTTTGGTTGATTAGGGTTTCGTTCTTCGCCTGGAACTGACTTTCATGAATAAATTAGCGCAGTTGGAGGTGAACTTTTTTAACTCCTTAACCCTAAATAGCTTATCCTCTGTAAGTGCTTTTATAGTTTGTAATTTTTGGAATCTAACAGGTCGCTTCTTTTTTTTGGGGGTTTTTCCTTTGTTTATTAGGGTTTCATTCTTTGCCTGGAACTCATTTTTGTGAATACATTAGCGCAGTTGGAGGTGGACTTTTTTAACTCCTTAACCCTAAATAGTTTTTCCTCTGTGAGTGCTTTAATAGTTTGTAATTTTCACAATCTAATGAGTTGCTTCATTTTTTGTTTGTTTTCCTTTGTTTATTAGGCTTTCGTGGTGGTTGAGGTACAATATTTTAACCGCATTAACAAGGTTTGTGAAACTGGCAAGAGAAATTCCCAAGTAAGTTTTCAAACCTATATGTTGTGTAAGTTAACTATAAAGTCTATTCTAACAATCAATGTCGCACCAAGTTAATGTGCAGAAACAATTCCTAAAACTTAAAATCGTGAACATATTACATAAATTTGAAAACAACTTTACTAGAAATTTTTAGTATAATAACCAAACAGTTCAACATCTCAAATAGCTCACAATAGCCAATAGTTGAAATGTAATAGCTCATATTAGCCAATATTTGAAATAGATGGATGGCAGAGCATGAAGTCTCAAATCCCAATGTGAAAGAGAAATTATTGCTGATAGTGTACAGTAAGTATATATTTCAAACTTACCATATAGTCAAAATGCTTAAGGAGTTGAATCTTTATAGAATAGATGAGAGGAATCAAATTTTAATTTCTTTAGCCTTTACATAAATGGTGGTCTTCGTCAATACAAATATATAAGGAAACTTGGGTATAGTCAATTTAAATAATAGATTAAAATAGCCTTCAATTCAGAGTATATAAACTTGCCAATTTCAGATGATATTCGGGTTCAATTTATATGAGCCTTGATATAAGGATGACTATGATAAATTAGTGGATATGAATCATCTTAATGTATATATAGTGAGAAATCAATTTAAGTTTTTAAACCTATATATTCTGAAAGTTAGCTGTAAAGTTTGTTCTAATAGTCAATGTCACACTAAGTCAATGTGCAGAAGCAATTCCTAAAACCTAAAATCATGAATATATAACATAAATTTGAAAAGAACTTTACCAGAAAGTTTTAGCATAATAACCAAATAGTTCAGCATCTCAAATAGCTCACATTAGCCAATAGTTGAAACAGAATAGCTCACATTAGCCAATAATTGAAACAGATGGATGGAAGAGCATGAAGTCTCAAATCCGAATGTGAAAAAGAAATTATTGTTGATAGTGTACAATAAGTATATATTTGAAGCTTACCATATAGTCAAAATGCTTAATGAGTTGAATCTTTATAGAATAGATGAGAGTAATCAAATTTTAATTTCTTTAACCTTTACATAAATTGTGGTCTTAATCAAGATGAATATATAAAGAAACTTGGGTATAGTCAATTTAAATAATAGATTAAAATAGCCTTCAATTTAGAGTATATAAACTTGCCAATTTTAGATGATATTCGGGTTCAATTCATATGATCCTTGATATAAGGATGACTATGATAAATTAATGGATATGAATCATTTTAATTTATATTTGGTGAGAAATCAATTTAAGTTTTCAAACCTATATGTTTTGTAAGTTACCTATAAAGTTTGTTCTAACAGTCAATGTTGCACCAAGTCAATGTGCAAAAGCAATTCCTAAAACTTAAAATCATGAACATATGACATAAATTTGAAAACAACTTTACCAGAAAGTTTTAGCATAATAACCAAACAGTTCAGCATCTCAAATAGCTCACATTAGCCAATAGTTGAAACATAATAGATCATATTAGCCAATAATTGAAACAGATGGATGGAAGAGATTGAAGTCTCAAATCCCAATGTGAAAGAGAAATTATTGCTGATAGTGTACAGTAAGTATATATTCAAAACTTACCATATAGTCAAAATGCTTAAGGACTTGAATTTTTATAGAATAAATGAGAGAAATGAAATTTCAATTTCTTTAGCCTTTATATAAATGGTGGTCTTGGTCAAGACAAATATATAAGGAAACTTGTGTATAGTCAATTTAAATAATAGATTAAAATAGCCTTCAATTTAGAGTATATAAACTTGCCAATTTTACATGATGTTAAGTTTCAATTCATATGATCCTTGATATAAGGATGACTATGATAAACATGGATTATGATCTATGTAGTCTAGTATTTCTATGCATACTTGATATATATCAAGATTAATTAAATTCACATTATGAATTGAAAAATTGATTCATTGACCATGTTATCGTTATGATGGCTAAAAAAGACTATTGATGTCATCCCTAATTTTTCTGTTCTTGTAATGTTAAGAAAATTTATAATTTATTAAAGCAAATACATTTCTGTAATTTTCTTCTCTTTTATTTTCCGGTCCTCATTTTCCTCTGAATTGTTTCTACCCTGCAACTTTCCAATTGATTCCGTTTTACTTTGCTAGTTGTCTTGAGCAATGAATTAGTCCTTTTAACCTCTAGACCTGATTTTTGTAAATATGCACTTTAGTTAGCAGTTGATTTAGTAAGCCGATAGGCTTTTAGTGGGTGCTTTTTCCCGCTGAAGTGTAAGACATTTTGATGATTATGATTTCTGGTGGTCGGCAAATTTTTCTCGGTAAATGTGACGTGTTTACGGCAATAGCATGTGGGCAATTCCATTTTACCTTAGATTTTGCCATGTGTATTGCATAAATCCCGAAGATGTAGTGAATAGTAAATGAATGGCAATGGAAACTGGTTAACCCTAATTTGTCATTTCCTTGTGTTTTGCTGTTTTCCCATCCTCATTTTTCTGTGAATTGCTTTTTCTCTGCAAGTTTTCGGTTGCTTAGGGGTTTACGAATGGTAAGTGATGGGTAATGAAAATTGGTTAACCCTAATCTGTCATTTTCTTCTATTTTTTTTCGGTTGATTTGTTCTGCAAGTTTTCAGTTGATTGGGATTTACGAATGGTAAGTCATGGGTAATGAAAACTGGTTAACCCTAATCTATCGTTTTCTTCTATTTTGTTTTCCAGTCCTTATTTACTCATGAATTGTTTTGGTTTTGTAAGTTTTCAGTTCATTATAGTTTAAATAAAAAATTGCTTAACCTTAATCTATCATATTCTACATTTAGTGAATGCATTACAAAATGAAGACCTTTTTTCATTACGTGATAGCCTGTAGACTTGATTTATTACCTGTACTTTTTGAGCATCTTTGTGATACCATAGTCGCCTCAATATTGATTTATGAAGAGGGTAATTATTGATAATTATGCACCTTACGTTTATTATGATTTTATTTCCCGTTCGTTGACTTTAACTATCTGTGAAGTGCATTTGTTGAATGCAAAAGAGCTGCTTGAGGTGCATCATTTAGACCACCTACAATAGGTGCATTAGAGCTCATTGAGGTGCACTATTTTGACCACCTAGAAGATGTTTCTTTTAGTAATATTAACTATTTTTAATCTACTGAATGTAAGGGTCATCTCTAATTTTCCTATTCTTGTAATGTTAAGAAAATTTATAATTTATTAAATCAAATTCATTTATGTAATTTTCTTCTCTTTTGTTTTCGGTCCCCATTTTCCTCTGTATTATTTCTACCCTCCAACTTTTCGATTGATTATGTTTTACTTTGATGGTTGTCATCAGTAGTGAATTAGTTCTTTTTGCATTCTTCAACAATGTTTTATTTTACTTTGGCATTGGCTGTGTTTTTCTCTTGTATTAAGTTTTTTAATGATGTATTTTCACTTGTTTGTTCTCACATAATAGTGACACAATAATTTAATCAAAATTTTACAATGAATAGAAGGATGCAAGAAAGAGAGGACATTAACAATGTCGTGAGAAAGCTTTTGGAAGAAAGCAACAAGATAAAGCAGAACCTCAGAAATCTTATTCATCAGCTCGAACATAGAATGGCCAAGCAGTCAAGAACCCCTCCTCCTATTGCTACCACTCATGTTTCCACCATTCCAAGTATGGGCAATAATGATGATACTATTAACAAAGTCAAATTTTGCCCTCTTCCTATACCAACTCCTAAACAATTAATAGATCCACTAGGTGTTTTTGATCTAGGAGATAAGATGCTTAAGTGGAATGATAATCAAGATGGATGGCTTGCATGGGTAGATACTGACTACAGATAATTACTCACTATTTCGTCAGTTTAGTTCTTATTTTGATTATATTTTGATATTTGAAGTAATCTTCATACTCTTCGTACTCGATTCTTATATGTGCAACTCATAAATTGGTACTGTGATATTTTTTCTTGGTGTGCCTATTACAAGTAAGATAAAAGAAATATCCACGCACCATTGTGTTGTTTTAGTTTTTCTTTACTTTACTCTATTTTTTGGGTTTCCTTTTGTCCCATTCTGATGAACACATAAATGCATTCATATGAGTATTGAGAATTACAATGGCCCATTACATTGGAAACATTATAAATCGTGTTAAAATTACAACAAGAAAACTTTTGTAGTCGGTCAAAATACATTGGTATGAAACCTCACATGCAATTAACAAAGTTATTTATTGTATTTCAGAACTTATATCACCTGATTGAGAAACAAAAATTAAAAGAAATAACTGACTACAAATTTGTTCTTTTTTTGTCTTTATTCCTCATTTTTGTATCCATTATTTTTAGTGTGCAAGTTTCCAATTCACTAGGGTTTAGTTAGGTGCTTATCCTCGACACAAAATTTCTCAATCTATTTTGTCATTCTATGTCTTCAAATAAGGATATTTGTAACCTCATAATAGGATCAAAATCAGCTTTCTTCTACAAGGTAATATACTAGTCCAAACTACAACACTCATTTCCTCACACTGAAACTAAAATCATTTGTACACTAAAAGTCAAGTAAACCGTCCTTCTCTTGCGATGTACATTTGTCTTCTCAGCAAATGAAATGCCTTCTTTTCTGTAGTTTAATTCAAAGACGCAAAATTATTTCCATCTCGCTAAGTTATTCATTTCTACACATGTCTTTATTTGTCAATATCTTTATTTCAGGACAACCTGTACAATATTACATGTTTAGAAAAAATTAAACAAATACTTACAAAAAAATATAATATTTTGTTTATAACCTATATTGCCATGTATGTTTAGTGCTGCCATTCCTCTCAAACTTAAAGAACTCAATCCAAAATGTTGTCTCCATCGGTTACCTTTGAATCTCTACAACAATCTACAATGGACACTTCGGTAAGCTAATGTGTCCTACCTTTTCAAAACCGCAACTTTGTTATTATTACTTTCATAATATCCCTCATTCAAAATACATTTTAAATTGATTCCAATATTAAAAATCTGAAACCTTACAAAGAAAAAACAATTCACAGGAAAATGAGGACCAGAAAACAAAACAAAGGAAAATTACAGATCACGGTTACCACATTTTAAGTAATCTATACATGAAAACTAATATACACATACATTTATTTATATATGTACATATGTATATATAATTTTGTATATAAACATAGACATGTACACTTCTATATTAAAAAATACAATATTAGATATACACATATTTTTATCCATATGTATATATACATGTGCATATTTATACATACATCTGTATGTATATAAAAATATATATCTATGCATATATAACCATAATCACTATCTATACATATATACACATATTAAATTGATATGTATATATACATGTGTATATATACATACACTGTATGTATATATAATTATATATCTATGCATATATATATTTTCATAATGACTTCAGCAAAGGATCTCACAGCTAAAGTGTGCATTCACCAAAGTAAAAGTTAATCACATGTTAGGATTAACCGGTTTTCAGTACCCATGACTTCCTATTTGCCACTTCACCAAGATTCGAGCAAAGGACACACGTCATAATCCAAAAACGTCTGTATACACCTAAATGGATCTGCAAAATATATATATATATATATTTATTCTTATATACTTTTATATAGATACACACATATTTATATATATGCAAATGCCTCAGTACAATTATATATGTATTTACATACATGCGTATATCTATGTACATATGTATGTATGTATGTATGTATATTTTCATATACGTATATATACACACGTATTTATCTATATAGAAATATGTAACTATAGAGATATATATTATATGCCTATGCATATGCCTTTGTTTTCTTGCAGTTCCATTAATATAAGACAATGTAATTGTATCCTTTCTTTCATACATGCTTCAATGCCCGCTCTCTTCAATTGTTTGAATTCTGAGCCATGACTGTGAAAGTGGCAACTATACTAGCAACTGGCGCCAACCCCATAGGGCGCCCTTACCTTATAGTTGAATTCCCCTCTCTGGACTATAAAGAGAGGGCACATTTTGATAGCAGACATGGCTGTGGGAGGGTCCAGCCCCTACTATTCTATGGGCTAGTCGGTTTATATTATCGTGACCCAATTGCATAGAATAGTAGGGGCCCCTAAGGAAAAGGGGTGATGACGATCAAAAGTTTGGCTCATATGACTAGAAAAGTGACCCAATGGGGTAGAACTTGATTATTCCAATCCGCCCCTCTTTTCATAGAAAGTTGGTGGGTGGCCCTACAATTCTATGGGGGCCTGCTAGAGGCAATTAATGATGCCTGCTAGAGTAAGGCCATATTATATACGTAACATGCCCACCCCAATCCCTTCAAATAGTAGGGATCCCCAATCCCTTACCCATAGACTCAGTCAGGATGTTTCAAGTGGTTCCCTACTGCCATGGTAGGGGAACTGGGTGGGAGGGCCTATAGAATGGTAGGGGCCCGGGTTGGGTGGGGGGAGATAGTTGGGGTTGGGTAGGGGCTATTATAGGGTACACTTGTTTTCTCTTACAACAACTAGATATCTATTCAACTTTCCACACAACAAGGCGATGCCATCAAATCCAAGAGGAAGCAAACAAATAGAACTTACTATGCAAAGAATAGGGTTAATATCTCCAACAAACGACAACTGAAATGACGTGCACACCAAGCATCTGATAGTGACTTCCACACACTATTAGAAATGCAAACCAATAAACCCTAGCCAAATAATGTTCCCTAAACATATTGGACTACTCCTGAGCTCATCCTGCAAACTCCTACATTCCAACACACATTGTCTAACTTTCAAATTTTTTTTGACAAGTTGGAGCTCATAGAGGCATGTTTTGTTTGTAGAGAAATCTATGTGGGCATGATTATTAAACATGAAGACCATGAAATTGTTTGCATGAGATGTTCTACTGAAAGAGGCATTCATTGTTTCTCTTCATCAAACAATATGGACCCAGGTGAGCAACCTTATATTTTAAAGTGTCTTTCCCAAATAGAAGAAATGCTCATAGCAAGGATTGCTCCTGTTTTGCAAGTTGCTCATGCAAGAGGAGGCCAATATAAATATTTAGGCCACACAATTAACTTCCCACAAGATATTTCAGAAATTGCTATTTCCTTGCCATGAAAAATTCAATACTTATAAATCCTTATTGTCCGTAGAACTAATTTGGAAGGGTTAAGTTATGACTGTTACATTAATAGGTATCACGTCATGAATGCATTACCTTACAAAATTCAGCATGATGAATATTATGAAGATGTAGTCATTGATCTAGCCGCACTACATCTATTTCCTGAATCCAGTACTGATATTTCAAATCTATTACATTCAGTAGATACACCTTAAGAACAACCTATACAAGAAAATGATGATGTAGCCACCACAAACCACGCCAAAGAAGTAATGGAAAACACTTCTTCATTTATTCCATGACTTCCATCCTCAATGCATGAACTGGATGCAATTAGGACAATCGTATATCTAGATAGTACCGACAACAATAATGTCCCTTGGCCACAAATTAGTTCATCACCTATCAATGAATACAATACAGAAGGTTTACTTACAATGGAATTCCCAACATTATTTCCTAATGGATTGGCTTTACCACTTCAAGCCAAAACAAAACATGTACATTTTCATGAACATGCTTTGCACTTGATAAAATATTATGATCAAAGATCTGGCTAGCATGTCCGATTGAGATATTATATCTACAATCTTATGATGAGGCATCGGTCTCAACAATCAGCTATTGTTTTCATAAAGACAAATTTAGAAGATTCTCTTCTAGCCAATGTTCATGCACTGAGGGAGCACTTACAGATCACACCTTCAAATGAATTGCCTAACCACATCAGGCAATATGCTGACTCCTTATGTGACACACACACACATTTTAGAGAAAATCCCGTAGGGACCTTACCACAATGATAGAACATTTAGGACCACCAATGTTTTTCTTCACATTAGGCTCAGCTGATACAAAATGCCCTGACCTACACAAAATGTTCCCAAACGCTCCCTCAAATACTGTTCAACCCACTAGAAAACAATCTATTGAGAATTTAGTCAATAACCTGCATATAACAACTTTATACTTGCATCTACGATTTCAAATATTTCGTGATGAAGTAATTGTCAACCTGTTGCACACAATCGACCATTGGTACATATATGAATGGCAACACCGAAGGTCTGCACACATTCATGTCTTTCTATGATTGTCACATTTACCTAATATTGTCAACCTTGATTGGATAGCTCATGAAAGCATTCAATTAGTTAAAACCTTCTTTGACCATCACATCACAACATAGAATCCATGTAGTGAAGTAGAGCAATCAAATAGGTAGTATACACCTACAATTTCAGATCCATGCCTCTCAAACACAGATATCATTTTAAAATCTGATCCTTCCAAAGACTACACTGAATTGGTGAGTATTGTTCAACGTCATACAAACTGTTCAAAATTTACTTGCTTGAAAATGAAGAGCACAACTCTTCAATGTTGTTACAAAGCACCTTGGACTGAACAAGAAAACTCAACATTGACAATAGACCATAATAATACCCTGTGCAAAAAACTAGCAAGGAATGATAGTCATCTCAATGTTCACAACCCAACTATGCTAGCCACATGGAGGGCTAATGTTGATTGATAGTTTGTCGGCTCAAAAAGGCAGTGCTCCAATATATTTTTAAATGCGCATAAAAAACTGAACGCAAATCAAAGAGCTATACTAACATGTTAAAACAAATTGTTGCTTCAACAAATACAAAAGATACAATTCTCTTAGCATATCAGAGATTTATGATGAGCGTTATTGCTAATAGGGACATTAGTGCTCAGGAAACTTGCCATATACTGCTAAAACTCCCCTTGATCTCCTACACACGTCAGTTTGTCACCCTCAACGTTGGCAAAAAAATCTTCCAGCTTATAATAAACTGTGATGAAGCTTCTCAACCATGCATTTCTTTCATTTCCAGTTACATGAAAAGGTCATCTGATTTATCTAGCCTAATGTTGCTTCATTCAGCCCAACAATATACATACAACTTGTTAGGGTTTCAAGCAGATCCGAAGCAAATATGAACTAACAATTATATGCAGATTTAAATACAAAAGATAAAGGAATAAAATAGAACACAGATAGCACAGATATTTAACATGGTTCACCCAAAATGGGTTACATCCACCATACACAGTCGTCCAATCTTTCTTATTATCCAGCAAAAATAGTACATCAACCTTGCAATGCCTTAAGCATCCCAGCCGCTTATAACATGCGTTTTTAGGGCTTTATTACAATGTCAGTTTTCATCAACAAAAAATGGCAAAAAAAATTTCTCGGCGGCTACTGCTTTTGAACACCTGTAGCGGGCTTCGCCCGCTTTCATAGGGCCCGACTCGACCCCAGACCCCGACGGGAATATGTGTTGAGTGTATAGTACTTTGTTGATCAGTCGCCACATATCAACACAACCAACAATGCAAAACAAGTAAATGGTAGAAAAGAAAACTAGGAGTGATTGTAAATGTCTTCCCCCAGTTCAAATCCTTTCCTGCAGAAGATGACAGTACATTTGAATCTTTTTGTTGGAGTGAATTGATTTTGTACAATCCTTTCCACAACATTCCTCTACACATAGGTACATCAAGTGATGAAGTTATACTAAATTAGAAACAACTTCAAAGCACTCATTACACCCATGGCATGTAAATGGAACTGAAGAACATTCCACTACTAAAAATGATGAAGACCTGTGCTTGCAAGATATTCCATAATTTACTAACCAGGAACTTTACGAGTGGGAGTTCCTGTAAAAAATGTGAGCTTCAAACACCTTTGATGTTGCTACTCTTCAAATGCTTGGCAGACATGATTATGACTTGCACTTTAATTGGAGTCAATCTGTACCTAATGAATTCCTGCATAGCATAGCCCCTCAATTCGTTTCAACCAAAAAAATTCCAATCAGTTGGAACCCTTGGCAACATTCACTCAAGTACAACTAATACTTTTGAGCTTGCAGCGAATCAAAAAATTGCTCCTGATATTATAACATCTCACATTGCACAAAATCTGAATACCTCACCATTATGATTAACTATGCAAGGCACAATAGGTACAGGGAAATCATTTCTTATTGACTGTATATGGAATAAGTTAAATTTCCATTTAGATCCAAAGCAATGCCCATTGCTTGTGCTTGCACTAACAGGTGTATCTGCATATAACATTCAAGCTACAATAATTCATGTAGCCCTTTGCATACCTATTCAAGAATACCATCCCTTAACATGACATTCCTTATTAATGTTTCAAGAGCAGTGCAAACAATTTACAATACATTTTGATTGATGAAATGAGATTCCTTGGCCCACAATTAGTTATCAAGCTTGATAACAAATTGTGACAAGCATTTCCCACTAGACAACACAAATCATTTGCATGCCTCTCAGTTGTGTTGGTTGGTGATCTTGTGTAACTACCCCCAGTTATGGACAAACCATTGTATGCATCCCACTCAATAGCACTCACTTTATGGCACTCCTTCACCGATGTTGTGACCTTAGATGTTTCTTTCCGCCAACAAGGTGCGTCCCCATCATAGATGCAATTTTGTGACCTTTTTCTAAATGTATACAACACAACACCATTGTAAACAAATTGGTAAATTCTGTTGATGCGCTCAACCCATGTTTTGACACTTGATCAAAACAACCACTTCAACCAAAAAAAACATTTGTTTGCAACCAATGCAGCTTCAAACTCACACAATGTTAAAATGTTCAAGTAATTTTACTCACCCATTGCATGTGCAACAACAATCATTGCACATCACAAAGAAAAACAATCTCACCAAGATGAGCAGCTCTCATTTGAAATTCTTCTTTCTATATACTAGCAAATCATGCTCATTGCAAATTTATGGATAGAAGTTGGTCTTGTGAATGGTTCTTTGGGACAAATTAAAATGATTGTCTATGATGTAGTTTCTAAACCACCAGATTTACCTAAATATGTTGTTGTCCTCTTCGAACATTACACTGGATCACCATGGGATGTTGGAAATCCAAAACATGTTCCCATTTCACCAATTACTAGAGGAAACCGCACACAGATTCCACTAATGATGGCATGAGTTATTACTATTCACAAATCACAAGGTCTGACACTAGACTTTGCTACAATTGACATTGGTAAAATAGAGAAACAAGGTCTTATATTTATAGCACTGTCTCAAGTAAAATCAATTGAACACCTTTGAATTCACGGGCCTTTCACATACCAGAGGTACTCAAAATTGTAAGGTGGTTCATCAACCATTTCAAGAAAGAATGAAGAAGCTCATTTGCTGAAGCTTTCTCAAATCACAAAAGAAAATTACTTACAAAAACATCCAACACAGGTATTGCATCCACAACGTCTATCCCCTTTTGCATACCATATATCTTCTTTCATGCATTCCCACACATTATAACTCTTGCATCTTACAGGGTCAACATCAAATGTAAAAGGTTCCATTGCAGCAAGAACTTCCCTTTCTAACAAATGTTCGCATTCCAAAAAAATAGGTTCGCACATCACGTCCACTAACACTTGACATTGTTCTTGTTGCTTCTATTTACCCTCCTTCCAATGTTTACTCCTTACAATTATAGTATCTCATATCTTACTAGAACTTCTCTCGTTTTCTTCTACTTGCAGGCCATCAAAGAAGACATCATTTTAAACCACACATGCTACAAGAATATCTCAATCTCTTTGACCTTTGCATTCAATGATACTAACTTATGTTTGTACTTCCCATCTTGTTTGTAGATTTCACAACCACTAGAAAGTATTTCCAGACATATCACCCACCATGCTTTCAACAACTGGAAGTACCTTCCTTTCCTATTCTTTTCAATCTCAAAGTTTTGTTGCTTTCAATTATTTAATGCACCTACAATGTTCTAATAGAATGTTATTTCTCGCAGGTACGCAAGCAAATACATACAGTACAATACAACATCAACATCTACTCAATGCTTTGATTCAGCTTTGCAACCAATATTTTAACATCAATTGTGTACTTCACAAATATATACTTCAAATGGCTATATAACATGCTCGCAATGCCACCATGGGGGTTGGAGGGTGGCTAACTTAGATTTTCTGGGACCAACAAATTAAATTGGTTGGGTTTTATACAATCTAAAATAGAAAACATTTGTAATAACTACATTATTTTGGTCTTTCATACTGTACATCATGCTACCTTCAGCAGCATGGGGGTTAGTGGGTGGTTAACTTCAGATTTTGGGAACAACTAAAAACATTGGTTGGGTTATGTACAGTTAGATATTTACATATATATAAAGATTGCACTTTTCTATTCCTTTCATTCCTTGCATGTTTTCCTTTCCTTTAATTCCTTGCATCTTTTTGTTTAATTGCTTTCTTTCTCTATGATGCTTTTACAAACCCACCTATCGGCCTCCTGTTGCAGGCACCCCCCCGACAACTTCTAGTTATAACATTGTTTAGCACCTAGTTATAGGAAAGTAGTAATTACAATTATCTTACTCCTATTTAAATACTTATTATTTATTGAACGAATAATCAAACATTTTTATCTTCATTTTAGGATACTTCATGTCAACGAATAATAGATTAATATTTTCACTATTAATGAATATTTTTACTGAAATTCACTCAATTTGATTTCTACTATTTAAATATGTAAGGATATCTAATGTTTAAGAACACTTTTTGGCAACTTGTCAAATTGTGAGGGTCTCTAGTTCTCTTTGATTAGATTCCTAATTGATAAATTTATGACTCCAAATAAAATTATTGAGAATCAAAAACGTGTATGTAATAGCCCTGATGATGTCACAATCAAATGTGAATAAACTAAGCAATCACAATCAATATATCTATTTTTTTTTAAATTGAGATCATGCAATACATAATATACAATAAAAATCTTCAAATAGAAAAGTGTCTTACACTTCAAATTCTTATATCCTCATTATGTAATTTAAAAATAGTAGTATACTTGTGTGTATAGTGGCTCAAGATTGGAAACATATATAGAATAAAATATTTATGTTGTGGATTGAGCTTAAAGATACTAATCATATGTAAATTGAAGTTTGATCCTCTACTTAAATTGAGTGAAATCTATACTAAGCAAGGTTGCATCATTCACTCCAAATCCCTTCCATTTTATTAGATTTTCCTTATGGTCTTTTCTATGGGTCTTCTTGAATTTTGTATTGAGAACTATTTTATTTCTTTGCACCTTCTCTTTGGTATCTATTGGGGTTATTTCTATTCAATCGTATTTCTCGCTATCATTTTTTCCTTCTAAATTAGGATATAAGTTAATAATGTTGAAAATGAGGAATTTATTGATTCCTTTCAGTAACTCAACATTGTAATAACTTTTTGTGAACTTTCACAAAATATTATAATATTTTACCTTCTTCCACTTAAACTTATTATGTGTGCCCTTGGAAAAAAATCCCCATATAATTTTTCTAATGCTTTATCCATGATTTGACACTTGACTTCACACATTCTCTTCTTCCACTTAAACTTATTATAAGTTCCCTTCGAAAAAATCTCCCCATATAATTTTTCTAACAATTTCTCCTTTATTTAAGACTTGACTTTTCACATTCCTTTTTCTATTCTCTCTATGCATTATGTGTTTCTCCTTTCTAACTACTATTTTTTTGTGCAAATGTGGAGAAAACCAAGATTAACCTTTAGAGGTTCTATAATTCTAAACTTAGATTTTTGGATACCACTTCTAGTCCTTCCATCAAGGTTTGAGATAGTCACACACCAATTTTGTAATGAATCTAATAAGGAATAAAATCAACATTTACCTAGTAAGTGTCCTAGTTCTGATTATTTTAGCTTGAAAGAAATCCAAGGAAGAAATAGATAAATGGATCCGTTTGGTAATTTTATTGCTCCTCATTTGAAAAACTTCAAAGCATGAACCTAAGGTAAGAGAGAAAGATACCCCCTTTGAGAACTTAGAAGTGAGGGCCACCAAATGGAGTATTGATTACTAGATATAAAACATTATGAAAATCATGTCCAACTCAATGAAGAAAAGCTTTAATGGCTTCCCACTTAGATTTTCAGATAGTTTTGGTGAAAACAATCTCTGAACTAAAACAGGTTTCCTTATTGTAATAAGTGTACCTAAGTCCAAACATTTTCAAGATAGATGACCTTGAGAGTCAATTGTGCTTATGAAATAATCAAAAATAGTTTTTAAAGCTTCATTACCTTAGAGAGATATACTAATTCATTACATAATTAAATTCCTTGACGTTGAATGAAAATTAATACCAAGAATCCAATATTGTGAGAGGCAAAAAAAATTCTAGGTGACATGATGAAATCATTGATGCTCATCATTAGAGGCCCATAGAAAATATAAAATGAGCTTCTCAATATTTAAGAGGCCCATAGAAAATATAAAATGAGCTTCTCAATATTTAAGACGCCCAGGAAAGGACTTATCATGAATAGTAGACATGAGTGGCCACAAAAATCTTAGAAAAAATAAAAATTTTATAACCAATGAGAGATGCTTGGTAATACAATATTGCAAATTCTCAATTATCATAATAACTACTTGCCAAAGCTCTATAAGAGTGACATGGAAGAAAAATAGTATACCTATAAATTGAAATATCTTCATGTGTTCAACCCGTGTCCAATTAAAACAGTCAAACCAATTCAACTTGGGAAGACATTATTTCCCAAAACATAAGGTCTCATGCCATTCAATGTTGGAGTAAGGTTCTTGAAAAATAACCTTTAGGAATTATAGAGGCTTTTTTATGTTCTTTGATTTTTATTCACAAGCTACTTAAAATAATTGAGAAGACAAATCTCCTTGGCATAGGATTGATAAATATCTTATCAAATATCCAAAACCTTCAACTAAAACATATATACAAAGAGAAAGAGGATAGCCTCATCTAATGGAAAAAAAAAGAGTTCCAAAGAGGTGGATTATTTCCTTGAGATGAAAATGCAAGATTTGAACCATTTAAATGAATCAATGGAGAAAGCCAAGTGCCTATAACATAGTCAATATGAATTTCCACTCTGTGCATTCATATGATTTAAAAAATTCTATTTTGATGAACATAAAATGTTGCTTAGAGTAGTAATCCCATTCCATACCTTCCCAAACCACAATTATATTATCCAAAATAAATTTAGATTTGATGAAATCCATTTTCTCTAGCCAAATAATTAATAAAACATTAAACAAAGATTGAGAGACATTTATTTTGTTATAATCTCGTATGACACATTCAATAGAGTGATGGGTTGCTAATTTTTTGTATCCTCCAGCTCGCCCATCTTAGGTATGAATTTAATGTTTCCTTGATTATTGATATTGCATAATTTTTATTTGAATTTGAGATAGAAACTATGTAGGTATTTGTCAACCATATCCCAATAGGTTTTGTAAATTTCACAAGGGAAGCCACCAAGGCATGAGGCTTTTCTATTACCCATAGAGAAAATTGGCTCAATAAGATCACTTTGAGTAAAGTTGGTCACAAAGAATGTTTTAGGCATTTGAAAGAATTTATGATTTTCTACATATATTGGATATTATATCACCTTAGTCCACAAACATCTATTTTGATAAATGTGATATTCTATTGTATGTTACATACTTATTTTAATTATCATCGATGAATCTTACCAAGAGGTATCATAACTATGATTTGAGAAAAGGTGATGATGAAACCCTATGTTTTTGAAGGTTTGCCTATATCTTCCAATTGATTATGATTTTTATATTTTTTTGTTACTTGATTTAAAAGATAATATAATGGATCTATAGTCTAAATATAATATATTTTGTTGGATATTGTTGGCATATGATGAACCGGCATGATGATATGATGATAATGTATGTTGTCATTGATGTCAATAAGTGAAAGTGAACCGATATGCAGATTTGAAGAAGACAGTGAACCAGTATGAAGATATGTAGTGAACCGATGTCAGGATTTCACTAAGTGTGACTACTAGTTGGTAGTCTCACCTCTAGGGTTTCCAGTTTGGAAATCTAGCTTGTGTGATGCAACCGAAGACATTTTGTGATGAGTTAGCTAAGAAATGAGGATGAGATCAAGGTACCACATTAGTTTTGTGCGCGTGAAGGATTTCCTTGAGGATCTTGCATGTGAAGATCGATTGCATTAAATTTCTACCTTGGGAATGATCATTCTTCTTAGCGGTATGAGAAGAGAGGATGATAGGTTACTGATTCCCATATATGGTGAAGAATGAATGATGCAGATTGTCTTGTGACTTATTTAAGATTGTATTGCTCTATGCAAAGTGTTTGGATGGTCAGGATTGGACCGCCTGTATTGTAAACCTAAATGCTTAGGGTTTAGGGTTTATGCTACAGACCTAATTGTTGTCAATAAGGTCGATGATGTTTGTTATTGTTTGTTGTTGGCAAATGTTGTGTGTGTATCCGAGTGATGAGATACTTTCCAGACCAGTAAGAGGAAAACTGCAGAGTGTGATTGCAGAAGAGAGGAAATGAAAAGGATTTGCCTTGTCATGTAGTGTTGTTATCAGATCAGAGTTTTACATGTTGTCTTCTAACCATTTCAACAGTTGGAAAATCCCTTTACCAGGTAGCTTTAACAGACTTATTATAAATCCTTTAACCGAGTGACTCAAGATCATTTAGTTCTTCAAATCCTCTAGTGAGGTAACCTTTAATAGGGTTTCAACCTTTAACAGGGTATATAGCCATCCCTTAACCGAGTGATCTTTAACAGGACCGGTTCCTAACAAAACCTTATTGTAAAGTATTTAACCGGAATAGGCTCCTAACAGAGCGAGCTTCAAAAGAGTTCAAAACAAGCTTGTGGGTATTCATTCCCACTGTGGTTTCTCCCATTTGGGTTTCCATGTGAAAAATCTGTGTATCATGAGGTGTGCATTTTTCATGTGATGATTAAGTATTCTGTGTTTTAGTGATTATGCATGTAGAGATAATAGGTTATGGTATTACCGGTATACCATATGCATATGTTTATGGGTGAAGTTGTTATCAAGTATTAAATGTATTTGAAGTGATCAAACTTATCGGTTTATGTTGTCTGAAGTCTTACTGTGTTTAACTGGTATTGCCATGGTTAAGTTCAGTGATGAAGACAACTGGTTGGTATTGTTTTAACTTGATAAGCTTGTGAGAAACTGTTTTTCTGTACTGATTCACCCCCCCCCCCCCCTCTCAGTACCAATTAGGGTATTTGATGTTCATCATTATTTATCAATTGGTATCAAAGCAACTCCAAGTCCTTGGTGATATAAGCTTAACCACTTGAGGTAAAAGATTCGGTTGTAATGATGAAGAGGGAAGGTCCTAAGTTCAATAAAGATAACTTCAAGATACGGAAGGACAGAATGAAGATTTACATCAAGAGTATGGGTTCTCAACACTGGAGCTATGTTGAGAATGCCTATGTGATTCCCACTGGCACTCTGATCGATGATCAGAAGAGAGAGATTCAGGAAAATGGGCAAGTCATGGAAGCCCTTATACACAGCCTGTCAGATATTGAGTTTATTCATGTACAAGACAAGGACACTCCTAAGGATGTATGGGACACACTGGAAACCATTTATGGTGGTGATGAGAATGTAAAGAAAGCTAAGGAAGAGAGCCTTAGAGGAAAATTTGAAGACATGAGGATGGTTGAAGGAGAGACCATTCAACAATATGGCATTAGGATTAAGATTGTGGTTGGAGATATCAAAAGCGCTGGTGGAACGATTGAGGATGCCACCATTGTTAGTAAAGTATTGAGATCACTGTTACCAATCTATGCAATTAGAGTTGCTGCTATCCAGGAACTAAGGTCTATTGATAAAACCAAGGTATCCTTAGACTCTATCATTGCAAAGTTGACTGCATCATCCAGAAAAGGAAAAGAAACTAGTACCAGTTATGAATCCAGGCAATGCAGAGATATGGATGATGAAGAGATTCTGATGGAGTTTGAAGCTCTTCTTGCTAAAAGACTTTCGAAAGGAATTGGTAAATATAGAGGTAAGCTCCCTTTAAAATGTTTCTCCTGCAACAAGATAGGACATATAGCTGTTAATTGTCCTCATGGTTATAATAAGGATAAACCAGAGAGGTTTAGAAAGTATAAAGGAGGAAGTAGAAGAAGTTGTCTTGTTGTCGTGGATGAAGGTGTTATTGATGAAGAATTAGAGGATGAAGAGAGTGAAGATATAGTGTTTGTAGTTGTAAAGGAAGAAGTGTCTGACAAGAAAGCCCTTGTCTCTTGAATTGACAACTCTAATGAGTGGATTATAGATAGTGGGTGCTCTCACCACATGACTGGTGACCGAAGAAATTTTCTGTCTCGAAAAGAATATGATGGAGGTGTTGTCCAGTTTGGCAATGATGCACCATGCTTGGTAAAAGGAAAAGGATCCATCTCACTGAATGGAAAGAGCAGTGCAGATGATGTCTACTGGGTAGAAGGTCTGAAGCATAACCTTTTAAGTGTTGCTCAGCTGAATGACAAAGGACTCACTTTGAAGTTCAAAGGTGGAATCTGTAGTATAATTGGAAAGAGTGGTGAACTTATTACCACCGGTAAGTAGACTAGAGGTAACCTATTTCAGTTGAATGCCAAGATTAGTCAGTGTCTGATGGCTAAGTTTAATGACAATTGGATATGGCATAAGAGACTTTGTCATATTAACTTTGACAATATTGTTAAAGCCGATAAGATCAAGGCGGTAAGAGGATTGCCTTTGCTAAACAAACCTAAGAATTATTTGTGCAGAGAATGTCAACTTGGGAAAAAATTTTCCTCAACTTTTAAAGGTAAGTCTTTTTCAGCAGAGAATTTACTTGATCTTGTGCATACTGATTTGTGTGGTCCTATGAAAACTAGAAGTATTCAGGGAGATAGGTACTTTATGATTCTTACTAATGACTGCTCAAGAATGATGTGGGTCACATGCTTGAAAGATAAGTCTGAAGCATTTGGAAAGTTAAAAGCCTTCAGAGAATTAGTAGAAAAGGAAAGTGGCCAAAGGATAAAGTGCCTAAGAACTAATCAAGGAGGAGAATTCACTTCTGATGAATTCAACAAGTACTGTGAAGAGAACGGCATCAAGAGGCAACTATTTGCCCCTAGGACACCACAATAGAATGACATAGTAGAAAGGAATAACAAGACTATAGTTGAAGCGGTGAGAACAATGTTGATCCAAGGAAAAGTTGCTCACACCTTTTGGAGAGAAGCGGTGAGCACTGCAGTCTATACAATGAACCGGGTACTTACCAAGAAAGGCAAAGATAAAACCCCTTATGAGTACTAAACCGGGAAAACTCCCACTGTGAGTTACTTTAAGGTATTTGGGAGTAAGTTCTATATCAAGAGATGTGAGCATTTGAGCAAATTTTGATGCTAAATGTGATGAAAGAATATTTCTAGGATATTCCACTAAGAGAAAAGCCCTCAAGTGCTATAATAACAGAACTCAAAAGATTGTTGAGAGCATCAATGTCAAGGTTGATGAATCCCCTAAGAAATATGAGGGAACCGACAGTGAGCAAGTGGAAGGTGAACCGAGAATAGCTTTTTGGGAATTGGTTACAAAAGAAACAAGCAAAGATCTTAGTGTTCCTGTACCAGTAGAAGTTGTGGTAAGAGAAGAAGAAGATGGAGAAGAAGGAGAAGAGGAAAATCAAGAAGAACTAGCTAGAGTCATTCCTAGATATGTGAAATTACATCATGATCCAAAGCAGATCATAGGAGATAAAGATGCAAGGATACTCACAAGAAGAAAGGTGAACGAGAACTCTTGCATGATCTCAGAATTGAAGCTTAAGACTATTAAAGAGGCACTTATAGATGAAGATTGGACTAAGGCAATGAAAGAGGAGCTAGATCAGATTGAAAAGAATGCAACATGGTCTTTGGTACCTAGACCTGAACACAAGAATGTCATTGGTACCAAATGGGTCTTCAGAAATAAACTGAGTGAAGAAGGTACAGTTATAAGGAACAAGGCTAGGCTTGTATGCAAGGGACACGCTCAGGAAGAGGGAGAAGACTATGGAGAAACCTTTGCCCCTGTGGCTAGACTAGAAGGTGTTCGAATGTTACTTGCATTGGCAGCATTTAAGGAATTCAAGGTATATCAGATGGATGTGAAGTCTGCATTCTTGAATGGAATCTTTGAAGAGGAAGTATATATAGAGCACCCAGAGGGGTTTGCCCTATCAGAAGATAGTGACATGGTGTGTAGATTACACAAGACCCTGTATGGATTAAAACAAGCACCAAGGGCATGGTATGAACAATTACACTCTCATCTTGTGAAGATTGGATTTGAGAGAACAAGTGAAGATAACAACATCTACTTGAAATCTGAAGGTGGATCAGATTCTGATTTGTGAAGTATTTGTAGATGACATAATCTTTGGAGGAGATGATGAAATGAGCCATGCATTTGCAGATGTAACGAAGAAAGAGTTTGAGATGTCTCTGATTGGGGAGATAAAATTCTTCATTGGTCTACAGATTCAGCAAATGAAAGAGGGTGTCTTTATTACCCAATCCAAGTATGTCAAAGAGGTATTGAAGACTTTCGGCATGGAGGAGAGAAAACCAGTTGGTACACTAATGGTGACCGATTGTAAACTGACTAAGGAAGATGACTCAGCATTGGTGAATGACAAGGAGTACCGATCAATGATCGGTAAGTTGCACTATGTGGTGCATGGCAGACCAGATATTGCTCATGCAGTGGGCATAGTAGCTCATTTTTAGAAATGTCTTAGAGAATCCCACTTGGTAGCAGTCAAGAGGATTCTTAGATATTTGAAAGGAATAGTTGACTATGGATTGTGGTATCCATATAATGGTGACTTCAATCTCAAAGTGTATACCGATGCCGATTGGGCAAGTAATGTGGACGACTGGAAGAGCACAACCGGTGGAGCATTCTTTCTCTGTGGAAGATTAGTATCATGGATGAGTATGAAGCAGAGTTGTATTTCCCAGTCTACAGCTAAAGCAAAATATGTGGCAGCATTTATGAACTGCACTCAAGCAATCTAGATGAAACATGTATTGGAAGGCTACAAATTACCTGTATCTGAATTGGTGAATATATTTTATGACAACACAAGTGCAATAAGTATTTCCAAGAATCCAGTATTGCATGCTAGAAATAAGCACATTGAGCTTAAGTATCACTTCTTGAGAGAGAAAGTTAAGAATAAGGAGGCTATACTACAACATGTTTCTAGTAAGGAGCAACTAGTAGACATATTCACAAAGCCCTTACCAAAGACTATATTTACCTATTTGAGAGGTGAATTAGGGGTTCTGCCCCTTCATGAAGTCAACTAAAGTTGTGTGCTCCGCATGAGTCAGGAACTACAGTGTCAAATCTTTCAGGATTGATGTGTTGAAGGATGCTACTCCATAGAGGGTGTAGCATAATAGAGAATGGAAGCTTGTGCCTCCACTTTGGCATTGTTGTCAAAGGGGGAGAAGATATCTGATGAGTTGTGGGGAGAAGATATTTGATGTATGGGGAGAAGATATCTGTTAATGCAGAAACACTCTTCTATGATGTCTATAGTTGCAATGCTACACTGAGTATTTCCATCAATGCCAAAGGGGGAGATTGTTGGATATTGTTGGCATATGATGAACCGGCATGACGATATGATGATAATGTATGTTGTCATTGATGTCAATAAGTGAAAGTGAACCAATATGCAGATTGGAAGAAGATGATGAACTGGTATGAAGATATGTAGTGAACCGGTGTCGATATTTTACTAAGTGTGACTACTGGTTGGTAGTCTCAGCTCTAGGGTTTCCGATTTGGCAATCCAGCTTGTGCAATGCAACTGAAGACATTCTGTGATGAGTTAGCTAAGAAATGAGGATGAGATCGAAGTGCCACGTCAGTTTTATGGGCGTGAAGGATTTCCTGGAGGATCTTGCATGTGAAGATGGATTGCATTAAATTTCTACCTCGGGAATGATCATTCTTCTTAGTAGTATGAGAAGAGAGCGTGATGAGTTACTGATTCCCATATGAGGTGAAGAATGAATTATGGAGATTGTATTGTGATCTGTTTAAGATTGTATTGCTCTATGCAAAGTGTTTGGATGGTCAGGATTGGACCGCCTATATTGTAAACCTAAATGCTTAGGGTTTAGGGTTTATTCTACTGACCTAATTGTTGTCTATAAGGTCGATGATATTTGTTATTGTTTGTTGTTGGCAAATGTTGTGTGTGTATCCGAGTGATGAGATACTTTCTAGACTAGTAAGAGGAAAAATGCAAAGTGTGATTGCAAAAGAGAGGAAATGAAAAGGATTTGCCTTGTCATGTAGTGCTATTATTAGATCAGAGTTTTACCTATTGTCTTCTAACCATTTCAACAGTTGGAAAATCCATTTATCGGGTAGCTTTAATAGGTTTATTGTAAATCCTTTACTTGGGTGACTCAAGATCATTGAGTTCTTCAAATCCTCTAGCGAGGTAACCTTTTTATAGGGTTTCAACCTTTAACAGGGTATATAGCCATCCCTTAACCAGGTGATCTTTAACAGGATCGGTTCCTAATAGAATCTTATTGTAAAGTCTTTAACCGGACTAGGCTCCTAACAGAGCGAGCTTCAAAAGAGTTCAAAACAAGTTTGTAGGTATTCATTCCCATCGTGGTTTTTCCGATTTGGGTTTCCACATGAAAAATCTATGTGTCATGAGTTGTTCATTTTTCATGTGATGATTAAGTATTCTATGTTTTAGGGATTATGCATGCATAGCTAATAGTTTATGGTATTACTGGTATACCACATGCATATGTTTATGGGTGAAGTTGTTATCAAGTATTGAATGTATTTGAAGTGATCAAACTTATCATTTTATGTTGTCCGAAGTCTTACTGTTTTTAACTAGTATTGCCATGGTTAAGTTCAGTGATGAAGACAATTGGTTGGTATTGTTTTAACTTGATAAGTTGTTGAGAAAGTTTTTGTCTGTACTGATTCATCCACCCCCCCTCTCAGTATCGATTGGGGTATTTGTTTTTCATCATTATTCATCAATATTTATCTAACAATTTATTTCATGGATTATTATAATTTTATGTTTTACATAAATTTATTCTCTAATCCACAAACAATGGAATTTTTTAGACATTTTTTACAATTCCAAAAATCTCTTGAAAATTCATTGGGGGTCTATTAGATGCATTTTTAGATTTGATGTTGACTACATTATAAATTGATTGGGTTAATGATATATGGTAGAAAGATACATTCAATAAAAGATTATTTTTTTAAAACCCTAGTCTCAATTGATATTCTTAAATTTAATGGAAGTTAAGATAAATTACACCGTGGGACCAGTATATGAGAATTTATGGTTGCCACCAAAATGACGATCCCCAGAGAATGAGCCTATTGGAGGGTGAGAGGTGTCTAAGCTTTAGTTAAGTATCGAAGAAGAAGGATGTTTTAGGAATCTTCCTGGTGTTGTCATTGATAGAGAAGGTTTATTGTTTGCTCAATTGGAATATAAGTAATTGGAAGAGTCCTTTTACTTTAAAAATATTTTGAAGAAATAATCATATTCAAAAAAGCAAAAATTCTTAGCCTTTTTACTAACTGCTATGACTTAATAAATTAACAATATGGCACCAAAGTTGTCTACAGATAAACACAAAAAATATGTGATCACTAAATGGTTTGCATTTTAGAAAACATGATTCTATTTTTTGCATAATATGTGAGAATTTTGTAGGGCTACAAACCATTGGATAACATTATCATGTTGGGTTCCATCATGTCTATTATTTATCATTAGTAAGGTTTGTAAGCGTAATCAAGCTACATCCATGAATTTTTGTACTTGATTAAAGATACAATTGGAGGTTGGAGACAATGGAGGAAGGAGTTATTTTATCATCCCAAGCTAGCTTCTTGCTTAGGGATAATTTACTGCATGAGAAGCGTCATTTTAATTTTGTGTCCTTGAAGATAAGAGGGGGCTTGACATGATGTGTGTCACTTCAAGGAGCAAGGAGGGGCAAGATTTATTATGGGTGTACTTGGTTTATTCGTCTTTGTTGATGCTTTATACAACAATAGAGGGATTGTTTCCACAATACTTGAGGATACATTAGACACAGTCAAAGGAGATGTGGACTTTTGGAGGAAAGTTATCTCATGTGCAACACTAGAGGAGGCATTAGACACACTCAAAGGAGATGTGGAATTTCAGAAGAAATGTGCCTCATTGTGCATGGAGATTGGGAACACTTTATGCTCTCTCACGTTGTAGAGATGGTTAAATATGTTCAATAGATAGGAGATCCACTAATCCACTAATAAAAAATATTGTTAGTAGTTTGGTTAGTTGGAGGAAGCTACAATCATATATTTTAGATTAATGGAGAAATAAGGCTTTATAAAGCCATTTGGAAATCAATGTAAAATCATTTTGATTGAATGATAATTTCATATTAGTTTTTTTTTCATTTAATTTCTGATTTCTTTTTAGATTTAATTGTTTAAACCCTAGTCTCAATTGATATTCATAAATTTGATGAAATTTGAGATACATTAGAATGGTGGAACCAATATAAGATAATTTAAGGTTAGAAAATAGGTTTATTCATAAATCTTGAAGATAGTCAATGGTATAGGCCACTGCATAATAGTTTTTCTTCTTTGGGTGAATGAGAAAAAACATTTTAGATATATGAACACCAGAAAAGAAAAATAGGAGAAGTAGAATATGAAGAAAAAGAACACAAAGAAAAACAAGAAGATGGAGGAAAAGAAAAGGGAAGGAGGAAAAGAGAATATATATGATACATGTATATATGCATGTACTTTAAATCTATGAAAGAGGATTGAACCTTTAAAATAGATTTGAAAGTCAAGATTTATTATTCTATGTCATTATAATAAGTGTAACTTAATCAATATAAGATTAGCCAAAACATTATAAATAAGAACAAAACAAAACAAATAATAGATAAAACTATTAAAACTCTACCTATGTCCTTATTCAACTTCATGATAGCCTAATTTTTAGTTATTTTGTGATTTCATAATATCTTAAGAAGGGTGTTGTATTTCCCCCTACCTTTAGGGGCTTCGAGGCAATGTGAAATGAGGACAAAATCTAAATAAAAAATAGAGTAGGTGTGAGTGTGATAATGATAAATTAGAGTAGACTTTTATTCTTCCTAATATTGCATATTGTTGGTGTATGTTTTATCATCTACCAAACATTAGAATAAGATACCCAAATGTATTATATACTCTCTTGAAAAATCACTGCTGATTCCAAGGTCTATATGTGCGAACAAGCGACTTTAGTGGGATAGCTACTTGGGTAGTGTATGCTGAAAATATCAAGGGGGAATTATGTTTACGAATGTCTTTCAAGCTTTTGGACTTAGACAGATTTATCAATTTGAAGCTCTCTCTTTTTTGGGGGGATTTTCTTGGATTTAGACTTTCAAAAAGGGGAAAAGGGGATATGGTTAAGAAAGCCGATCTAAACCTATAAATTCTAGAGATGGTATTAGCTAGGTATTCTCGAGAAACTACACTTTGCTTCCCCACACTAAGGACAACTACACAAAGCGGGTGCAATCTTCAATGGGTTGTTCTTATGATCGATGTTTTGGCATACACAGGGGATAGGCTCAAACTAACTTTGCACAGTGAAATGGAAATCATCCATTCACCAAAAATATGAGCGGAGATACACCATTAATTAATACTTATCAAATTATTCATTCAATTCTAACAACGTTGAAAGAAAATCTAAATTAACTTTTAATTAATGTGTTGAGGAAATTTAAACCATGCCAATCGCTCAAATAACAAAGATTACAAAGCCTTATGAGAAAGTGCACATGCAATGTATTATTTAAAAAATGACCTTCATGAAACAATATATCAAAAACCTCACACTCTCCAAATGAGAGGAGGTAGCCTTATATAGTTTTTCAAAAAATAAAGAATGATTGAGATCAAACAGTGATCAAGGGCCCAGATTGAAATTTATAAACCCTAATTAGGGTTTCTTATAACTCTATTAGTTAGAATGAACAAGAAGAAGACAAATGGCGTAGTTGCTATTATTATTGAGGTGAGTGTCCAGTTTCCCCTTTTGCAGATTCAATGTATCTAGACACAATGAGCCGAACTTCCTCTATGCTCACACTTGGCAAATTTTTGATTTGGAAATTGATCATATCCATGTCATCAGTACAGGTGGCGAGAGTATCTTCCTAGCTGAGTGCTTATGTCAGGAAATCTTTGTCTATGTACATGAAGCTCGAGACTCTGGAGAGATTTTCCTTGAGAACTGGCCCTATAACTTTGAAGAAGTTTCCTTGAACTTTGTCCCTCAAATTCTCTGCATGCAGATGCTTCTCTCGCACCTCATCTTGTTGCAATATCTTAGCTTCCACAAGGAAAACCTTGTCTTGAATATCCCTGACGGTTTTTTCAATTTCTACACACTTAGCCTCAGATTTTCTCAGAGATTTAGCCCTTGTAACCAAGGCAAAGTACTAAGTGTTGAAATCATACAGGTCACCAGGCTAGATGAATTTTTTGTTTACAAGATCCTACTGAGAAAGTCCTTTGATTAGCTTTAGATAAGGAATAACCCTCTTCTGAATATCCTCCATATCTTTCCAAGTTTTATCTATGTCTCGAATTCTGCTCAATAAGGAAGATATTAGGTTCTCAATGAGTATGTCAGCATGTTTTGAGGCATCCATAGTCCATTCTTTCACTTCTTTGAAGGTTGCCTTCATGTCTTCATAATCCTTTAATGAATCTTGTGGAAGAGGTATGGGCAGAGTAATAGGTACCTCCTCTCTATCTAGAGGTTTTGTCAAATGTTGAATATATCTCTTTCATTGCTGATTCTCTTCCTCGAACTTCATTATTTTTTCCCTCTCCTTGGCTAGCCTTGCCTTGAGGACATTTCAAGAATCATCAAAGTCTTGGATCTCCCGAGCCTAAGTAGGCTTACCCAAACCCACTGTAGTGATCTCATAATCTTCTGGAGAAACATTGTCCCGATTTTTACCTTATTTCGACACAACTATCTAAACCGTTCTAAATCCTGCACTATCTCTTTGAATTAAAGAAAATCTCTTCATTGGTTTGGGCGGTCTTATCTCAATCGGTTTACTCACCGTAGCCAAGAATGTTGTTGTGTTATCCTTGGAATGATCCTCTTTAGTAGCCTGAGCCTTTATTCTTTCCTTTAACCAATCTAGAATGGTTGACTACTCCATGCCACTTTAATCAAACGTGTCCTTTGTTTCCTTTGATCCTGTGACTATACCATCTAGGAATTCCCTTGGAAACTTAGGTTCTTTAATTTCTACATTCCTAGCAAATTTTGGCTCTTAGGCTGGTTCTTCCATTACCTCTTCCACTGAAGGGGGAGGAGCTCTTACTCCTATATCAATATCCATCCTCTGCTCATTAGTTGTAGCCATGATTGGAGTAGCAGATGCAGTACTTAAGGTTTAATGATCCTCATCAGATTTATACTTTTTGCTTGCATCTCCGACTAATTTCTTTCATTTACCCCTCAAAGAATTTTTAGTGGGTTCTTTCCTTTTTCTGGATCCAATATTGTAGGTATTTAATAATTATTGTAATTATTAAATATTCTTTATCTCTTTAGGGTTGCACATCTTTAGGGTTTCTAATTCTCCTGTAATAAGGATTGTATTGTTAATTTATTTTTCATTCCCTCTCTGAATGATAATCTTTTTCTTCAGAGTCTTTTTTGTGTTCCGTCTCCAATCTTCTCTTATGACAGGTATTTTTCTTGTAGATGCTCTTGGGATCTCAGAAGTTGTACTTTCTCAACTTCTTCAAGTTTTAACCAACGTATATTTTATAAATTTAAATTAATTATATGTTTTAATATCTGTTTTTTTATTATTTTATATTTTAATATATTTATCTATCTACCTATATGTATTTATATGTATATATGCATATTTATGCATGCATAAACACATATATACATACATACATATAGAAAGATATATGTATGTATTATTTTCTTTATTACAATTATTTTTTTATAAATTTATATTTTTTATTTAATAAAATGAATTAATAAACAAAAATAGTTGGATTTCAAATATCTAGAAAAGAATCATTTAATTTATCAAAAAATATGCATACACACAAGAAAGTAATAAAGAAAATAAAAATACTTAGAAACACGACTAGAGAAATGGTCAGTTTCATGGTCACTCCTTAGGTTTACATGTGCAGTGTCAAAAATTGCATATGCTTGCAATTTCACCTACACAATGCCATACACTTTAGTGTAAATCTCCCTAGTGTTTGTGTAGGTTCATTTCAACCTTAGCATTAGCCTTTGCCCCCTGAAGATGCTCAGGATCAATTTTCAGCAATTACCCTTTTGTGTCACTTTTACATTAATATTATTGTTCTCTCATCTCTCACCCCTTTTTAGTGTGATTTGTCTAGAAAATATCACATAATGTATATGTCCACACATTGTGCTAGCATCCTATGATATTTTATCATCGAAAACTATTTTTGGATCATTTCCCACTTGTTTGCTTGATAAGTTAGGGAAAATAGCTCAAAATGATTATAATGACTCATCGACCCTTTCTTTCTCTCCTCTTCTCACTTTTAAACCTATTTTTTGACTCCATGCAATCTATTAGAATTTTATTGGGTCTCTTATTCTCTCTTTCTCACACACAACTCTCTACAACTTGCTACAACACTCTCAAGCTCTTACGAGATTATCTCGTAGCTCTCTTGGCTTCGTCAAGCCTTTTGGTAATATCTTTGTTGTACCTATTGAGCATATTAGAATTTATCACATTTCTTATCTATCAAATCATTAATCATTTTGTCTATTTTCCTTTTATCTATCTAGTTGCTGTGGAGGTTGAAACACCAAAGTAGGGACTTACTTAAGGCAATTCTTAAAATAGCCCTCAAACACTTTTCCTCCTCTATTCATGTGCAAGTACCTTGAAGATATTCAATCATATGGAGGTTTTTTCATTTTTTTATTTATTATTTACACCTTTTTATTTATCTTATTTATTTATATCTCTACTATACAATATTTTCTTGTGTATTCAGATTATGGGTTTTACAATTTGCCTAGAGCATTGAAGTGGATCTTCATTATTTTTTAGTGTGTTCTCATCTCTTTCTATACAAGATGACAACACTACATATGAATGTTTGCATGCTGAGTTGGTGTCATCACCTAAGATGCTCAAATTTAAATCAAATACTCTCTATTGTCTCTAATTTCTATGCTTGTAGTTAGGAATATTATTTTATTTATTTGTATTTACATATTCCTATTAGTTAATATATATTTAAGCACTTTAAGTAATTAGTCTAATCTCAATGTATGTAGTGAAACTAAATCATGAAGGGACATAATTTTCCTTCTCACAAAGTAATGTTTCATCCATTACAACATTCAAGTTGTGCAAAGAAATTCATTGGGATCTCTTATTTATACTTGAGCCCCTTTCCATTAACTTAAATTAAGTTTAATGGAATGTCATCTATTTGAATCCACCATTAGCCCTATGCACCACACAATGTCATGTATGGACTAACTAAGGTTGATAAAATAATGTTTGTTTATTTATTTTTTAATTTGTTGTTGTTTAAATTGTTTTTATGTTTATCCAAATGTGGGTTTGTTGTTGTGCTTTAATCCCTAGTTCAATCCCCTAACAATATGTACAAAATTTTGAAGATAGAAAGGCTCTTTGATTTTTGTCTCCAGAAGATTTCTTCTTTTGACAGAATCTCTTCATACTTAGATAGTAGTGATTTTTCTCTAAGGAATAGAGGTTCGTTCATCCTCCTATCCAGAACTTCCTTAATAACCTCCTCAAGATCCTTTTCTATTGAGAGTTTCTTGTCAAAGATGTTTCTGAAATTCTCCCCATTCCACTCCAAGAGCTTTCTTTTGATAAACTTCAATTTGTTTGCCACAATAAACATTTTCGAGCTTGAGAAAACTGAATAATTCCACCATTGTTCAATTAGGTTGATGATGTTGTCATCCTGGAACCACATGCTTTCAAATTTGAAAGGACAGTTTCTAGGAGAATGATCTGTCAGAATGTTAAGTTGAAGTGGAAAGTGGTCAGAGCTAGATAGAGGTAGGATCTCTGCTTCCATGGTATGATTGAACTCCGAAAGCCCCCCATGGATAAAAAACCTATCAAGTTTCTCCGATTGCAAAAACCTTTCCTTCTATTGTTCCATGTGAAGGTGTTCTCTGCTATCTGGATTTCTAGCAGAGAATTCCTGTTGATCCAATTATTAAAGTCCAAAGCCATAGGGGGTAGCTTGATACTACCCCCCCCTTTTGTCTTCTGTCTTAGTGATGGCATTGAAATCTCCTCCAATGATACATATCTCGTTCGGGTGGTTACAAAGGAAGGCCTCTAGTTCCAACCAAACAAGGGCTTTGTCCCTATTCGAGATAGGACCATAAACATTGATTAAGTTAAATATTAACTTATTGTTGAAGCTTGCTACCACTCCACCTATCTAGTTCTGTTTTATCTCTAAAGGTGAAAACGAGGAAAATATAGGATCCCAGATGATTGCCAGGCCTCCCGAAGCTCCCATGGCAAGGGAATGCTTCAGCTTTCTGAAGCCTAATTTCTTCTCAAAAAGGTCTATCTCGTATGAGTTCATTTTATTTTCTTGGATTAGAATCATGTCTGGTTTTGATTTAGTTATACAACGCTTTATGATACTTTGTTTGTTAGGGGAATTCAAGCCCCTAACATTCCATGATATGATTTTCATGGTTCTGTGGGGAGGAACTTCTCCTCCCCTACATTAAAAAGAGATGAGATTTTAGGCTAACCCCTAGCTTCCCCATCCTTGGCTCTTAATTCAGCAAGGGATCTTCTGCCTCTTCTTTTGATGAACTTGGCACAGTTGGGAGAGTCTTTTCTTTCTTCTAAGTTATGAATGCCAAGAATGTTTGGGTTCTCATTTTCCAGATAGTCCAAGGCGATGAAAAGTTCTTCTATTTCCAAATTGACTCTGGCGTTATCCACTAAATTTTTAATGTAGAGTTCCCTCTGTCTATCCAATTCCTTAGAGTTGCAAACCGCATCCACAAGTTGTTCCATTAGGTCATTAACTACTTCCCCAATGTAATTGGCAATAATATTGACCTCCCTAGCTACTTGTTCCTTCTCTGTCTCGGCATCCACCAAAGAGTCACTCTTCAGGGGAGGAAAAGATTCCTTTGCCCCCCATTGGTCATCCTATCTATAGCTTGAGTAGACGATTGATCCTGCCTAGAACCTATAACCAGAGTTGGGGAACACCTTTCCTTCACCAATGTTTGCACAGAGGGGCATAAATTATCTTCTAAAGAAGACCATAGAGGGCTCATCATCCTCGGGTTTCTATTTAATCCTGAGACAGTGTTATTTACTAAGCATGGCTGATCTTTATGAATAAGATGCTCACTAATCTCTCCTTCTAAATCTAGATCCCTGATCTCAGGGTCTCCTATTGGTGTCAAGCCAATTTCCAGAGATGGGAGGGATGGGAAGCTTGTATTCTGAATGAGGAATTCTTTGGGAGGGGACTTTAAGCAGCGATCCTCTGTTCGAATAGAGGCTTGGTGCTTGGGATCATTCTTTTTAGATTAAAGGCCCTCCAGAGTGAAACCCCCAATACCATCCAAAAATTTAAGTGAGATGCCTGTATTGTTAAACATTAAGCTAGGGTATGTCGTCATAGGGGAATATTTCGTGAGGAAATCTTCTCCAATGGGGCCATCATAAAAGGATAATTCTAGGGTTAAACTGTAGTTGTCGTATTTTAATGTTATGTGATCTAAAGTTTTGGTGTTGATATCCATGTTTACTATGAGAACTTGGTTAGAGAATTTAAGAGGGGTTTTTTTTACACATACGAATTTTCCAATTTTATTTCTTATCATTTTAAAGATTTCAATATTATGAAGTTCTACTAGTAAATTCTCAATTGATATTGCTCTATTTACCGTGAAGGGCTTTAACCAGGATAGAGTAAAAAGGGGTTGCCATTCCTAGCATTCTAAACTAAAACCCTTGTATGTTAAGATCTCCCCAAACAAAAGCCTATTTCTCAAACCCGGGTTGCAACATTCAATTGCAAGAAAATTATCAGGAAGGAAATCGATACTTACCTAGTCCTTAAAGGATGATGTTAACCAGTCCACAATTTGTTTGATCGAAAGACCCAAACCTTCCCATCGGGCAAACATAATGCATTCTTTACAATGCTTCTAAAGCTCAGATAGGGTTTAATTATCAATTTCAATCACCGGCCCTATCTTAGTGGCTTGGGGATTCATTGATAAGTCATCCTCAAAATGCATGTTATTCGTTGCATTCTGAAGGTTCTGAACAGAATGACGACCAAGGGTATCCTTGCCCCTCGCAACTTTTGCTGAAAAATGCTACCTAGGACTGATATTCCGATTAATGATCATATTTAAATGGGTAGGTTTTAAAAAACCCTCCTTCGGATAATGTTGAGATCTTCGAACATGGCTTGTTGGTTGACCGTTCGCTCTTCTAGTTGAGTAATTGGGTTTTTTGCGTCTAACCCTTTTCCATTTCCAATCATTGCCTTTGTGGGGAGGAGGGGGAGCCCTTCCCATCTCTATCATCGCATATTTGGTTTTAACAAAAAAAGCCTATTGTTCATAAGTTCTTGTTGCAGCCATAATGGGGCCTTCAACCTGGTGATTGAAAGCCAGAACAGAGAAATGATTTGCAGAGCCTAGATAAGTACCAAACAGTGGTCTCGATAGCAGGATGGGATTCGCCGAGGTGTTGCAGCGATATTTCGCTTGCAGAGCCACTCCATCCTTAATTTAAATTATACTGATGTAAAATGATTATTAGTTCTATATTTTTGTTACTAAATTTTGAGGATAATATAACGGACCTATAGTCGCCAAAGAATATTTTTATCAACAATTTATTTTGTGGATCTTATTATTATTTTATTTGTTTATATAAGTTGATTGTGTTGGCTATAAATGATGAAATTTTTTAAGATTTTTTTTATATCTCTAGAAATCTCATGAAAATTTATTTGGGGTCATTTAGTTGCATTTTTGGATTTGAGGTTGGCCACATTATGAATTAATTGGATTAATGATATATTGTAAATAGGTACATTTAATGAAAGATTTTATTTTCTAGATCATAGTCTTAATTGATATTCCTAAAATTGATGGAAGTGTTGATACACTAGAATGGTGTAACCAATATAAGAGAATATGTATTTAGAAAAAAGGTTTCATTCTATTTATAAATCTTGAAAATAGTCAATGGTATAGGCCATTGCATAATAGTAGTTTTCCTTTGGATGAATTAGAATAGTGATTCTAGATATATGATCACTAAAAAAGAAAATAGAAGAAATAGAATATGAAGAAAAAGGAGACAAAGAAGGACAAAAAAGATTAACAAAAAGAAGAAAAAGGAAGAAAGAAAGAGTATGAATGACACATGATCATGTATTTTAATTATAATGAAGAAAGATTCAAACCTTCAATTTAAAGAATGTATTCAAAAGTCAAAAGTTATCATCTCTATATCATAATTACATCGAGTAGATGAAATTACTAAGAAATTGTAAATGCAAACTAAACAAATAAAAAACAATCAAATAGTGTATTAAAATATTCAAAATTTTTAAGATAGTGGAAAATTGTACCCTTTTTAACCTCTTTCTCTCACCACTTTTTGCAACTGTGTCTAAAAGATTTGATTTTTTAACAAATCTAATTTCGAGTTTCAGTGTCCAAATCAAGATATTTTGCAATCTTAAAATAATGTCATGAAAATTACATAATTGTCAATGGGTATTTGGTCTACGGATGAAGTTCAAATGTTCTAATTGAGCCTACTAAGGATCAAGTCTTGTTGAGAACAAGGCTCAGACACCATGAGTGATGAGGCCAAGATTGTGCTCTGGGAAGATTTTGGTGAAATGGATACCCCTCAAACCTTGACTCTTAACTTTGGCTCCACGTAGATTGTAGATGAGATTTAGTGTATTGCTAAGGAAAATTGTTGATTAGTTCTTCACATGTTTATTGGAGATTAGTGGAAGCAAAGGTTGGAGGGCTTATATCATCTCAAGTTAGTTTCTCAATTTGAGATGGTATTTTGCATGATAAGCATTTTATTTTTGTTTTATTTATTTAGTTTTGTATACTAACAAAATTAAAGACTGCATATATTGTGAAGTTTTCTTTTTCAAGATAGGCAACATATTTAATGGACTCAATATGGATTATTTTCTAATGAGTTCATGAGGTTGTGATTGACAATTTACTCTTATGAGAGCCATGAGACAACTTGATGGAGCTCTATGAGTGTAGCTTAGTATGGAGCATTGTCTAATAAATCATGAATCTATGATTCAAGAGTTCAAGGAGATAGTGCAGTCTGGGAATTTGAGATTTTACCTTGAAGCCACACCCTTCTAAGCGTCACAAAGTATCTTCATGGAGTTCCACCTAATTTAAAATTCTTTTCTTCAAAGAAAATTCTTCTCAAAATGTGTATTTATTCAGTCTACATATTGAAGTTTTGCTTTAATTAGTATAATTTTAGATTAATAGTTAAATAAAATAAATTAATTAATATGTTATTTTTTAGGGAAGTTATTCCCATAGGCAATTTTCATAAGGATAAGTAAAGCTTTAAGAAGCCATTGAACTATAATTTAATATCATCTTGTTGAATTCAAAGCTAAACTTCATGTTTTGTTTTTTATCTACGTTCACATAAGATATTAGAGAATCGTTTTTCTCCTATGCACCTATGCATGATATTTGAACTAGTCATTGTTTGGCTTTGCAATGTAGGTGTGTAGAAGGTTAAACAAGGCTAAGTTAACAAAGGCGACCTAAAGTGTGACCGATGGCGTGACATAAAGCATTATATTTGGAGGTCATTAAAATGTGTTAGGCAAGGTGTTTAGTAGCAGTTGTTATGGTAGATAAAGGCATAGACAAGGCATTAAAGATGTGCAACTAGTTTTATCAGAGAAGAAGATTATGATTAGTGAGTGATGGGAGAATAGATGACGTTCAGGAAAAGAAAGATTATTAATTGCCATTTGATTTGCCTGACTTAGTAAGATCTAATTTATTTTAACTTTGACCAGCATTAAAACAAAATATCAGCTTCTATTATTCAAACTAGATATGGGTGCACAATAATATGCCTTGCGTTTCTATATGAGTAGATCATTTCATGCGGTATCCATGAGAATTAGTTTGCAGGGGGAATAGATATAATCTTTGATTGAATCCAATAAAACAAATTCAGCCATGATAGAGACCTCTTATAGACAATTATGTAATTTTCGTAACATTATTTTATGGTTGCATAATATGCTTGATTGGGACAATGAAGCTCAAGGTTGGATTTTTCAAAGGATCAAATCTTTTAAACACAATTGAAAAAGTGGTAAGAGAAAGAGGTTAAGAAAGGTACTAGTTTTCCACTAGGAAACAAAATCTCCTGATAAGTTTTAATTGTAATATGCTTGTTTATGCGTAGACAGCTAAGGATGTTTAATTCCATCATTGACATATAATCGGATGTCATAAAACGATAAAAGAATATATCGTATGGAAGCGTGCTAGAGCACTTTTGTCATATGCCCACTTTATTCAAAACACGGTAGGTAGTGGGTAATGAGTCATGAGTACCCCGGGCCAACATAGAAATTTTCAATTTAACTAAGAGCCTTCCAAGATAATGACGATATTATTATTTTATTTTCTTTATTTTATGGCTCACCATGTGACACGTGGTTGCTTCTTTTCCACATCTTCCCTTCCGCCCATCAAACTGTATTTAGCTCAGATCTAATAAGCATCCACTGCAATTACTGCCATGCTAAATTCCTTCTATCTTATTACCCATGGAATTATAAACAAATAGGAAGTCCTTGGGCATCTTATAATACCAACGAGAAGGACATGGATAAGAGGGAAACGGTGTGTGTAACTGGAGCGGCAGGATTCATCGGATCTCGCCTCGTCAAAAATCTGCTGCAAAGGGGTTATACAGTTCACGCTACCTTGAGAGATCCTGGTAACTCCCTTTCCTTCATCTTGCATCCATTCTTCATTCATACACTATATATTAATTAACTATTTCTTTTTCATCTCCCGTAGAAAACCCAGCTAAAAATAGTTATCTGCTATCCCTTCCGGGAGCCAAGGAAAGGCTCCATCTCTTCAAAGCAGATCTTTTGGAACATGGCAGCTTCGATTCTGCTATTAAGGGCTGCGATTTCGTCATCAATTTGGCCACTTCTCTGGATTTCCAGGTAATTCATTTATCCACTTACCCATATCCTCGCTTATTGTCCACGTTTTAAGGATGAGTTTGAGACAGAGTGGAGTTGTATCAGGGCGATATTGTCAACAGTACGGTGGAGGGAACAGTGGACATTCTAAGATCTTGCAAGAAAGCAAAAACTGTGAAGCGAGTAATCCATACATCTTCCATCGCCGCAGCTTACCCTCGAAATGAAGACGGTCAACTTAAGGAGGTGCTTGATGAATCCTGCTGGACTCCTGTTGACTATATCAGAGGAAAAGACTCCGTTATGGGAGTAAGTGTTGAAAGTTTTTCTTCAATAATAATTACAGCTACAAGTAATGGCCATTCTATTAATTAGTAGATTTTATGTTCAGATGTATGCAGCATCAAAGACTTTAGCGGAGCAAGCAGCTCTGCGATTCGGAGTGGAGGAAGAGATTGAAGTGGTAACAGTGTTGGTAGGGATGGTGGGTGGTCCTTCTCTAACCCCCACAATTCCTGAGAGCGTTTCAATGATGTTAGCACCACTCACAGGTAATTTACCCACTTCACCTTAAACACACAAACTATCATTTAGTGTTTATTTATCTGCAATTATGGTTTATCCTCTTCATATATACACATATATGTGTGTGTGTGTGTGTGTGACCTGAGAATTGGAACCCCGAAATTTGTCAGGGAACAGACTGCGTTATGAAATCATGATACTTTCGAGTAAATCACTGTTAGGATCGGCGCCATTAGTCCACGTGGAAGATGTATGCAGTGCACATATTTATTTGATGGAGCACCCATCTGCAGTAGGTCGTTATGTGTGCTGCTCTGATCCCGTGACTGTTGTTGACATGCTCAACTTCTTTCGCAAACGATATCCAGAAATCCCCTTGGCTTTTGGGTAAGTAATTTAATTCTTTCACAGTTAGCTGAATTGTTTAATGGGTAACTAATTTTGTTTGTTATGTGAAAAAGAAACGAAGAGGAAGAAGAGGAGTGGAAGAAAGTAGTAGTACCAATTTCGTCCAGGAAACTGAGTGATCTGGGATATTCGTACAAGTATCATCTAGAGGAAATACTCAGTGACAGCGTTGAATGCGCAAAGCAAATGAAAGTCTTGTGAGGGATGTAGACTTTTTTGTTTGAACTAAATTTTTAAATTTAATTTTTTCTTATTTTTAAATATCATTATAATTATAATAAGTGGTATGTAATGGTTATTACTTGTTATTAATTATTATTGTGTTTAGTTTATGAAAAAAATCGTTTGTATAACAAGTCATTGGGGCCCACGTGGGGCTGAGCTGGTGGTTAAGTTGGGGGAAGGTGGGAGGATAATTTGGGTGGAACATATCTATATTTAAATATATGAAGTATACATTTAAGATAATTAACATTGTTTTTAGAAAATAAATATTAAATATAAATTAGTGTTTTTGTTCTTCTATATACACTCAAAAAAGTACATTCATAGATTTGGTAAAAATAAAAAACACTTACAATATGTATTTAGAATAGATATAATTGGTGATGTATTTTATATATTTATTTGTGTTTAGTATACATGTGGAAAGACCATTTGAATGTTTATTAAGTTTTATAGCTTCTTTGACCTTGATAGTAAATGTTGAAGTTCTTCATAGATGACAAAGAACCTCTCATAACATTGATATGCTCATAAATAATTATTTTTCATCCATATATATTAGTTTAAAGATGCATTCAATGAAGCAATCAACCTTGCAACATAAGATAATTAATGTGTAACCATATAAATGATCTAAACCATTTAAGGTTTAAACATGAGTATTTGACAAGATAATAAATAGAGTAACATACAGTTTTTCATTTTTTAACAATTTAATTTAGGTTATGTACTTAACGAATAGAATTAAGACTTCTTAATGGTTAATATTAAATTAGATAAGTGATTAATGACTCTTTTTTTCAATGCAATACTAGTTATTATGTATAAAAATAAAAATAAATAAATGAAAACAACCAACCATTAAATATTATCATTCAAAGTATATATATAAGATCAATAGATTATGATGCCCATTTCTTTGGTAAGGAAGTTTCAAGTTTTCTCACGAATTATTGTTGTTATTCATGTGTACTATTTTTCATGTCTAGCCCCTTCTACAACCTCTTACATGCAACTAGAAAAGCTTCACCAAAATGTTCTTTGGGCATCATCTAATAGTCATAAGGTTTTCCATTGACTCCCTTAGGAATTCTATTTCCCCCCTCATAAATTTAGAGGTTGTGGGTTGTTTCCCACTTAGTGACAAGGGTTAGCTCTTTATGATAAATGACTTATTCATGCTCTCATTGAAAATGAAACCTAAAAAATCCTTCTTAGGCATTGCATTTCCTTTCGTTGTCTAGTTAGGTTGGTTTTCAAAACCTTCTTACCAAGAAGGATGTTATCATGTTGTTCACATTGAGGGAACTTTTGTGGTTAAAAACATATAGAAATCTTGGGAAGTAATTAAACCCTATCTTCTTTGGAATGGTTTTGCCTTTCATAATGGCATTTTAATTAACAAAAAAAATATCTAGTGGTCTCCTCCTTTGCACAACCAAGGTCACCCTTTGGCTCATTTACCTTGGGTGCAGACCTTGCAACTTCATATGAAAGGGATCCAATGTCCACAAGGTTTATTCTCTAGAAATTCTACATGAGTCACATGTCATGGAATGATGTTAAGACTAAGTTTTGTCTCTCCAACTAGGACTAGGATACTTTTCACACAACTATAAGGACAATTCCTATTCATGCAGTTCATAAAATCGATATCCAAGCATTGAATTTTTTAATTATAAACCCCATCTTGGGTATCATTGAATTTCTCTCCATTTTCCCATGGTTCTAAATTTTACCTAAGATAGAATTTACAATCACTATTTTCAATTTGGTAATAAAATTTTTTCACTGTTTGGTCTATTGTGTTGGAACCCAAGTTGCGCTACTCCATCTGGTGTATTTTTTTAAGTCTGGCTAGTGGGATCATGGTTAAGTCATATGAGAATCTACGACCCTTATTTACCTTTTCATGGGTAGTCGTGTCTTTCAATCACCTTTCCAGGGTTTGTCCTAGAGGTCAAAAACATTAGAATTGGATTCATGACCTTTTTTGTCCTTTCAAGCTAGAACCTTTATAGTGTAGTAAATTGTAACCCTTTAAAGTTTTAAACTCTATTTGTGCCCCTACTTTAGTGTGCATTTTCATAGGTCATTTTAAGCCTACTTACGCCCTATCCTATCCTACTATTCTCATAGGGTAATTTCAAGATTGGATCTTATGTTTTAGATCTTTATACTCTACCAGCACTTTCTTTGGTCCCTATTTGAGAAGACTAGGGTGCCCAACTCCCTACTTGAGTGAACTAGGGCACCTAGCACCGAACATTCAAACATGTGTGAGTGTTAACCTCTATCATTTGTGATCTCATCTTGATATTTTCATTTGACCATTAGATGTTGTCCTAAATTTATAAATACCTTGTGCAGCCTATAAAAGCAATCTTTTATCATTAAAAAGATAGAATAAGAAGTTCCAAGAGCAAGTACTCTTCAATTCAATACTATATCTGAATATAAGGAGAAACAAGATACATGCACATACATTCAAGTATGATTTTACAATTGATTGTTACATGTTTTATCATATTATTGCATCAAACACTTGGAGGAAGGAATTATCTAAAGAGATTGTGGAGCTAATGGGTTGAATGTAACTACCATGTGGAGGCCTATGGTCATTGTAAGCTTTCTGTTATGATCAATAAAATTTATATAAATAAAAACGAAGGATCGTTGAGGCCAACAACGGTCGTCTTTCCCTGCGCGTATATAACAGAGGGTTCTAAAAGAGCTGAACCCTCCCATCGCAGTCGCCGAAGAGGGATTGGGAGGATCGTTCACACCCTGCAACCTGAGTTGTTGACCGCGGTCAGCTCTCTCCAAGGTCGACATGAGAACAGGAAAGTCTTATACAAAACGGTCCTCCAAGGTATTGGCGGTCAAGGAATGGTCGAGTTAATAATCCCAAGCCTCGGACATCTGAAGGGAGGCGAATCTCGCTCCATTTGGGATATGAAGAATGGAAAGAGTCGGTTCAGCTTCTTCGTGACAGAGGTCATTTTGTAAAATAGGTGGGTGAATGGCCGACACTCCCCAAAGTCATAAGATGGTCTGCAAATCAATGGGAGGAAGGTAACATAGTGAAATCTATCCCAAATGGTTTCTTCTTGGTTATTTGTAGTGATGAAAAGTTGAAAGAGGCCATCTTGCAAGGGGGTCCATGTATGATGAGTGGTCGAGGCGCATATATCAAGGATTGGGAACCCAACTTCACTCCTCTTCTGCCAAAATAGAGGATATTCTAGTTTGGATCAGGTTATATAACCTACCCAAAGAATACTGGGAGGAGGAGACTCTTATGATGATAGGTAACGGTTTTGGTAGATATATTAAGTTGGATGAGAAGGTCGAGGCCACTGATTCAGTGTGTACACGTGGATATGCATTATGTGGAATCCAATCCTCCCCTCCCCCAAGAAGTGGAAATGATTACAAACGAAGGAATTTGGGTGCAGCGGATAAAGGTGGATGATTCACCGGAAATTTGTTCGGTGTGCAAGAAATCTGGCCATTCAGAACCAGAATGCCAAAGGATGGGTAAGGGTAAAGGCAAAGTGGGGGAGGAGGTAGAATTTCATCTGGAGCGACCTGGGAGTGACACTCTAAGCGATCATCGGTCCCCAACTGCTCATTCTCCCACCCAAGGCAGCGACATTGGCAAGGTGACGGGTGAAACAGGATTGCCCTCTAAGGAGCGGTGTAGCTGGGGAAATGAGAGGGAGAAAAATTCCACAGATGAGGTGTTGGAAGGCCCGAGTAATGTTGCAGTTGATGGCTCAAAATCAAAGGTTATCTCAAGCAACATTCAGATTTCTGACACGGTTTTGCATAGCCTGGAGAGAACCAACAACATGGTTTTGTTTATTGATAGTGACACTGTGGGGGTTTCTCAGATTGCTTCAGGGTTCAGAGAGGTCATGGGATTTGACAAGCAAGGAGTAGAGCTGCCTCAGTGATGAGGAGGTAAAAATAGAAGTTAGTCTCCTTTTTGAGATTGGTGGGCTTTTTGTTCTCCAAGTGTTTCCCAAATCAATCCCTAGGCACAAATGGGATTCTCCTAAATCTTTCTCCTATCTCCTCCTCTCTATTCAACACTACTTGCACCCTATTGAATTGGACATCACTCCTCCTTACCTTCCATGCTAAGGCATTCAAGTCTGAAATGAGGTCCTCTTGTGTGTCACCAAAAATGAACAAGTTTGGTTGTCCAACTGGCTGAATCTCCTCTCTTCCGGAAATGGGCAACTGTTGGAGAACCATGGTTTACCTAATCTTAATTGCACCCTTAAGGATTTCAATCATATTAACCCATTGATTGAGCATCTGGACAGATCTACAAAGATTGAGGACTGTACTTCACCTTTCAAGAATGTGAATCTCTAAATTGGGTGTAAAGAACGTTGTATTACTCAAGCAACTTTCTAGGTTCAAATGATCATTTTGACCAAATGACTTAATGCAAGGCTGTGGATATTGTAGTAGGGTGTATCCGGCCTTTACTCATCAATTTTGGTGATTTGAAACAACCAATTGCTTCCCCTTCCTTACCGATTTCATAAATTGGTCAAATTTGCTCCAAAAAGGCTAATAGAATTATCCCTACTTTTTAATGAAATTTGTTCACCCTGTTCAACCTGCTAAACTTCATGACAAATGCTTGGAGATGTGGTCATTTTATGTTGAAAGCTCAAGGATTTTTGCTATGGCAAGTACTGTACGGACTGTTTTAGTGCTGTCCCACAAAATATGCAATTTTCAAGGGTTTTTTGAGGCTTCTAGTGAGGGTTTGCAATTTACAAGTCTTCCTCATGATAATAGACCAATTTAAATGCTTCAAACCTTGCTTCCACATATACCAAACACTTCCAAGGACTTAAACCTCATCTTCTAATATTGACATTTTATCAAATAGTTATCATACTGCTGCATTTTCTCAGAAATAACAGTCCAAAAACAGGGACAACGATGTTTTCAAGGTTTTGTAAGCTTTGTTTAACTTTAGTAAAGTAAGTACAATGAAAATCTATCACATATGAATGCAATAATGCCTTGACAACAGTTGGAGTAACCTGCAAGCAAGTATGAAAGGGTCTTTTTATGACTCTTGGTCTCTTATCCGCCTTACTGCACTTTCACAGTCTTAGAAACTGTGACAATTTTAATCTCTCTGTTTTGACCTGTTTCTTCATGTTGTCCCTGGCCTGCAAGAAGGTATAAATGGCATGATAGAGTAGGGCACATAACCTCTTCAAATATCTTAATGGGTTGAGTACTTAAAGGATGACACAAATCATAACAACATTATGTGACTGTGACAAAGAATACACTGTTTTTAGGATCCTTATTTAGGTCCTTTACAATCAAAATGTGTAATCTGTCTTCTTCACATTGAAAATATTTGCAAACACATTTCCATTTTGCATAAAAGAGGAAATCCATCATGCCATGCTATCCATTTGGGAGGTTGGCAATGAAGTTTTATGCATGAAACAGTGACACACTGTTTTTACAATCTGATTACACCTTTGCTTCTTGTAACCAACCAAGTCATGAGAGAGACAAGGATGGTGGAATACAATGAAGACTCTTGCCAACTTAATTCTTCATCAAACTATCAAATTACAGTGCTATGAACAGCAAAGTACCATTCAAACAACTTTAAGGATACCCAAGCCAAGTTGCTCACTCCACATACTTGCCATGGGTTTACAAACACTTGTACATTGCTAGAAAAGGAAAATGGATGTATGGTACAATATGTACAGATCCAAAAAATTCCCTCAAAGCCATGGATGAACAGACCTTGAAGAAATTAGTTGGACCATGAATAATCTTCCATTGGAACCACAAAACAATGCCTTTTTCAAGAGCACTTCAAACAAAACTTGTTCCAAACCCTAAGAAAAGATCAGAGATCACTACTAAAACATCAAGAGATATCATAGCAATGAAAAACAGCAGTAGTACGGACTCATGGACCCATGGTACGGACTGTACTCTCAAAAGTGCAGAAAATTAGTTAAAAACTCACAAAAATGAGAGCAAAGTAAGTATTTCTCTTAATTTTCCAAAATGAACAACCCATACAATGATTGGAACATGGTTTATGTACATGTGCCAACTTGTTGAAGCCCTTTTACGGACAGGTACAAGCTGGAACTAACCAAAACCACCAAAAATCATTTTTTTCACTTTTTGACAGCTTTTTGACAACTTTTGACAACTTTTGTTGCTCAAAAAGTTGCATTTTGACTCCCAGTGACTTGGCACTCAAACCAATGACTCAAAATAATCTAGAAACACTAAATAAACATGCTCCAATACCTTTCAAGGCTTTCCAACATCAAAAATTCAAAAATACTCATTTGGACCCAAAATTGACAATTTTTAGCCTGTCGAGCAAAAAACCAAAAATCTTGGAAACTCTTAAACACAAATGAGTTCCAAGACTTATTACACCCCAAAAAAAACCTATTAAACCTATTAGAAGCATAAAATAAACACACATTCTTAATTTGCAATAAAATGTTATACCTGCTAGGATTTGAGCATTCAGGTGCTCAGGTGCTCCTGCACCATACTCCCCTAAGGACAAAGAAGTCATGTGACTCCTTTGGGAAGTAAAGAAAGAGGAATTCCAGCTTTGAGAAAGTCACTTTCAGGTATCCATGTGGCTTCAGAAACTAGTTTATCCTTCCACTTGATGAGATGCTCCAAGTAGGTATGGTGTCTTGTCTTTTTGATGATTCTTGAATCTAGTACCTGCTGAGGAATGGGAGTAGAAGAAGAGGGGAGAGAAAGATCAGAAAGGGAATGAGAAAGATCTGAAACTCTTTGTGAATCTGTTTGTAGCTCCCCTTTGAATGGCACCAAATCTGCAACATTGAAAATAGGAGACATAGAAACTTCATTAGGCAAATCAACTTTGTAAGCATTATGGCCATATTTAGCCAAGATTTTGCATGGTCCTACTCTTCTCATTTGCAACTTAGTAGGCACTCCTTTCTGTAACCGTGACTTGTTGATATGGACCATCACATAATCACCCACTGAAAATTGAACATCTCTTTTTGAAGCATCAACTCTCTCCTTAACTTTTTGAGTAGTTTCCTGTAAAGACTTCTGTACCTGCTCATGAATTTCTTTCATAGACTGTGCCATATCTTCTGCTGTACCACTCACATGCTGCAAATTAGTTACATCATTTAACTCAAAAACACCTCTAGGATGCATTCCATAAACAATCTGAAATGGGCTCTTACCAGTGGATCTATTTACACTGTCATTGTATGCAAACTCTGCCTGATGGATGAGTTGATCCCAACTTTGCCCATATTCTTTGGTAAGACATCTGAGTAGATTACCCAATGTTCTATTCACCACTTCTGTTTGGCCATCTATCTATGGATGGTAAGCTGAGCCAAAAGACAAGTTAGTACCCAATTTCTTCCATAAAGTTTTCCAAAAATGACCCAAAAACTTAGCATCTCTATCAAATACAATACTGGATGGCAAACCATGAATTCTTACAATTTCCTTAAAGAAAAGAAAAGCAATGTGACTAGCATCATTAGTAGTTTTGCAAGGTATGAAATGTGCCATTTTGCTGAATCTGTCAACAACCACAAAAATACTATCACACCCTGCTTTAGTCCTGGGCAAACCTACCACAAAATCCATACTGATACAATCCCAAGGCCTAGAAGGTATGGGAAGAGGCTGATACAAACCAGCATTAGTGCGAGTACCCTTGGCTTTCTGACATACCATGCATTGCTCAACATATTTCCTGACATCTGCCTGCATCTTAGGCCAAAAATAGTGCCTCTGAACCAATTCCAAAGTCTTATTAAGACCAAAATGACCACTCAACCAACCATTGTGCTTTTCCTGTATCAGATTCTCCCTCATTGAACCTTTTGGCACACACAACTGTCCACCCCTGAATAACAATCCATTCTGCAAAGTATAGTCAGCATATTCACTATGAAAAGTATTCTGAAAATCTTGACCAACTTTGTAAATATCAGCAAAATCAGAATCATGTGGATATAAATCCTTAAAACATTCTATACCAATACTTCTAATCTGAATTTCTTGAACAGTAAGTAACCTTCTACTCAATGCATCAGCTACTTTATTGCACTGTCCTTTTTTATGCTTCAAAGTAAAGGTATATGCTTGCAAAGACTCTACCCATTTAACATGTCTCTGACTAAGCTTATCCTGTGAATTGAGGAAACTAAGTGCCTGGTTGTCAGTGTAAACCACAAATTCTTTAGGAAGAAGGTAATGCCTCCATTTCCTAAGTGCCTGAACCAAAGCATACATTTCAAGATCATATGAAGAATATTTCTTCTTAGCATCATTAAGCTTTTCACTGAAAAATGCAACAGGTCTATTATCCTGACTCAAAACAGCACCAATAGCAATATTGCTTGCATCACACTCTAAGGTAAACAATTTGTCAAAACTAGGTAGAATCAACACTGGTTGGGTAGCAACTCTGACTTTCAACAATTCAAATCCCCTGTTGGCTGCTTCTGTCCACTGAAATTTCACTTTCGTACCACCCTTAATGGTTTCTAACATAGGTGCACATATTTCACTGAAACCTCTAATAAATTTCCTATAAAATTGAGCAAGTCCATGAAAACTCCTGACATCACTAGCATTCTTAGGGGTTGGCCAATTAACTATGGCTTCTACCTTATCTGGATCCATCTTCAAATCACCCCCTGAAACAACAAAACCCAAATAGACCAGCTCTTGCTTGAGGAAATCACATTTTTCTAGGTTGATAGTAAGTTGATCATCAATCAATCTTTGTAAGACAATCTGCAAATGTTGGAGGTGTTCTTCCTTGGTTTGACTGAAAATTAAGATGTCACCAAGGTACACAACTACAAACCTGCCTATGAAGTCATGTAACACCTCATTCATCAATCTCATAAATGTACTGGGTGCATTTGTTAACCCAAATGGCATGACTAGCCATTCATACAACCCCGCATTTGTCTTGAAAGTTGTTTTCCATTCATCTCCCTCTTTGATGCGGATTTGATGATAACCACTTTTTAGGTCTATCTTACTGAAATATTTTGCTCCCCCTAAACAATCCATAAGATCTTCTATCCTAGGAATGGGAAATCTATACCTGATTGTGATCCTATTTATTGCTCTTGAATCTGCACAAAGTCTCCAAGCCCCACCTTTCTTAGGTGCTAACACTGTGGGTACTGCACATGGACTAATACTTTTTCTAATCAATCCTTGGTCTAATAGCTCTTGGATTTGTCTTGCCACTTCCTGATTTTGTTCAGGTGTCATTTTGTAAGCAGCTTTGTTTGGTAAAGATGCACCTGGGGTGAACTCTATCTGGTGGCAAATGGCTCTCTGAGGAGGTAGAGAGGTTGGTTGACCATCATTAACAATTGACTTAAACTAATCTAGAAGTTGCTGCACCTCATATGGGATTTCTACCTTCTTTTCTTTCTTTTCATCAACTGGTTTAGTTACTAATGCAAAACCTATGCCATCACCTTCCTTTAAGGTATGAATGAACTCCTTTTCACCAACTAACAAAGTTTTTGGAACTTGTGGTTTGCTGCCTTCACTTTCTTCGTTAAGGGACTGAATTTTATAGTTGATACCATTCTTGAAAAATGAGTATGAGTTCTTTTCTCCATCATATTGTGCTTTCCTGTCAAATTGCCAAGGTCTTCCTAAAAGCAAATGACAAGCATCCATAGGTAGTATATCACACAAAATCTTATCTTGGTACTCACCTATGTTAAACTCTACCCATGTTTGTTCACTCACTAATACATGCTGCCCTTTTTCCAACCATGTGACCTTGTAGGGCTCATTGTGTTGTATTCTAGGTAGATGAAGTTTTGTAGCAACTTCTTCTGATATGATGTTATCAGTTGATCCTGAGTCAGTGATAACTTTGCACACCTTTCCTTGGATCTTACATTTGATCCTGAAAAGAGCTTTCCTTTGAGACATATCTTTCTGAGATGGCTCTTTCATGAGGATCCTCCTGATCATGAGCTTTTCCCCTTCTTCTGATGGTAGACACCTTTGACTTGGTGTGGTTTCTTCCTGCACAAAATGGACTCTCTTATCACCTCCTTGAGATGAGCTTGGCTTTTCTGGGCATCTATATGCTGGATGGCCTAGTTTCTGACAGTTGTAACACTTCATTGTGGAGAAGTATGAACCTCTTCCAGGTCCATTAGATCTACCCCTTCCTGGGTTGCCTAATCCCCTACCCCTATAGTTGGGTCTGCTCTGAGAATCCCCACTTTTCTCAATAAGCTTAGACTCTCCCTGGGACCTATGATCTGTGTATCTTCCCCCAAAACTGCCTCTATGACTGCCTCTGTTTCCTTTGCCTCTACCTCTACCATTATGTTCTTGCTTCTTCTTGTTTCTCTCTTCTACCTTCAATGCTAATTGATAACACTTCTATAATGTGTTGGGACACCATAGGCTTAACTCTTCCTGAATATTCCATCTTAACCCATTGAGATATCTAGCTACTCTGACATTTTCATCTTCTTGTACCTTAGATCTAAGGCTTAGATTTTGGAATTCTTCAGTGTAACTGCTGACATCTAGGTCTTTCTGCCTCAAGTTTTGTCTCTTCCTATGCAACTAGATTTCATAATCTTCAGGCATGTAGGTGTCTTTGATCTTAGTCACCATTGTCTTCCAGGTGGTTATGGGTTTCTTTCCCTCTTTCACCCTTTCCTCTTGGATGAATTTCCACCAGGTCAAGGCTGCCCCTCTCATTCTGCATTTGGCTACCTTCACTTTCTGTGCTTCAGTAATGCCATCACATTCAAAGTGATTCTCTAGACCCTCTATCCACTCCATTAGTGCTTCCGGTTCCATCTTACCACTAAAAAGGGACACTCCATCTAGGGCCTTTCCAGTCAAAGCTTTCAAAGCTTGTAAAAAGGTTTCTTGTTCTTTATCCAAGATTGGATATGGTTCTGGGATTTCTTCCTCTAAGGTTTCCTTCTTATCTTCAGCATTTTCTACTCTCTCACTGAATTCTTCGGTCTTGACTTCTACTTGGTTCAACTTTCTTTCAAGTTGTTGTAATCTTTCCCTAAGGAGTCTATTTTCTTCACCCTGATCCTCCATCCTCTTTGCTAACTCTGCATTGGTCACCATGTTGTCGGTGTTGTCTCCCACTGACTCACTACCAGACATATGCTAATCTCTCAACCCAAATCTGAATTGGCTCTGATACCACTATGATGAGGAGGTAAAAATAGAAGTTAGTCTCCTTTATGAGATTGGTGGGCTTTTTGTTCTCCAAGTGTTTCCCAAATCAATCCCTAGGCACAAATGGGATTCTCCTAAATCTTTCTCCTATCTCCTCCTCTCTATTCAACACTACTTGCACCCTATTGAATTGGACATCACTCCTCCTTACCTTCCATGCTAAGGCATTCAAGTCTGAAATGAGGTCCTCTTGTGTGTCACCAAAAATGAACAAGTTTGGTTGTCCAACTGGCTGAATCTCCTCTCTTCCGGGAATGGGCAACTGTTGGAGAACCATGGTTTACCTAATCTTAATTGCACCCTTAAGGATTTTAATCATATTAACCCATTGATTGAGCATCTAGACAGATCTACAAAAATTGAGGACTGTACTTCACCTTTCAAGAATGTGAATCTCTAAATTGGGTGTAAAGAACGTTGTATTACTCAAGCAACTTTCTAGGTTCAAATGATCATTTTGACCAAATGACTTAATGCAAGGCTGTGCATATTGTAGTAGGGTGTATCAGGCCTTTACTCATCAATTTTGGTGATTTGAAACAACCAATTGCTTCCCCTTCCTTACCGATTTCATAAATTGGTCAAATTTGCTCCAAAAAGGCTACTAGAATTAGCCCTACTTTTTAATGAAATTTGTTCACCCTGTTCAACCTGCTAAACTTCATGACAAACTCTTGGAGATGTGGTCATTTTATGTTGAAAGCTCAAGGATTTTTGCTATGGCAAGTACTTACGGACTGTTTTAGTGCTTTCCCACAAAATATGCAATTTTCAAGGGTTTTTTGAGGCTTCTAGTGAGGGTTTGCAATTTACAAGTCTTCCTCATGATAATAGACCAATTTAAATGCTTCAAACCTTGCTTCCACATATACCAAACACTTCCAAGGACTTAAACCTCATCTTCTAATATTGACATTTTATCAAATAGTTATCATACTGCTGCATTTTCTCAGAAATAACAGTCCAAAAACAGGGACAGCGATGTTTTCAAGGTTTTGTAAGATTTGTTTAACTTTAGTAAAGTAAATACAATGAAAATCTATCACATATGAATGCAATAATTCCTTGACAACAACTGGAGTAACCTGCAAGCAAGTATGAAAGGGTCTTTTTATGACTCTTGGTCTCTTATCCGCCTTACTACACTTTCACAGTCTTAGAAACTGTGACAATTTTAATCTCTCTGTTTTGACCTGTTTCTTCATGCTGTCCCTGGCCTGCAAGAAGGTATAAATGGCATGATAGATTAGGGCACATAACCTCTTCAAAGATCTTAATGGGTTGAGTACTTAAAGGATGACACAAATCATAACAACATTATGTGACTGTGACAAAGAATACACTATTTTTAGGATCCTTATTTACGTCCTTTAAAATCAAAATGTGTAATCCGTCTTCTTCACATTGAAAATATTTGCAAACACATTTCCATTTTTCATAAAAGAGGAAATCCATCATGCCATGCTATCCATTTGGGAGGTTGGCAATGAGGTTTTATGCATGAAACAGTGACACACTGTTTTTACAATCTGATTACACCTTTGCTTCTTGTAACCAACCAAGTCATGAGAGAGACAAGGATGGTGGAATACAATGAAGACTCTTGCCAACTTAATTCTTCATCAAACTATCAAATTACAGTGCTATGAACAGCAAAGTACCATTCAAACAACTTTAAGGATACCCAAGCCAAGTTGCTCACTCCACATACTTGCCATGGGTTTACAAACATTTGTACATTGCTAGAAAAGGAAAATGGATGTATGGTACAGCATGTACAGATCCAAAAAATTCCCTCAAAGCCATGGATGAAGAGACCTTGAAGAAATTAATTGGACCATGAATAATCTTCCATTGGAACCACAAAACAATGCCTTTTTCAAGAGCACTTCAAACAAAACTTGTTCCAAACCCCAAGAAAAGATCAGAGATCACTACTAAAACATCAAGAGAGATCATAGCAATGAAAAACAGGAGTAGTACGGACTCATGGACCCATGGTACGGACTGTACTCTCAAAAGTGCAGAAAATTATTTTAAAACTCACAAAAATGAGAGCAAAGTAAGTATTTCTCTTAATTTTCCAAAATGAACAACCCATACAATGATTGGAACATGGTTTATATACATGTGCCAACTTTTTGAAGCCCTTTTAGGGATAGGTACAAGCTGGAACTAACCAAAACCACCAAAAATCATTTTTTTCACTTTTTGACAGCTTTTTGACAACTTTTGACAACTTTTATTGCTCAAAAAGTTGCATTTTGACTCCCGGTGACTTGGCACTCAAACCAATGACTCAAAATAATCGAGAAACACTAAATAAACATGCTCCAATTCCTTTCAAGGCTTTCCAACATCAAAAATTCAAAAATGCTCATTTGGACCCAAAATTGACAATTTTTAGCCTGCCGAGCAAAAAAACAAAAATCTTGGAAACTCTTAAACACAAATGAGTTCCAAGCCTTATTATACCCCAAAAAAAACCTATTAAACCTATTAGAAGCATAAAATAAACACACATGCTTAATTTGCAATAAAATGTTATACCTGCTAGGATTTGAGCATTCAGGTGCTCAGGTGCTCCTGCACCATACTCCCCTAAGGACAAAGAAGTCATGTGACTCCTTTGGGCAGTAAAGAAAGAGGAATTCCAGCTTTGAGAAAGTCACTTTTAGGTATCCATGTGGCTTCAGAAACTGGTTTATCCTTCCACTTGAGGAGATGCTCCAAGTAGGTATGGTGTCTTGTCTTTTTGATGATTCTTGAATCTAGTACCTGCTGAGGAATGGGAGTAGAAGAAGAGGGGAGAGAAAGATCAGAAAGGGAATGAGAAAGATCTGAAACTCTTTGTGAATCTGTTGGTAGCTCCCCTTTGAATGGCACCAAATCTGCAACATTGAAAATAGGAGACATAGAAACTTCATTAGGCAAATCAACTTTGTCAGCATTATGGCCATATTTAGCCAAGATTTTGCATGGTCCTACTCTTCTCATTTGCAACTTAGTAGGCACTCCTTTCTATAACCGTGACTTGTTGAGATGGACCATCACATAATCACCCACTGAAAATTGAACATCTCTTTTTGAAGCATCAACGCTCTCCTTAACTTTTTGAGTAGTTTCCTGTAAAGACTTATGTACCTACTCATGAATTTCTTTCATAGACTGTGCCATATCTTCTGTTGTACCACTCACATGCTGCAAATTAGTTACATCATTTAACTCAAAAACACCTCTAGGATGCATTCCATAAACAATCTGAAATGGGCTCTTACCAGTGGATCTATTTACACTGTCATTGTATGCAAACTCTGCCTGATGGATGAGTTGATCCCAACTTTGCCCATATTCTTTGGTAAGACATCTGAGTAGATTACCCAATGTTCTATTCACCACTTCTATTTGGCCATCTATCTGTGGATGGTAAGCTGAGCCAAAAGACAAGTTAGTACCCAATTTCTTCCATAAAGTTTTCCAAAAATGACCCAAAAACTTAGCATCTCTATCAGATACAATACTGGATGGCAAACCATGATTTCTTACAACTTCCTTAAAGAAAAGAAAAGCAATGTGACTAGCATCATTAGTAGTTTTGCAAGGTATGAAATGTGCCATTTTGCTGAATCTGTCAACAACCACAAAAATACTATCACACCCTGCTTTAGTCCTGGGCAAACCTACCACAAAATCCATACTGATACAATCCCAAGGCCTAGAAGGTATGGGAAGAGGCTGATACAAACCAGCATTAGTGCTAGTACCCTTGGCTTTCTGACATACCATGCATTGCTCAACATATTTCCTGACATCTGCCTGCATCTTAGGCCAAAAATAGTGCCTCTGAACCAATTCCAAAGTCTTATTAAGACCAAAATGACCACTCAAGCAACCATTGTGCTTTTCATGTATCAGATTCTCCCTCATTGAACCTTTTGGAACACACAACTGTCCACCCCTGAATAACAATCCATTCTGCAAAGTATAGTCAGCATATTCACTATGAAAAGTATTCTGAAAATCTTGACCAACTTTGTAAATATCAGCAAAATCAGAATCATGTGGATATAAATCCTTAAAACATTCTATACCAATACTTCTAATCTGAATTTCTTGAACAGTAAGTAACCTTCTACTCAATGCATCAGCTACTTTATTGCACTGTCCTTTTTTATGCTTCAAACTAAAGGTATATGCTTGCAAAGACTCTACCCATTTAACATGTCTGTGACTAAGCTTATCCTGTGAATTGAGAAAACTAAGTGCCTGGTTGTCAGTGTAAACCACAAATTCTTTAGGAAGAAGGTAATGCCTCCATTTCCTAAGTGCCTAAACCAAAGCATACATTTCAAGATCATATGAAGAATATTTCTTCTTAGCATCATTAAGCTTTTCACTGAAAAATGCAACAGGTCTATTATCCTGACTCAAAACAGCACCAATAGCAATATTGCTTGCATCACACTCTAAGGTAAACAATTTGTCAAAACTAGGTAGAATCAACACTGGTTGGGTAGCAACTCTGACTTTCAACAATTCAAATCCCCTGTTGGCTGCTTCTGTCCACTGAAATTTCACTTTCGCACCACCCTTAATGGTTTCTAACATAGGTGCACATATTTCACTGAAACCTCTAATAAATTTCCTATAAAATTGAGCAAGTCCATGAAAACTCCTGACATCACTAGCATTCTTAGGGGTTGGCCAATTAACTATGGCTTCTACCTTATCTGGATCCATCTTCAAATCACCCCCTGAAACAACAAAACCCAAATAGACCAGCTCTTGCTTGAGGAAATCACATTTTTCTAGGTTGATAGTAAGTTGATCATCATTCAATCTTTGTAAGACAATCTGCAAATGTTGGAGGTGTTCTTCCTTGGTTTGACTGAAAATTAAGATGTCACCAAGGTACACAACTACAAACCTGCCTATGAAGTCATGTAACACCTCATTCATCAATCTCATAAATGTAATGGGTGCATTTGTTAACCCAAATGGCATGACTAGCCATTCATACAACCCCTCATCTGTCTTGAAAGCTGTTTTCCATTCATCTCCCTCTTTGATGCGGATTTGATGATAACCACTTTTTAGGTCTATCTTACTGAAATATTTTGCTCCCCCTAAACAATCCATAAGATCTTCTATCCTAGGAATGGGGAATCTATACCTGATTGTGATCCTGTTTATTGCTCTTGAATCTGTACAAAGTCTCCAAGCCCCACCTTTCTTAGGTGCTAACACTGTGGGTACTGCACATGGACTAATACTTTTTCTAATCAATCCTTGGTCTAATAGCTCTTGGATTTGTCTTGCCACTTCCTGATTTTGTTCAGGTGTCATTTTGTAAGCAGCTTTGTTTGGTAAAGATGCACCTGGGATGAAGTCTATCTGGTGGCAAATGGCTCTCTGAGGAGGTAGAGAGGTTGGTTGACCATCATTAACAATTGATTTAAACTGATCTAGAAGTTGCTGCACCTCATATGGGATTTCTACCTTCTTTTCTTTCTTTTCATCAACTGGTTTAGTTACTAATGCAAAACCTATGCCATCACCTTCCTTTAAGGTATGAATGAACTCCTTTTCACCAACTAACAAAGTTTTTGGAACTTGTGGTTTTCTGCCTTCACTTTCTTCGTTAAGGGACTGAATTTTATAGTTGATACCATTCTTGAAAAATGAGTATGAGTTCTTTTCTCCATCATATTGTGCTTTCCTGTCAAATTGCCAAGGTCTTCCTAAAAGCAAATGACAAGCATCCATAGGTAGTATATCACACAAAATCTTATCTTGGTACTCACCTATGTTAAACTCTACCCATGTTTGTTCACTCACTAATACATGCTGCCCTTTTTCCGACCATGTGACTTTGTAGGGCTCATTGTGCTGTATTCTAGGTAGATGAAGTTTTGTAGCAGCTTCTTCTGATATGATGTTATCAGTTGATCCTGAGTCAGTGATAACTTTGCACACCTTTCCTTGGATCTTACATTTGATCCTGAAAAGAGCTTTCCTTTGAGACATATCTTTCTGAGATGGCTCTTTCATGAGGATCCTCCTGATCATGAGCTTTTCCCCTTCTTCTGATGGTAGACACCTTTGACTTGGTGTGGTTTCTTCCTGCACAAAATGGACTCTCTTATCACCTCCTTGAGATGAGCTTGGCTTTTCTGGGCATCTATATGCTGGATGGCCTAGTTTCTGACAGTTGTAACACTTCATTGTGGAGAAGTATGAACCTCTTCCAGGTCCATTAGATCTACCCCTTCCTGGGTTGCCTAATCCCCTACCCCTATAGTTGGGTCTGCTCTAAGAATCCCCACTTTGCTCAATAAGCTTAGACTCTCCCTGGGACCTATGATCTATGTATCTTCCCCCAAAACTGCCTCTATGACTGCCTCTGTTTCCTTTGCCTCTACCTCTACCATTATGTTCTTGCTTCTTCTTGTTTCTCTCTTCTACCTTCAATGCTAATTGATAACACTTATGTAATGTGTTGGGACACCATAGGCTTAACTCTTCCTGAATATTCCATCTTATCCCATTGAGATATCTAGCTACTCTGACATTTTCATCTTCTTGTACCTTAGATCTAAGGCTTAGTTTTTGGAATTCTTCAGTGTAACTGCTGACATCTAGGTCTTTCTGCCTCAAGTTTTGTCTCTTCCTATGCAACTGGATTTCATAATCTTCAGGCATGTAGGTGTCTTTGATCTTAGTCACCATTGTCTTCCAGGTGGTTATGGGTTTCTTTCCCTCTTTCACCCTTTCCTCTTGGATGAATTTCCACCAAGTCAAGGCTGCCCCTCTCATTCTGGATTTGGCTACCTTCACTTTTTGTGCTTCAGTAATGCCATTACATTCAAAGTGATTCTCTAGACCCTCTATCCACTTCATTAGTGCTTCGAGTTCCATCTTACCACTAAAAAGGGACACTCCATCTAGGGCCTTTCCAGTCAAAGCTTTCAAAGCTTGTAAAAAGGTTTCTTGTTCTTTATCCAAGATTGGATATGGTTCTGGGATTTCTTCCTCTAAGGTTTCCTTTTCTACTCTCTCATTGACTTCTTCAGTCTTGACTTCTACTTGGTTCAACTTTCTTTCAAGTTGTTGTAATCTTTCCCTAAGGAGTCTATTTTCTTCACCCTGATCCTCCATCCTCTTTGCTAACTCTGCATTGGTCACCATGTTGTCGGTGTTGTCTCCCACTGACTCACTACCAGACATATGCTAATCTCTCAACCCAAATCTGAATTGGCTCTGATACCACTATGATGAGGAGGTAAAAATAGAAGTTAGTCTCCTTTTTGAGATTGGTGGGCTTTTTGTTCTCCAAGTGTTTCCCAAATCAATCCCTAGGCACAAATGGGATTCTCCTAAATCTTTCTCCTATCTCCTCCTCTCTATTCAACACTACTTGCACCCTATTAAATTGGACATCACTCCTCCTTACCTTCCATGCTAAGGCATTCAAGTCTGAAATGAGGTCCTCTTGTGTGTCACCAAAAATGAACAAGTTTGGTTGTCCAACTGGCTAAATCTCCTCTCTTCCGGGAATGGGCAACTGTTGGAGAACCATGGTTTACCTAATCTTAATTGCACCCTTAAGGATTTTAATCATATTAACCCATTGATTGAGCATCTGGATAGATCTACAAAAATTGAGGACTGTACTTCACCTTTCAAGAATGTGAATCTCTAAATTGGGTGTAAAGAACGTTGTATTACTCAAGCAACTTTCTAGGTTCAAATGATCATTTTGACCAAATGACTTAATGCAAGGCTATGCATATTGTAGTAGGGTGTATCAGGCCTTTACTCATCAATTTTGGTGATTTGAAACAACCAATTGCTTCCCCTTCCTTACCGATTTCATAAATTGGTCAAATTTGCTCCAAAAAGGCTACTAGAATTAGCCCTACTTTTTAATGAAATTTGTTCACCCTGTTCAACCTGCTAAACTTCATGACAAATGCTTGGAGATGTGGTCATTTTATGTTGAAAGCTCAAGTATTTTTTGCTATGGCAAGTACTTACGGACTGTTTTAGTGCTGTCCCACAAAATATGCAATTTTCAAGGGTTTTTTGAGGCTTCTAGTGAGGGTTTGCAATTTACAAGTCTTCCTCATGATAATAGACCAATTTAAATGCTTCAAACCTTGCTTCCACATATACCAAACACTTCCAAGGACTTAAACCTCATCTTCTAATATTGACATTTTATCAAATAGTTATCATACTGCTGCATTTTCTCAGAAATAACAGTCCAAAAACAGGGACAGCGATGTTTTCAAGGTTTTGTAAGCTTTGTTTAACTTTAGTAAAGTAAATACAATGAAAATCTATCACATATGAATGCAATAATTCCTTGACAACAGCTGGAGTAACCTGCAAGCAAGTATGAAAGGGTCTTTTTATGACTCTTGGTCTCTTATCCGCGTTACTGCACTTTCACAGTCTTAGAAACTGTGACAATTTTAATCTCTCTGTTTTGACCTGTTTCTTCATGCTGTCCCTGGCCTGCAAGAAGGTATAAATGGCATGATAGAGTAGGGCACATAACCTCTTCAAAGATCTTAATGGGTTGAGTACTTAAAGGATGACACAAATCATAACAACATTATGTGACTGTGACAAAGAATACACTATTTTTAGGATCCTTATTTACGTCCTTTACAATCAAAATGTGTAATCCGTCTTCTTCACATTGAAACTATTTGCAAACACATTTCCATTTTTCATAAAAGAGGAAATCCATCATGCCATGCTATCCATTTGGGAGGTTGGCAATGAGGTTTTATGCATGAAACAGTGACACACTGTTTTTACAATCTGATTACACCTTTGCTTCTTGTAACCAACCAAGTCATGAGAGAGACAAGGATGGTGGAATACAATGAAGACTCTTGCCAACTTAATTCTTCATCAAACTATCAAATTACAGTGCTATGAACAACAAAGTACCATTCAAACAACTTTAAGGATACCCAAGCCAAGTTGCTCACTCCACATACTTGCCATGGGTTTACAAACACTTGTACATTGCTAGAAAAGGAAAATGGATGTATGGTACAGCATGTACAGATCCAAAAAATTCCCTCAAAGCCATGGATGAAGAGACCTTGAAGAAATTAGTTGGACCATGAATAATCTTCCATTGGAACCACAAAACAATGCCTTTTTCAAGAGCACTTCAAACAAAACTTGTTCCAAACCCCAAGAAAAGATCAGAGATCACTACTAAAACATCAAGAGAGATCACAGCAATGAAAAACAGTAGTAGTACGGACATAGGGACCCATGGTACGGACTGTACTCTCAAAAGTGCAGAAAATTAGTTAAAAACTCACAAAAATGAGAGCAAAGTATGTATTTCTCTTAATTTTCCAAAATGAACAACCCATACAATGATTGGAACATGGTTTATATACATGTGCCAACTTGTTGAAGCCCTTTTATGGGCAGGTACAGGCTGGAACTAACCAAAACCACCAAAAATCATTTTTTTCACTTTTTGACAGCTTTTTGACAACTTTTGACAACTTTTGTTGCTCAAAAAGTTGCATTTTGACTCCCGGTGACTTGGCACTTAAACCAATGACTCAAAATAATCTAGAAACACTAAATAAACATGCTCCAATACCTTTCAAGGCTTTCCAACATCAAAAATTCAAAAATGCTCATTTGGACCCAAAATTGACAATTTTTAGCCTGCCGAGCAAAAAAACAAAAATCTTGGAAACTCTTAAACACAAATGAGTTCCAAGACTTATTACACCCCAAAAAAAACCTATTAAACCTATTAGAAGCATAAAATAAACACACATGCTTAATTTGCAATAAAATGTTATACTTGCTAGGATTTGAGCATTCAGGTGCTCAGGTGCTCCTGCACCATACTCCCCTAAGGACAAAGAAGTCATGTGACTCCTTTGGGCAGTAAAGAAAGAGGAATTCCAGCTTTGAGAAAGTCACTTTCAGGTATCCATGTGGCTTCAGAAACTGGTTTATCCTTCCACTTGATGAGATGCTCCAAGTAGGTATGGTGTCTTGTCTTTTTGATGATTCTTGAATCTAGTACCTGCTGAGGAATGGGAGTAGAAGAAGAGGGGAGAGAAAGATCAGAAAGGGAATGAGAAACATCTGAAACTCTTTGTGAATCTATTGGTAGCTCCCCTTTGAATGGCACCAAATCTGCAACATTGAAAATAGGAGACATAGAAACTTCATTAGGCAAATCAACTTTGTAAGCATTATGGCCATATTTAGCCAAGATTTTGCATGGTCCTACTCTTCTCATTTGCAACTTAGTAGGCACTCCTTTCTGTAACCGTGACTTGTTGAGATGGACCATCACATAATCACCCACTGAAAATTGAACATCTCTTTTTGAAGCATCAACTCTCTCCTTAACTTTTTGAGTAGTTTCCTGTAAAGACTTCTATACCTGCTCATGAATTTCTTTCATAGACTGTGCCATATCTTCTGCTGTACCACTCACATGCTGCAAATTAGTTACATCATTTAACTCAAAATAACCTCTAGGATGCATTGCATAAACAATCTGAAATGGGCTCTTACCAGTGGATCTATTTACACTGTCATTGTATGCAAACTCTGCCTGATGGATGAGTTGATCCCAACTTTGCCCATATTCTTTGGTAAGACATCTGAGTAGATTACCCAATGTTCTATTCACCACTTCCGTTTGGCCATCTATCTGTGGATGGTAAGCTGAGCCAAAAGACAAGTTAGTACCCAATTTCTTCCATAAAATTTTCCAAAAATGACCCAAAAACTTAGCATCTCTATCAGATACAATACTGGATGGCAAACCATGAATTCTTACAACTTCCTTAAAGAAAAGAAAAGCAATGTGACTAGCATCATTAGTAGTTTTGCAAGGTATGAAATGTGCCATTTTGCTGAATCTGTCAACAACCACAAAAATACTATCACACCCTGCTTTAGTCCTGGGCAAACCTACCACAAAATCCATACTGATACAATCCCAAGGCCTAGAAGGTATGGGAAGAGGCTGATACAAACCAGCATTAGTGCTAGTACCCTTGGCTTTCTGACATACCATGCATTGCTCAACATATTTCCTGACATCTGCCTGCATCTTAGGCCAAAAATAGTGCCTCTGAACCAATTCCAAAGTCTTATTAAGACCAAAATGACCACTCAAGCAACCATTGTGCTTTTCTTGTATCAGATTCTCCCTCATTGAACCTTTTGGCACACACAACTGTCCACCCCTGAATAACAATCCATTCTGCAAAGTATAGTCAGCATATTCACTATGAAAAGTATTCTGAAAATCTTGACCAACTTTGTAAATATCAGCAAAATCAGAATCATGTGGATATAAATCATTAAAACATTCTATACCAATACTTCTAATCTGAATTTCTTGAACAGTAAGTAACCTTCTACTCAATGCATCAGCTACTTTATTGAACTGTCCTTTTCTATGCTTCAAAGTAAAGGTATATGCTTGCAAAGACTCTACCCATTTAACATGTCTATGACTAAGCTTATCCTGTGAATTGAGAAAACTAAGTGCCTGGTTGTCAGTGTAAACCAAAAATTCTTTAGGAAGAAGGTAATGCCTCCATTTCCTAAGTGCCTGAACCAAAGCATACATTTCAAGATCATATGAAGAATATTTCTTCTTAGCATCATTAAGCTTTTCACTGAAAAATGCAACAGGTCTATTATCCTGACTCGAAACAGCACCAATAGCAATATTGCTTGCATCACACTCTAAGGTAAACAATTTGTCAAAACTAGGTAGAATCAACACTGGTTGGGCAGCAACTCTGACTTTGAACAATTCAAATCCCCTGTTGGTTGCTTCTGTCCACTGAAATTTCACTTTCGCACCACCCTTAATGGTTTCTAACATAGGTGCACATATTTCACTGAAACCTCTAATAAATTTCCTATAAAATTGAGCAAGTCCATGAAAACTCCTGACATCACTAGCATTCTTAGGGGTTGGCCAGTTAACTATGGCTTGTACCTTATCTGGATCCATCTTCAAATCACCCCCTGAAACAACAAAACCCAAATAGATGAGCTCTTGCTTGAGGAAATCACATTTTTCTAGGTTGATAGTAAGTTGATCATCTTTCAATCTTTGTAAGACAATCTGCAAATGTTGGAGGTGTTCTTCCTTGGTTTGACTGAAAATTAAGATGTCATCAAGGTACACAACTACAAACCTGCCTATGAAGTCATGTAACACCTCATTCATCAATCTCATAAATGTACTGGGTGCATTTGTTAACCCAAATGGCATGACTAGCCATTCATACAACCCCTCATTTGTCTTGAAAGTTGTTTTCCATTCATCTCCCTCTTTGATGCGGATTTGATGATAACCACTTTTTAGGTCTATCTTACTGAAATATTTTGCTCCCCCTAAACAATCCATAAGATCTTCAATCCTAGGAATGGGGAATCTATACCTGATTGTGATCCTATTTATTGCTCTTGAATCTGTACAAAGTCTCCAAGCCCCACCTTTCTTAGGTGCTAACACTGTGGGTACTGCACATGGACTAATACTTTTTCTAATCAATCCTTGGTCTAATAGCTCTTGGATTTGTCTTGCCACTTCCTGATTTTGTTCAGGTGTCATTTTGTAAGCAGCTTTGTTTGGTAAAGATGCACCTGGGATGAAGTCTATCTGGTGGCAAATGGCTCTCTGAGGAGGTAGAGAGGTTGGTTGACCATCATTAACAATTGACTTAAACTGATCTAGAAGTTGTTGCACCTCATATGGGATTTCTACCTTCTTTTCTTTCTTTTCATCAACTGGTTTAGTTACTAATGCAAAACCTATGCCATCACCTTCCTTTAAGGTATGAATGAACTCCTTTTCACCAACTAACAAAGTTTTTGGAACTTGTGGTTTGCTGCCTTCACTTTCTTCGTTAAGGGACTGAATTTTATAGTTGATACCATTCTTGAAAAATGAGTATGAGTTCTTTTCTCCATCATATTGTGCTTTCCTGTCAAATTGCCAAGGTCTTCCTAAAAGAAAATGACAAGCATCCATAGGTAGTATATCACACAAAATCTTATCTTGGTACTCACCTATGTTAAACTCTACCCATGTTTGTTCACTCACTAATACATGCTGCCCTTTTTCCAACAATGTGACCTTGTAGGGCTCATTGTGCTGGATTCTAGGTAGATGAAGTTTTGTAGCAGCTTCTTCTGATATGATGTTATCAGTTGATCCTGAGTCAATGATAACTTTGCACACCTTTCCTTGGATCTTACATTTGATCCTGAAAAGAGCTTTCCTTTGAGACATATCTTTCTCAGATGGCTCTTTCATGAGGATCCTCCTGATCATGAGCTTTTCCCCTTCTTCTGATGGTAGACACCTTTGATTTGGTGTGGTTTCTTCCTGCACAAAATGGACTCTCTTATCACCTCCTTGAGATGAGCTTGGCTTTTCTGGGCATCTATATGCTGGATGGCCTAGTTTCTGACAGTTGTAACACTTCATTGTGGAGAAGTATGAACCTCTTCCAGGTCCATTAGATCTACCCCTTCCTGGGTTGCCTAATCCCCTACCCCTATAGTTGGGTCTACTCTGAGAATCCCCACGTTTCTCAATAAGCTTAGACTCTCCCTGGGACCTATGATCTGTGTATCTTCCCCCAAAACTGCCTCTATGACTGCCTCTGTTTCCTCTGCCTCTGCCTCTACCATTATGTTCTTGCTTCTTCTTGTTTCTCTCTTCTACCTTCAATGCTAATTGATAACACTTCTGTAATGTGTTGGGACACCATAGGCTTAAATCTTCTTGAATATTCCATCTTAACCCATTGAGATATCTAGCTACTCTGACATTTTCATCTTCTTGTACCTTAGATCTAAGGCTTAGTTTTTGGAATTCTTCAGTGTAACTGCTGACATCTAGGTCTTTCTGCCTCAAGTTTTGTCTCTTCCTATGCAACTGGATTTCATAATCTTCAGGCATGTAGGTGTCTTTGATCTTAGTCACCATTGTCTTCCAGGTGGTTATGGGTTTCTTTCCCTCTTTCACCCTTTCCTCTTGGATGAATTTCCACCAGGTCAAGGCTGCCCCTCTCATTCTGGATTTGGCTACCTTCACTTTCTGTGCTTCAGTAATGCCATCACATTCAAAGTGATTCTCTAGACCCTCTATCCACTCCATTAGTGCTTCTGGTTCCATCTTACCACTAAAAAGGGACACTCCATCTAGGGCCTTTCCAGTCAAAGCTTTCAAAGCTTGTAAAAAGGTTTCTTGTTCTTTATCCAAGATTGGATCTGGTTCTGGGATTTCTTCCTCTAAGGTTTCCTTCTTATCTTCAGCATTTTCTACTCTCTCACTGACTTCTTCGGTCTTGACTTCTACTTGGTTCAACTTTCTTTCAAGTTGTTGTAATCTTTCCCTAAGGAGTCTATTTTCTTCACCCTGATCCTTCATCCTCTTTGCTAACTCTGCATTGGTCACCATGTTGTCGGTGTTGTCTCCCACTGACTCACTACCAGACATATGCTAATCTCTCAACCCAAATCTGAATTGGCTCTGATACCACTATGATGAGGAGGTAAAAATAGAAGTTTGTCTCCTTTTTGAGATTGGTGGGCTTTTTGTTCTCCAAGTGTTTCCCAAATCAATCCCTAGGCACAAATGGGATTCTCCTAAATCTTTCTCCTATCTCCTCCTCTCTATTCAACACTACTTGCACCCTATTGAATTGGACATCACTCCTCCTTACCTTCCATGCTAAGGCATTCAAGTCTGAAATGAGGTCCTCTTGTGTGTCACCAAAAATGAACAAGTTTGGTTGTCCAACTGGCTGAATCTCCTCTCTTCCGGGAATGGGCAACTGTTGGAGAACCATGGTTTACCTAATCTTAATTGCACCCTTAAGGATTTCAATCATATTAACCCATTGATTGAGCATCTGGACAGATCTACTGAGATTGAGGACTGTACTTCACCTTTCAAGAATGTGAATCTCTAAATTGGGTGTAAAGAACGTTGTATTACTCAAGCAACTTTCTAGGTTCAAATGATCATTTTGACCAAATGACTTAATGCAAGGCTATGGATATTGTAGTAGGGTGTATCAGGCCTTTACTCATCAATTTTGGTGATTTGAAACAACCAATTGCTTCTCCTTCCTTACCGATTTCATAAATTGGTCAAATTTGCTCCAAAAAGGCTACTAGAATTAGCCCTACTTTTTAATGAAATTTGTTCACCCTGTTCAACCTGCTAAACTTCATGACAAACCCTTGGAGATGTGGTCATTTTATGTTGAAAGCTCAAGGATTTTTGCTATGGCAAGTACTGTACAGACTGTTTTAGTGTTGTCCCACAAAATATGCAATTTTCAAGGGTTTTTTGAGGCTTCTAGTGAGGGTTTGCAATTTACAAGTCTTCCTCATGATAATAGACCAATTTAAATGCTTCAAACCTTGCTTCCACATATACCAAACACTTCCAAGGACTTAAATCTCATCTTCTAATATTGACATTTTATCAAATAGTTATCATACTGCTGCATTTTCTCAGAAATAACAGTCCAAAAACAGGGACAGCGATGTTTTCAAGGTTTTGTAAGCTTTGTTTAACTTTAGTAAAGTAAGTACAATGAAAATCCATCACATATGAATGCAATAATGCCTTGACAAAGTCGGATTAACCTGCAAGAAAGTATGAAAGGGTCTTTTTATGACTCTTGGTCTCTTATCCGCCTTATTGCACTTTCACAGTCTTAGAAACTGTGACAATTTTAATCTCTCTGTTTTGACCTGTTTCTTCATGCTGTCCCTGGCGTGCAAGAAGGTATAAATGGCATGATAGAGTAGGGCACATAACCTCTTCAAATATCTTAATGGGTTGAGTACTTAAAGGATGACACAAATCATAACAACATTATGTGACTGTGACAAAGAATACACTGTTTTTAGGATCCTTATTTAGGTCCTTTACAATCAAAATGTGTAATCTGTCTTCTTCACATTGAAACTATTTGCAAACACATTTCCATTTTGTATAAAAGAGGAAATCCGTCATGCCATGCTATCCATTTGGGAGGTTGGCAATGAGGTTTTATGCATGAAACAGTGACACACTGTTTTTACAATCTGATTACACCTTTGCTTCTTGTAACCAACCAAGTCATGAGAGAGACAAGGATGGTGGAATACAATGAAGACTCTTGCCAACTTAATTCTTCATCAAACTATCAAAGTACAGTGTTATGAACAGCAAAGTACCATTCAAACAACTTTAAGGATACCCAAGCCAAGTTGCTCACTCCACATACTTGCCATGGGTTTACAAACACTTGTACATTGCTAGAAAAGGAAAATGGATGTATGGTACAGCATGTACAGATCCAAAAAATTCCCTCAAAGCCATGGATGAAGAGACCTTGAAGAAATTAGTTGGACCATGAATAATCTTCCATTGGAACCACAAAACAATGCCTTTTTCAAGAGCACTTCAAACAAAACTTGTTCCAAACCCCAAGAAAAGATCAGAGATCACTACTAAAACATCAAGAGAGATCATAGCAATGAAAAATAGGAGTAGTACGGAGTCATGGACCCATACTACGGACTGTACTCTCAAAAGTGCAGAAAATTAGTTAAAAACTCACAAAAATGAGAGCAAAGTAAGTATTTCTCTTAATTTTCCAAAATGAACAACCCATACAATGATTGGAACATGGTTTATATACATGTGCCAACTTGTTGAAGCCCTTTTACGGATAGGTACAGGTTGGAACTAACCAAAACCACCAAAAATCATTTTTTTCACTTTTTGACAGCTTTTTGACAACTTTTGACAACTTTTGTTGCTCAAAAAGTTGCATTTTGACTCCCGGTGACTTGGCACTCAAACCAATGACTCAAAATAATCTAGAAACACTAAATAAACATTCTCCAATGCCTTTCAAGGCTTTCCAACATCAAAAATTCAAAAATGCTCATTTGGACCCAAAATTGACAATTTTTAGCCTGCCGAGCAAAAAAACAAAAATCTTGGAAACTCTTAAACACAAATGAGTTCCAAGCCTTATTACACCCCAAAAAAAACCTATTAAACCTATTAGAAGCATAAAATAAACACACATGCTTAATTTGCAATAAAATGTTGTACCTGCTAGGATTTGAGCATTCAGGTGCTCAGGTGCTCCTGCACCACTCAGGTGTACCGAAGAAGATCTCTCTCTAAAAGGACGCGCTCAAGAGTGATATCTCCCTATCCCCTATCAAGGATGGTTTCTTATCCCCACGAGTAGAGACCGACAACGTGGCTCGGCAAGGGAAATCTCCTAGGAAACTCTTGTTTGATAGCCCTCGTCGTATGGAACTAGAGGAAGAAGATCCCTACGATGAAGAGGAGGAAGTGGACATCTTGGAAAAGAGGATAGTTGAGCAGTCGGATTCATTGGCTTCGAAGCCTCTTAATGGGGAAAAAAAGAAAAGGGGCAAGAAATCAAATAGAGAGCTACTATTGGTGGTGGGCAATGCCAAAGGTCAAAAGAAACTGCTATCCTGGAAGGGCGAATCCCTTCCTAGGATGCAAGGAAAGCATCCTAGCTCCTTTCCTGAAATGTCAGGGGCTGCAATGCTCCTCACAAAAGACGTCTGATCAAACGAGGGGGTGATTAGGCTCGTTTGATCAGGCTAAACCAGTTATTCTTATGTTCCAAGAGACCAAGCTTAGTGAAATTGTTGCTGGGATTTCCTCCAAAGCCTGGCACAAGTGGGATAAGGTAATTTTAGCTGCAGAAGGTGCCTCGGGGGGGACTGGGAATCCTTTGGAACTCGTCTATTCTGAAAGGAGCAGTACTTTCAAAATCAAAATTCTGGGTCGCTGTCCGAATGGAAGCAATGACTCTCAGGAAAGTCTTTGTTCCGATTAATGTATATGGTCCTACAAAATGGCAAGAGAAGGTAGAGGTATGGAACCAACTCTCTTCTTTCTACGATTTGCTTAGCTCTGAGCTGTTGATTTTGAGAGGGGACTTCAACATGACTAGGTGCTCCTCATAAAAGAGGGAAGGAGATACTAGTTATAACAGAACTCAAGGAGCCTTTGATCGTTTTATTTCAAGGAACAATTTTTTAGATGTAGGCTTCAAAAATGGTAGTTTCACATGGACAAACTGCCAAAGAGGGAATAGTTGTATTTCTTAAAAACTGGACAAATTTTTATTGTCAACCTGGTGTGGATCACAGATCCGATGGGAAGCTTTGATCAATCCTTTCTCGGGATCGGACCACTTCCCAATAACCCTGAATTTGAATGTTGGCACAGTCCCTTTAAGGTGGCTATTCAAATTTGAAAAAATGTCGCTTAGGCAGGAGAAGTTACAAGAATTGGTAGCCCAGTGGTGGTCGGATATTGTCTTTCCAAGGCCCTCTAAGGTAGTTTTAGTGGTGAAAAAGCTTTAGTAAGTTAAGGAGAGATTGAAGGAATGGAATAGATGTCACTTTAGTAATATATTTTCAGAGAAACAGAAGGTAGAAGTTGAACTCAAACAAATGAACAATCAGGTCGTGGAAAAGGGTGGTCGGATATTGTCTTTCCAAGGCCCTCTAAGGTAGCTTTAGTGGTGAAAAAGCTTCAGTAAGTTAAGGAGAGATTGAAAGAAGGAATGGAATAGATGTCACTTTAGTAATATATTTTTAGAGAAACAGAAGGTGGAAGCTGAACTCAAACAAATGAACAATCAGGTCGTGGAAAAGGGTATGACAAGTTTGGATCACTTCCATGAGAAATCTCTTCATGAACGACTTTCAGAGATTTTGTCTAGAGAAGAGATTTATTGGCGTCAAAAGTTCTGTGAATGTTGGCTCAAGGAAGGAGACAAAAATACAAGTTTCTTCCACCGGTCTATGAAAGTCAGGAGATGCTACAATAGGATTTCTCAGGTTAAGAACAATCACAAGTATTCGTTTAGAATCACCAAATGATATCAACAGGGAAATGGTTTCCTATTTTTCTAAGCTTTTGAACAAGGGGGTGGGGAATCCAACATTTAATGAAGCGAATGAGTTAAGTTATATCCCAAAGATTATCATTGAGGCTCAGAAATTGTGGCTGATGCATAGTATTTTCTTGGAGGAAATTCGAGTGGCTCTTGTCTCTATGGAGGAAGATAAGGCCCCAGGCCCCGATGGTTTTCCGCCTTTGTTTTTTCAGTTTTTTGGGGAGGTGGTCAAAGATGACTTGTTGGTGATGGTTGAGGAGGTGAGAGAGAAAAGGTACATAGTAAAAGACCTCAACAATACCTTCATAGTGACGATTTCTAAAAAGGATAAGACTTTATCCTGAAATGATGATTACCGTCCAATCTCTCTACGTAATACCACATACAAGATCATAGCTAAGGTAATGGAAAATAGGCTTAAAACCGTGGTCCCAACTATCATTTCAGAGAAGTAGAGTGGCTTCACCCCAATAGATTGATTGTGGAAGGTATTATCATCGCCCATGAGGCAATGCATTCAATTAGATTAGCCAAAAATAATCGCATGCTAATCAAGATAGATGTCAAGAAAGTATATGATCATGTGAATAGATCTTTCTTGCTACAACTCTTAGAGATTTTTTTGTTTTAGGGATGCCTGGATTGACTAGATCAGAAGCTGCATTTACTCGTCCCGAGTTTCAGTGTTAGTGAATGGCTCGTCTCAAGGTTTTTTTGATACATCCAACGAGATTAGACAAGGGGATCTGCTCTCCCCCTTTCTTTTTATTATCATGGCGGAGGCTCTGGGAAGGATGATCAATAAAGCTAAAGCAGAAGGCAGATGGAAATGTGTATGTATAGCTAAAGGTACAAAGGTTGTTAGTCACACTCAGTTTGCAGATGGGTAAGTGCACCAAGTTGTGGTACAAAAAGGTGCCACTTTTTATCTTTTCATAAAAATGCATCATTGGCATGAAAAGGTCATCCAAACCTACGGGTTGGATGCCCAAGGAAAATCCAACCCAAAGGGTTGATATTCTCCCAATCAAACCATTTGGCGAGCGCCAAATATGGCACTTGCCAAATGCAAAATTTTGAATTTTCACATTTGGTGCTTGCCAAATGTGAAAAATCATTTTTTTTTCATTTGGCGAGCGCCAAATGTTCTGCATTGTCCAATGTGAAGGTTTTGTGAGTGTGTAGATTTTCCAATCCAAGCACAAGTTATATCCACCCCTGAAGGAGAATATATACATGAAATATAACATTTAAGTATAGCTCTATAGGACTTATAATGTAGAATCTAGTTTTTAGAGGATCATATAAAATTTTAGACTTAGTCAAATTTCAATAATCAGCATGCTCTTATTAGCATTCTTTAGCTATGTATCTCACTCTCTTTATCTTCCCCAAGCTCTAGACCTATCTCTCTCCCTCTCTTGTCTCTCTCACTTCTCTATCCTTGAATCTCTCCCTCTCTCATCTCTCTCACTCTCTTATTGTTTCTCTCCCCTCCCACTCCTTTCTCTTGGTCACTACCTATCCCTTTTATCCTCTCTCTCCCCATATCTAGGGTTGTCCCTCCCTCTGATGGGGAGGTTACTCAAAGAGAGCTATTTCCTTTCTTAAGGGAAGTCAGATGTTATCCTTGTGGGCTTCATACTTTGTTCATATTGTCTTCTAGTCAATTTAGACACCTAATCTCTCTAGGAGTGTTCCCAATCCAGGTGTGCTCACTTGTTGCTCAAGCATGGTTAAGATTCACCAGGGTAAATCCAACCTTACACTCTAAAACTCTTAACAAGTGCTTGCAAAGGGTGTAGTAGGTACTTGGGATGTTTTTCAAGGGTAATCAATTTCTTTTGAGTGAGGGTTTCATTCTTTTCTCCATCTCTCCTTCCTTCTCCTATTTTTTAGGCCTAGTAGCCCTAGAGCCCTAATTAGCCCTACCTAATCGGTTTTTGTGGATTTTCTCCCAATTTCTCCAAAGACCCACACAAAATCTTTGCTGATTAGGATACCCTTTTGGAAGTACTTTCCAACTTCTGAATTTAGGAAACTCAGTCTGACTATACAAGTAAGGAACCTGAGAAATGCTTGTTTTAGGTGGTTTTGGGCTTGTTTTGATCTTTTTCCAAGGGTTAGGTGTCTTCCTTGATCTTCCACACCTTCAAATTCACACATATGTTCTTCCAAACATCACTTGTTCATCCCAAACACTCTGCAACTCCTACTCTGGTCATTCTTGCAAACACTTGCATAATCTCATTCATTTCCTAACCGGGCTATGACTGAGCTCACATAGGAAATGATTCGTTGGCCTTTCAATGACCTCCAAAGGAAAATAAAATCTATATACATTGTACAAATGTTCCATGGATCAAGTCCCAAGGGTTATTGAGAAGAACTCAAAGGACTTCAAGCTGGAACCATGTCTGGGCCTCTCAAACCAACTCAGGCCGAGAGCTTACAAAATTGGAAACTCAATTCAAACCTGAAAATAAACTAATCAAAATTCTTCCTAGGAACTAAAAGAACATGAACAAAAAAACAATCAAAGTACAAAAATGCAATCAATCCATTAAGTATGGATTGTTGCTCTAATTCTTGACAATTGCAATGTAAAACTTCAAAAATGGTCTCAAAATGTATTCTAATCTACTCTAGGCATTGAAAAACCCCATTAAATTGATTCTCAAAGATTTTATATGCCATTTATTTCCTAACTAACTCTCCATTGGTTCCCTAACTAACCCTTTGTACAAAAATGCAAAAAGTTGCTCAACATAGCAAAAAGTTGTTAAGCAACTTTGACAGCTTTTGCCAAAAAGTGCATTTTTGCCTTACATGCTTGATTCTCTCCTCCAAATCATCTAAGATGACCAAAAACCATTACATTGACATTTTCTAATTCCAAACAAGGCTATTCAAGGCATTTTTCATCAAAATGCAAGATTTTGCCATTTTAGGCTTACAAGGGCTTACAAGCCAAAATTGAGCAAATGCATTGTCCTAAGGACATTCAACCTACCCAAGAACTAAAAAAACATATTAAGAACTAAGAGAAGACTCTTATTCACTGTTCCAAACCAACCTATGAACAAACACACCAAAATGAAGAAACTGGACTCAAAACTAGGTGCTCATGCACCATACTCCCCCAAAGAAAAGAAGTCAAGTGACTCCTTGAGGTAGTAAAGAAAATGGAATTCCATGCTTAGAGAAGTTTGCCTCAGGTATCCAAGTAGCCTCTGATTATGGAAGGTTCTTCCACTTGACCAATTTCTCCATGTAGGTGGTATGCCTTGTCTTCTTCAAAATTCTAGAATCTAACACCTTCTCGGCTTGGGGAGTGGGTGCAGCTAGTAAGGGCAGGTCTGAAAGTGCTTGAGAGACCTCTGAAACTCTACTATCTTCTACTAGAAGTGTTTCCTTATACTGCACCAAATATGCCACATTGAAAATGGGTGACAAAGCCATATCACCGGGTAAGTCTACCTTGTATGAATTGCCGCCATACTTGGCCAAAAATTTGCAAGGACCTAACCTCCTCATCTGAAGCTTACTAGGGACACCTTTCTGAAGTCTTTCTTTGTTCAAATGAACCATCACCATATCACCAACAAAAAATTGGATATCTTTCATTTTCTCATCCACCTTGTCTTTGATCTTTTGAGTAGTATCCAACAGGGCTATCATAACCTACTCATGAACCTCTTGCATTGATTGGGCCATGTCCAAGGTGTTGCCCCTTTTTTTTTTTTTTTTTTTCATTTATAGCCTATCAAAAAAAGAGGGTAATTATTTTCTAGGACTTAAGTCTTCATTAAATGAGCTTCGTACTCATTCGTCGAACCTTTAATAAAGTTCAAAATTCGAGTTCAAGAGAAATGCGTTCAATAAAGTTCCAAGTTGTCATTAGCATAGTCATTGAACTTGAACTTTGAACCTTTACGGTTCAAGGTTCAAGGTTCAATCAATCTTGTGTCTTGTGTTTTGCGGCTATCTTTTCAGTGCTTGTCTTGTGTTCGCTTTGAACTTGAACCATTGAACTTTTGTTTTAAAACGGTTCAAGGTTCAAGGTTCATTCCTGTGCTTTTGAACGTTCCATTTATCTCTTTCTGCTTGTTCGCAAATGTGACTTGTTGTCATTGAACTTTGAACCAATGAACTTCTTTAAAAATGAGTTCAAGGTTCAAAGCGGTGTTTTCAACTCAGCCCGATGGTGTCATAAAAAAAGGCAGCGCAATCAAAACAGAATTTTCCTTGGTTTTCATGTTTTCAAATTGTAATTATGGAAACAATCATGAGAAGGCATGTCGACTGTGTGGAGTTGATTTCTAATTAATAAGCATGTCAGAATTATATCAAATCACAAGTGGTTTCACATGGAGAATAAGCTGGGCCGAAGCGTGTGTTGGTTCATTTCAGTCTTTTCCGTCTTTAAATATGGGGCATCAGGTAAAGTAATTATTGTTGTTGTTGGCGAAGAGTGGAGATGCAGAAGGTAATTCAGCTGAGTTCTTCCAAGGGTTTCACAGGTTGATGTTGAAGACAAGTGAGTTCAATTGCTTATTTTCTCCTACTCTGTTTAGTTCTGAAAATTGGAAAGTGTAATTCTTTGCTTCAGAATTGAATGTTGTCTGATTGATGCAATTTAAATAAAAAATGAGACCGATTCTGCCCAAATTGGGTCGAACATCATGCCTGGTTAGCACCCTTCCGGAGTTAGATGATACAACCTTCATTCAGGATGAGTTAGATAACTTTTTAGAGAGGGCCAAGAACCCGACAACTAATTCCATGATGGAAAAGATAGTTCATAGTGGTCTTGTTGAGGCCGCTGCATTCCCAATTGCTGCTCCTTGCCTAGAATTAGTGTATGCATGTATGAACCGATATGATGCTAGTAATAGGTGCATTAGAGACAATAATGGAGACATGCTAGTGCGGATTGACAGAGAAACTGTAATGGTTGCAATTGGAATTCCTCACAAAGAGCCGTATGAAGATTGGTCCATAGGAACCTCATACGCATTTTTCTTTGAGAAGAGAAGTGTTTATCGGAACGTCATAGCCAGGAACTGGCTCCTTAAAATACAAAAGGGAGGTTCTAGGTTGCCCAAACCCTTAACAAGAGAACATTTCATCACAGAAGTTAGGGATATTGTGGTCCTTTTGAACAGGCTTAAGGGGAATTCACATGCCTTCTATTGGGAGGACTGGATGTATTTTTACATTCAAGTATTATTAGCTGGTGAGAAATACCTGGATTGGGTGCAAGTAATTGTTGAGAGATTGCATGAAGGGTTGAGTAATTTTGTTGGAACAACTAATTTTCAGATGACTTCATACTTGTTCTATATTTTAGCATGTATCAGAGAATGGTCGGGATTACATCAGGAACCCTGGGTTAATGGAATGAAGGTCTACGAGTGCTATCCACATTTGCAAATACAGAGATACACAGAAAATTTCTTGAGATGGAATGATGTCTTTGCAGGAAGATTAACCTTTGAACTACAGGGAAATTTGAAAAATAGGATGTCACCTGAGGCATTAAATTTGGTCACCACATATGGGAGTTGTTTCATTCAATTTCCTAGATTCACTTATATCCGAATTGGAGGCTTTGAAGATGAACCTTTCAAATTACCCAGATATGCTCTCGACAGCTATGTACTTTTAGAAGTTAGCAAACAGCTAGCTCATGTGGATAAGAGATTTGGGATGAAAAGTGAATCTGAAGCAATTTTCCCAATTGAACTCGGACATTATAGTTGCCAAACTGTTTCTGATGCATTGAACTTAGAATTGGAACTCAAGAAGATGAATTTTCTGCCATATGTTGCTCGGCAGGGGTTCGACAACAAAGAATATGCAATGAGGCAACTGAATGTTGATGTGAACTTCACACATATACCCCAATTAGAAGATTATTGGGAGGATTGTTGTGATGAATTTGAAGTTCGGAGAAGATTATGGTCGAGGTTCACTGTACAACAAATTATTACTTTGAAATTGCCCATGAACATTGCAGGAATACAAGAAGCGGAAGATGAAGATGTATTGGACCCAGAGTTTAATAAAAGAGTTCATGTGCAACCTATTCCTGAAATTGATTGGGATAGGAAAGAAGAAGAAAATATTCAGTCAAGAACCTTTAATGTAATAAGGAGAATGGAGAAATGGTTAAGAGAGCGTAGGCCTGGAATAAAATTTGCTGCTGGCTCAGTCGAGAAATCAGTTGAGCAATCTCATGCCGCTGTACCAATTTCTTCTTCTAACATTGTTGTTGATATTGCAGGTGTCATTGGTACTCGAAGTGAAAAGGTTCAAACCAGAAGACTTAAAGAACCACTGTTTGGCCCCTCAACGGTTCAAGTCACTCATTCCAAAAGTAAAAGGAAAGGTCCAGACATCACAGGAAAAGAAACCATCATAGTTCTTGATACTGAGGACGCGCAAGTGAGTATGGGTGAACTAGAAACAGACATTCCTGCAGCTCAAGATGTAGGTAAAGAAAAAGAGCAATCTGGGGAAGGCCCCGATCAAGTGACTACTTTGGTGACCATGGATTCATCCAAATGTCAAATGCCACCAGCTAAGATATCCTCAAATGTTTCAAGGTGGTTAGGAGCATCAATAAGTAAGAAACGCAATGTAGTCCCTATCAGTGTGCCCATGGCAGATATGGTGAGCAAATGCCTCGGAAAAACACCTAAGTCCAAAAAGATAAAAGCAGAAGCTATGCTGGAGGTGGATGAGAATACAGGGCACTGGGTAGCTGAAGTGGCTAGGCCTATTTCTGACAAAGATCCAGAAAACGCAACGGAGCAGGATTTTGTTGTTGAAAAGCTTGATTTAGGAACTGCTTCAAGGGCTGCTGATGCAAAACACTTAGAGTCCTCTACTAAATGAATGTTGTCTAGAACATGGAAAGATGAGAAAGACAAATGAGAGTTGAAGCAGACCGTGAAGTAGATGGCGGAATATATTAATGCCATTCATCATCCTGGAGCCCACAGCCCCTATCACAGGTTCCTCAAAATTTTGATCCTAGATCTCCCATGAACCAGAATTTATTGGATAAGGTTCAGAGAAATCATGTCCTGACGGAAACCTTTGAAGACTGGCTTGAGTTCATAATTCAGCACAGAACAGAGTACATTGCTAATCTGGTAAAGGCGTGCGAGGATGCTGTGACTGTGACTCAAGAGCTGGAAACAGAGGTGTCGTCGTGGGAAAAGGAAAGGAAAAAATGGGCTGCAGTACTGGTTCAAATGAGAGATGTACAGAAGTATGGCATCATGAACTTCCTTACAGAAAAGGTAGTAAATGATTTAGATGACAAGGTATTGCATGTGGCCAAGGAAAACATTGAATGGAGAAATTCAATCATAAAACAAGGTCATGAAGAGTCCATTAAGTTGCTAAAAGAATTGAAAGAACTCATTGTCATGATGCAGAAAGACTTGAAGTGCATCGATGTACAACTTCTGAAGGAAGACGGACAGACCATTGAACAGGTAGTAGATATGGTGTAGAATTTCAAAGGGAAAATCAATTCTGTTAAAGAATCAAAATCCGTTACCTGCAATGACTTCACCAGAGTGGCCCGCATTGAATCCATGTTGGTTGTCTGTTCGGATCATTTAGAGGTTCATAAAACTAAAGTCACGCAGGTGGGTATGGATAAAGAAGTCTGGAAGCAATGCATCCTGCACATAGGTCTCCCGCATTACCAAGTAGTTCATAATTTCTTCGTGGCTCATATGGAGTGGCAAAATATACGTGGCGCCACGCACACTTCAGAGACAATTTAGGCTATTTTTTGTTCTTTTAGTTATGGCTCTATTTATGGCTTGTAGCTATTTAGTTAAGTTTCAGTTATAGGCGGTTGTTTCTGAAATTTCATATTTGCATTTTATTTAAAAAGACAATTTAGCCTGGCGGCTAAAAAAAACAAAAAAACTTGAAGGACCAGGCTAATTTCACTTGTAATTTCAGTGAAATACCCATCTTTGAGTGGAATGAAATATATGATACAACTTGAGAAATCTGTGTGTTTTGAATGCATAAAATTCATGTTGGAATGATGATGTGTTCGTGTATCAATTTCTTTTCTCTGATTTTTCATTTGAAGTCTGCGAATCAATTTGGTAAATGAAACTAGCTGTAAGCTTTTGAATTTTCTGATTCCCCTTGTCCCGTGAGACATGAGTGAGTGTCAATCAGAATTCAAACACTCTTTTATCATCCTGAGAGTCAATTTCCATTTGAGATCAAACGTCTTATTATGAATTTCATTATCCATCATTAAGCATTCATATTGTGTTGACTAATGAATGTTGAAGCCTTTTGTTTATTTTCTGGTTAAAAGTGAATCACATAAAGAGAAAATTATTCAAAATTCATTGAATATTATATAGGGAGTTGTACCTTAATGCAGAGGGTAAGAACAGTAATTATTTACCCAACTGCTAGTTATCATTGGTTTTCTATTTGGGCAACAGGGGTATTTATTTGTAAATTTTGAGAAATCCAATTCGTTAACCAACACAAGGCATGTCCACTTTGCTGTCCCATCTTTCCCACATCTCTGAGTTCTAAAATTCCTCTAGGATGAATGTCATACACCACCTCAAAAGGGCTTTTGCTGATGGACCTATTCACACTATCATTATAATCAAATTCTGCTTGATGGATGATCTAATCCCAAGCTTGACCATACTCTTTTGTTAGAATCTAAGTAGATTCTCAAGTGTTCTATTAACCACTTCAGTTTGACCATCTGTTTGGGGATGATAGATTGAACTGAAAGAGAAATTAGTACCTAATCTTTGCCACAAAGTCTTCCAAAAATGACCAATAAACTTTGCATCCCTATTTGACACAATGCTGATAGGTAAACCATGAATCCTAATAACCTCTTTGAAAAATAAGTGAGCAATGTGGATGGTATCATGAGTGACCTTGCATGGAATAAAATGTGCCATCTTACTAAATCTATCTACCACAACATAGATGCTATCAAAACCTGATCTAGTTTTTGGCAAACCAACCACAAAGTCCATACTTACACACTCCCATGGTCGGTTGGGAATAGGTAAAGGCCGATAAAGACCAACATTGGAAGACGTACCCTTAGCTCTTTGAAAAACCACACATTTCTCCACATCTTCTGATATCTCTTTTCATCTTAGGCCAAAAGTAGAATCTTTGGACAAGTTCCAAAGTCTTGTTCAAACCAAAGTGTCCACTCAAGCATCCATTATGCTTTTCTTGCATCAAGTTTTCCCTCATAGACCCTCTAGGCACACATAGATGCCCTCCTTTGAACAAAAGGTCATCTTGCAAGGTGTATTCTACATACTCACTGTGGAAATGGTTTCCAAATCCTTGGCAAACCTTGTAGGTAGCAGCAAAATCTTCATTTTCCTCATACAAATTCTTGAAGCTATCCACTCCAATGCTTTTGAGTTGCACTTCTTGCACTGTTAGTAATCTCCTACTCAATGCATCAGCTACCTTGTTACATTGTCCTTTCTTGTGTTTGATGGTAAAGGTATATGACTGCAAATACTCTACCCATTTAATATGCCTATGGCTTAACTTTTCTTGTGAATTAAGAAAGCTAAGAGCTTGATTATCAGTGTAAACCAAAAATTCCTTAGGTAACAAATAATGTCTCCACTTCCTAAGTGATTGGACAAGTGCATACAATTCTAAATCATAGGAGGAATACCTTTTCTTTGCATCATTGATTTTCTCACTGAAGAAGGCAACCGGTCTATTGTCTTGACTCAAAACTGCTCCAACCACTATGTTGCTTGGATCACATTCAATTGTGAAGAGTTTGTCAAAGCTTGGTAGGATAAGTACTAGTTGAGTAGCCACCTTTGTCTTCAGGAGTTCAAAGCCTCCTTGTGCTTCCTTTGTCCATACAAACTTAGTTCTCACACCTCCCTTGATTGTCTCAAGCATGGGTGCACATATTTCACTGAACCCTCTGGTGAACTTTCTATAAAACTGAGCCAAGCCATTGAAACTTCTCACTTCACTTGTTGTCCTAGGTGTAGCCCAACTGATTATGGCTTCCACCTTAGAGGTATCCATCTTCAAATCACCTCTTGAAACTACAAACCCAAGATACACCAATTCCTGTTTCATAAACTCATATTTCTCCAAATTGATGGTTAGTTGTTCATCACATAGTCTACTCAAGACAATTTCTATATGCTTAAGATGCTCATCTTTAAACTTACTAAAAATTAAGATGTCATCTAAGTAAACAACAAAAAATTTACCAATGTAGTCCTTGAGTACTTCATTCATGAGCCTCATGAATGTGCTAGGGGCATTTGTGAGTCCAAATGGCATAACAAGCCATTCATAAAGTCCTTTTGTAGTCTTGAAGGTTGTCTTCCATTCATCACCCTCCTTTATTCTGATTTGATGGTAACCACTCTTAAGATCTATCTTAGTGAAGTATTCATCACCCCCCAAACAATCCATCAAGTCTTCAATTCTTGGGATGGGAAATCTACATTTGATAGTAATCCAGTTTATGGCTCTAGAGTCAGTGCAAATTCTCCAAGTACCTCCCTTCTTTGGAGCCAAAACGGTGGGTACTGCACATGGGCTGATGCTCTTCTTGATTAGACCATTATCTAGGAGTTCTTGTATTTGCTTGGCTATCTCTTTGTTTTGATCCAGTGTCATTTTATAAGATGCCTTATTGGGTAAGGAAGCTCTGGGTATAAAGTCTATTTGATGAATTATGGCATGTTGAGGAGGTAATGTAGTTGGTGTTCCATCACTAATGATGTCCTCAACCTGATCTAGAATGTGTTGTACTTCTTTAGGAAATCTCACCTTCTTCTCCGTGTTGTCCTCTTGTGGCTTCACAACAATGGAAAACCCCACTCCTTCTCACCAACCAGAAGCACATTAGGACCTTTGGATCTTCCCTCTACTTGGTCTCCTATGGACTGGATTTTGTAGGTGGTTCCATCTTTTTGGAAGGTATAAGCATTCTTTTCTCCATGATGTATTTCCTTTCTGTCAAACTGCCATGGCCTACCTAGGAGTAGGTGGTAAGCATCCATGGGTAAGATATCACATAAGATTTTGTCTTTGTAACCTCCAATGATGAACTCAACCCAAGTTTGTTCATTTACAAGAACATGTTGCCCCTTGTTGAGCCATGTAACTCTATAGGGATCACTATGTGGTATTCTTGGCAAATTGAGTTTACTCACCGCTTCCTCTGACACTATGTTGTCTGTGGATCATGAATCCACTACCACTCTACATACCTTTCCCATGATCTTACATTTTATTCTGAACAAGGATCTCCTTTGGCTAGGTTCCTCCTTAACCAGTTCTTTAATCAAGACTCTCCTTATCATGAGGTTCTCTCCAAACTCTGAATCCAAGCTTACTTCTGATGCTTTCATGTTTGCTACATCCTCTTGAGCATAATTTACTCTCCTCTCACCTCCTTGGGATGAAGAAGACTTCTTAGGGCATCTATAGGCCGGGTTTCCAAGTTGATGGTAGTTTTAGCACTTCATGGTGGTAAAATAGGACCCTCTTCCTGATCCACTAGACCTTCCTCTACTAGAGTTGCCAGATCCCCTTCCTCTATAGATTCTCTTTCTATTGGAATACCCACTTTTCTCAACCAACTTGGATTCCCCTTGGGATCTTTGGTTTATGCTTCTTCCACCAAAACTACCTCTTTGACCTTTGCCATCTCTTCCCCTACCTCTGCCTCTGTTGCTTTGTTCTTGTTTCTTCTTTCTCTTTTCTTCCACTCTTAGTGCCAACTGATAGCACTTGTGCACAGTGTTGGGGCATAACAAGCTTAATTCCTCTTGGATATTCCATCTCAATCCATTTAAGTATCTGGCTACCTTAATGTTCTCATCCTCTACTACCTTGGATCTTAGACACAACTTCTTAAATTCCTCAGTATAGCTGCTCACATCCAAGTCTCTTTGCCTCAAATTTTATCTCCTCTTGTGCAAATAGATCGCATAATCCTCAGGGATGTATGCCTCTTTCACCTTAGCTAACATGCCCTTCCACATAGCTATGGGGTTCTTGCCCTATTTTTGCCTCTCTTCTTGGATAAATTTCCACCAAGTCAATGCTGCCCCTCTCAATCTAGACTTGGCCACCTTCACCTTTGGTGCCTCACTAATTCCATCACATTCAAAGTGATTCTCCAACCCCTCTATCCATTCCAAGACTATCTCAAGCTCCATTTTGCCACAAAAAAGTGGCACTCCTTCTAGGGATTTTCCTCTTGAGGCTTTAATTGCTTTAAGGGAAGGTTCTTCAAGTAGAATAGGGTCAGGTTCAGAAGTCTTATCCTATTCTACAACTTCTTTGCCCTTTCCTTCATTGACCTTGATTGTCACTTTCTTAGTTTTATCTTCAACTGCATCTAGTTTACTCTCCAGTTGTAATAATATTTCTCCGAGGAGCCTATTTTCTTCTTCTTGGTCTTATACCTTCTTTTCTAGCTCTACATTGGTCACCATCCTTAAACTATTCTCTCCTACTGATTCAGTGTCTATCATATGTTGGCTTCTTCCCAAATCTTGGAAGCTCTGATACCACTATGATGGGGAGGTTACTCAAAGAGAGTTATTTCCTTGCTTAAGGGAAGTCAGATGTTATCCTTGTGGGCTTCATACTTTTTTCATATTTTCTTCTATTTAATTTAGACACCTAAGCTCTCTAGGAGTGCTCCCAATCCAGATGTGCTCACTTGTTGCTCAAGCATGGTTGAGATTCACTAGGGTAAATCCAACCTTACACTCTAAAAATCTTAACAAGTGCTTGCAGAGGGTGTAGTAGGTACTTGGTATGTTTTTCAAGATCAATCAATTGGTTTTGAGTGAGGGTTTCATTATTTTCCCCATCGCTCCTTCCTTTTCCTATTTTCTAGGCCTAATAGCCCTAGAGCCCCAATTAGCCCTACCAAGCTGGTTTTTGTGGATTTTCTCCCAATTTCTCCAAAGACCCACACAAATCCTTTGCTAATTAGGATATCCTTTTTTATTTACTTTCCAACTTATGAATTTAGGAAACTCAGTCCGACCATACAGGTACGAAACCCGATAAATGCTTGTTTTAGGTGGTTTTGGGCTTGTTTTGGTCTTTTCCCAGGGTTAGGTGTCTTTCCTTGATCTGCCACACCTCCAAATTCACATATATGTTCTTCCACATATCACTTGTTCATCCCAAACACTCTGCAACTCCTACCCTACTCATTCTGGCAAACACTTGCATAATCTCATTCATTTCCTAACCGGGCTTTGACTGAGCTCGCCTAGGAAATGATGCTTATTGGCCTTTCAATGACCTCCAAAGTAAAATAAAATCTATATAAAATATAAAAAGGTTCCATGTCTTGATTCCCAATGGTTATTGAGAAGAACTCAAAGGACTTCAAGCTGGAACCATGTCTGGGCCTCTCAAACCCTTACTCAGGCGAAGAGCTTACAAAATTGGAAACTCAATTCAAACCTACAAGTTAAAATAATCAAATTCCTTCCTAAGAACTACAAGAACATTTACAAAACAACAAGAAAGGTACAACAGTGCAATCAATCCATTAAGTACGGATTGCTTCTCTAATTCTTGACAATTGCAATGCAAAACTTCAAAAATGGTCTCAAAATACATTCCAATCTACTCCAGGCATTGAACAACCTCATTTCAATGATTCTCAAATATTTTATATGCCATTTATTTCCTAACTAACTCTCCATCAATTCCCTAACCAACCCTTTGCACAAAAATGCAAAAAGTTGCTCAACGTTGCAAAAAGTTGTCAAGCAACTTTGACAACTTTTGCCAAAAGGTGCATTTTTTCCTTACATGCTTTATTATCTCCTCCAAACCATCTAAGATGACTAAAAAACATTACATTGACATTTTATAATTCCAAGCAAGGCTATTCAAGGCATTTTTCATCAAAATGCAAGATTTTGTCATTTTAGGCTTACAAGGGCTTACAAGCCAAAATTCAGCAAATGCATTACCCTAAGGACATTCAACCTACTGAAGCACTAAAAACACATATTAAGACCTAAGATAAGACTCTTATTTACCATTCCAAGCCAACCTATTAACAAACACACCAAAATGAAGAAACTAGATTCAAAACTAGGTGCTCCTGCACCACCCTCCCTGTTCACCTCACTGCCTCTCCCTCCCTATATTATTACCCACCTTTCTCTCCCCCTCTAGGTTTCTCACTTATCTAATTATCCACCCTATAGTTCTCTCCCTCCCTCTCCACCTTTCTCTCCCTTCTCCTTACCTCTATCTATTTATGAACTCTCTCCCTCTCTTCTCTCTCTCTCTCCAAACCTATCTATCTCCTCATTCTCTAGGTCTCTCACTCCCTCCATGTTTACCTCTCTATCCATCTCCTCTTACTCATCTATTTTTTATTCTATCTCTTCTATTCTCCCTACCTCCCCTCTCCAGGTCTCTACCTTTGTTTCTTCCTCTCTCCCTCTCTTTCTCCCTCTCCCACTCTCTCGTCTTCTCTCTTACTCTCTTATTCTCTTTCTTCATTGTGTAGGTCATTACCTCTCCATCCCACCCTCTCTTCCCTCTCTAGGTTTCTCCCTCCCTTCCTCTCCACCTATCTACCTCTGCATATAGGTTTCGTTACCCACCTCTCTTTATGCCCCTCTATCTATCTTACCCCTCTCTAGCCATCTAGGTCTCTCACCTATCTATATGCCCCCTATATAGTTCTCTATGTCCCTCTCTACCTCTCTCTCCCTCCTCCTTAACCTTATCCCTTTATGAACTCCCTACTTTTCTCTTCCTCCCCTAACCTTTTATATCTCCTCCTTCCATAGGTCTCTCACTCCCTCCATGTCTACCTCTCCATCCATCCCCTCTTAATACTCTCTCTTTTCTTCTATCTCTTCTCTTCTCCCTCCCTCCCCTCTCTAGGTCTCTCCCTTCATTTCTTCCCCTCTCCCTCTCTACCTCCCCATCCATACATACCCCCATATATATCTCACTCCCCAACTTTTTTATTCTCTCTTCCTCTTTTATTCTCTCTCTCTCTACATTCTAGGTCATCAACTCTCTCTCACCTCTCTAGGTTTATCACTTCCTTCTTCTCCACGTATCTACCTTTGTATCATGTCTCATTACTCACCTCTATCTCCCCCCCTCTATCTATCTCATTCCTCTCTCTTTTCATCTAGGTCTCTCATCTCTCTTTCCCAATATAGTTCTCCCACCTATCTATTTGTCCCCTCTCTTGTTCTCTCCCTCTCTCTTCCCCTCTATCTCCCTCCCCCTTTACCCCTATTTATTTTTGAACTCACTCCTCCTCTTCTCTCTTTCCCCCCACCTATATATCTTCTCCTTCCCTAGGTCTTGTAGTCCCTCCATGTCTACCTCTCTCTCAATCCCCTCATACTCTTGTCTCTCTTTATTCTTTCATCTCTCCTCTTATCCCTCCCTCCCATTTATTGGCATCTCCATTCATTTCTTCCCATCTCCCTCTCTATCTCCCTCTCCCTACTTATCCCCATATCTCTCTCCCTTCCCTAATAATTCTTATTTTCTCTTTACCATCTACATCATCATCTTTCCATCACACCCTCGCTCCCCTCTCTAGGTTTCTCCCTCATTCTCTCTCCACCTCTCTACATCTCCATCCATATCTCATTACCAACCTCTCTTTATCCCCCTCCATCTATCTCAACCCCTCTCTCTCTCTCTCTCTCTCTCTCTCTCTCTCTCTCTCTATCTAGGTCTCTCATGCCTCTCTCCCCCTCTAGTTATCTAATATCTCTATATAACCCATCTAGGTATGTGCAAGAGCATGGTGGGCCATATGAACCCTTAGGAAACCATTACTATCTATCTTAGGACAATATATATCACCTCTTAGGAAAATATATGGTGTCGTTACAAGTCATATGGTGTCATATGGGGTGATATATTGTCGTTATGGGTCATATGGTGTCCTAAGGGGTCATATGGTGCTCTATGACCCCGTAGGATACCATATGATCTCTTAAAACACCATATGAGCTCTAACGACGCCATATGGTGTCCTAAGGGGTCATTTGGTGTTTTATGACCCCTATGGACATCATATGACCCCTTAGGACACCATATGACACCTAATGACACCATATGACCCCTAACGACACCATATAGTGTCCTAAGGGCTCATATGGTGTACTATGACCCCTTATGACACCATATGACCCCTTATGACACCATATGACCCCTAACAATACCATATGGTGTCATTAGGGGTCATATGGTGTCCTAAGGTGTCATATGGTGTCATTAGGGGTCATATGGTATCCTAAGGGGTCATATGGTTCCCTAATGGGTCATAGAATACCATATGACCCCTTAGGACACCATATGATCCTTAACGATACTATATGACCCCTTAGGACACCATATGACCCCTAACGACACCATATTGTGTTTTGATGGATCATATGGTGTCACAAGTGGTCATTTCATGTACTAGGATGTTAAAAGGGGTCATATGGTGTCCTAGGGGGTCATAGAACACCATATGACCCCTTAGAATACCATATGACCCCTTAGGACACCATATGACCCCTTAGGACACCATATGGTGTCGTTAGGGGTCATATGGTGTCCTAAGGGGTCATATGGTGTCCTTAGGGGCCATATGGTGTCCTAAGGGGTCATATAGTATACTATGACCCATTAGGATGCCATATGACCCCTTAGGATGTCATATGACCCCTAACAACACCATATGGTGTCGTTAAGGGTCATATGGTGTCATAAGGGGTCATATGGTGTTCTATGACCCCTTATGACACCATATCACCCCTAAGACCACCATATGATGTCCATGGGGGTCATATGGTGTCGTTAGGGGCCATATTGTATCCTAAGGGGTCATATGGTGTTCTATGACCCCTTAGGATGTTGGTATTTTGGTATGGTTTTGTCATTGATGTCAACACCTACTAACACTTATCAACTCTGGCACTTAGGAGAATCAGCAATATTCACCGGTAAGCAAATAACTCATGCAAAGTCACCTGTATATGGTACACCGACAGGATATAATGATCACCGGCACTTGGAATGGCATGGAAAACACTTGGTTATGTTGAAGACATCGTTTGGACACTTTGTCTTGAAGATTTGTTTATTGGCATATTCGTATTATCATATTTGTTGTTATCGGCTGTAAAGCGGAAAATCGAACCCTAGGTGTTCTCCCCCACTCCAAGGAGAAAGGGGGTCACTAGGATTGACGGTTTTCACTTAGGGGGGACTTTACATTCAAAAGAGGGGTTGAAACTCACAAGATCCAATCCCACATAATGTAAGACTGAATTCTAAATGAGTTTCAAGGGTTGAGACATCAAGGATACCCTCTTTTGTAAAGAATGTAGATAGAAAGATTGAACTAGGAGTACATGTGAAGTAGGAAAGATTCGCTTATAAACAGAGATAGGGATACGGGATGAAGCTGCGGACCTGGAATTAGCAGTAAAATGTCGAGATGATGCTGTTCTACAAATTCAAGCGAAAGTTGACGAGACGATGGCGCCCGGCGTGCACACGGTCCTCCGAAAAATCCGCGAAACGAAGGGGGATCTGTTCGTCTCTACACAAGGATTCCAGATCTTCAATTACAGCCGCATACCTACAACCTACACACAGAAAAGAGAGGATGATTGGGGGGTTAGGGATTAGGGGTTTGCCTTTAGGTCAAACCCCGGTTTTGGAATTAACAAAGAAATGAGAATGTTGTAAATGTAAATGATTGTACTGTAAACAAGTACTGATACCTTGTTGTAAGAATGTTTGTATTCTTACATGCGAAGGTGTAATGTATGTAGTATGTTGTATGTTGTATGTGATCTCCTCTTCAATGGTTGAATCCTTGTCTTGAATGCAACACTTAGCCTTGAATGGAGACTTAGAATGCTCAATTGCTTGAAGGAATGCTTGAATGCTTGAATGTTTGAATGTTTGAATATCGCTTCTGCCTCTTGCTTGCATATATTTTCCTCTTTCCTTCTTTCTTGCCTCCTCAAATGGGAGGGGAAATGTAGTTTATATACTTGTCAATTAGGGCTGATAGACTGATTTTTCCAACCTTAGGCCGACCAGGAAACAATATTTTCCAATTTGCAAACTTGAAGACCCGATGCCCCAAAAGAGACCGGGCCCAAAATAGGGCCAGGGACCAGGGCGCTGGGCGCCATGGTCCTGGGGGACTAGGGCATTGGGCACCCTAGTCCTGAAGGACTAGGGCGCTGGGCGCCATGGTCCCACCTCCCGAGACAGCAGGGTGCAAGGAGGATCAGGCCAGGGTGCTGAAAAATGCAGTTTTTGGTGTCGCAAGCAAGTTTCGGGGTCTCCATTCAGGTTCAACATTGTGCCGCCATCGTGAAGACCCAAATGCAATCAAAATTGCAAGTGTCGCAATTTTAGGACGCTACATTGGCAAATAGGTCTAGGTTATACACCGGCAGGCTTATCTTTTCCAGATTAGCATGGCACGCTATGGAGATGATTTATTATTGTTGTAAATGCATTAAGCTGACATGTTGAATCGGTTATTGCATCGAGCATTAGTTTATTTGTAAATTGATTTTATTGTAATATCCCTTAGAGACGACCTACTAAAATTGGTCCTAGGTTATGATATAAATGTAAGATCTTATTTGTAAGATCCGGTGTGGAATGCAGAAAAGGATTGTGTGAAGGTATATGCGAGAATAAGCAGAGCTATACACGTAGACATCATTTGAAGGTTGAAGGAGGATTTTTGTGAAGACAATCAAAACTACACCGGTATTGAATCCAGCATAAAAGATGCTAATTTAAGTAGTACTTTCTTATTGGATTTAACCATCCAATTGTAGTCAGTGTGACTCCTATTTTGTGTTTGACCAGTGAGCTCTAGGTGCTTGGCCTTTCTGCATGTGCAGACCCCATTTGTATACACTTACTATCTACAGTAGTATCATCTAATTGTGGGTAAGGTTTCCCACTGTGGTTTTTTCCCTTATAGGGTTTCCACATACAAATATTGGTGTTATGTGTTGTGGATGACTTTGTCCTTTTATTTCATGCATTAATCTTTACCGGTATTGCAATTAACTGATAAAACTGTCTACCGGTATAAAAGACTGGTTTACCGGTATTAAGCAATAAGTTGGTTAAGTTGTTTTTGTTTTGAATTTATTTGACAACTGATTCACCCCCCCCCCCTCTCAGTTGTCTCTAGGAGCTAACAATTGGTATCAGAGCCTAGTCCTCTTTTACAAAAGTTTAACAGCTTGAGGAGATCCAATGTCTACCAACTATTTTAGGAAGGATAGTCCTAAACTTGATGGAACCAATGGCATATGGAAGATCAGAATGGAGACACATCTAAATTGCTTGGGAAAGGACATCTAGGATGTTACAAAGAATGGCTATACTACTCCTACTTAGAATAAACCTAATCCACCCAACTTAACTAAAGATGAGGAAAATGATTGTAAAGCAAGAGAAGCACTTTTTAGCGCATTATCAGATCAACAAATCATGGGATTATCAGATAGGTCTACTGCTAAAGCTATTTGGGATCATTTGGAAACACTGAATGAGGGAGATTCCATAGTCAAAATTGCAAAACTTGAAAGCTTCCGGGTCAGGTATGAAAATCTGAAAATGAAAGAAGATGAAAGGATTTCTACTTTTATGGAAAGAGTCAATGAAATTGTTTTGGGCATTAAATGTTGTGGAGGAACCTTGAGTGAAGATGAAATTGTTTCAAAAGTTGTAAGATACCATATGGCTTCAAGATGCCTTGATAGACATGCTAGACTAAGAGAAGAAGCTAGAAGAACATACAAGCTTAACCCTGAATATCAGAGATATAGATTTAAGAATAATAAAGACAAATCTTGTTATCTTGTTGATGAAGGAGTGACTGATGATTCTGATGAGGATCTGATAGACAATGGATGGGTTTTTGTTGCTATAACAGAAGATCAACCAACACCTACAATTCAACCGACAGAGTAGGCCTTGGCAGCTAAAATTGAAGTTAAAGATGAATGGATCATTGATTCAGGATGCTGACATCATATGACTGGTGATAAATGTAAATTCTTGACTTTTTAGGAATATAATGGAGGTCTAGTGAGATTTGGAGATGATAAAGCTTGTTTGATCAAAGGCAAAGGTACACTATCTCTTGATGGTAAGCATAATACTGACAATGTTTACTATGTTGAAGGTTTAAAGCATAATCTGTTGAGTGTTGGTCAATTAGTTGAGAAAGGATTTCAGTTACAATTCAAGAATGGAAAATACAAAATTATGAATATAATTGGTTTAGAAATTGCAACCGGTAATCAAACTAGAGGTAATATCTTTCATTTGATTAATAGTGAAGAGACATGTTTGATTGCACATATTGATGAAATTTGGCTATGGCAAAAGAGACTGTTGCGTTGGGTTACTTTTCTCAGAGAAAAATATAAGCACTTGGGAAGTTCAAACTATTCAAAGCAATGGTAGAAAATGAAACCAGTAAGAAAATCAAATGTCTAAGATCAGATCAAGGAGGAGAATTTACATCTAGGGAATTTAATGCATTCTGTGAAGTGAATGGAATCGTAAGACAACTATCAGCACCTCAGACAACACAGCAAAATGGAGTTGTAGAAAGGAAAAACAGAACTATCTTGGATGTAGTCAGAAGTATGTTATCAGAAGCAAACCTACCACATGTATATTGGAGAGAAGCAATAACTACAGAGGTCTATGTATTCAACAAAGTTCACATCAAAGGTGAAACCAGTAAGACCCCTCATGAACTATGGTTTGGTATTACTCCTACTCTTAAATATTTCAGAATATTTGGAAGTAAATGCTATATTAGAAGAGATGAGTATATTGGGAAATTTGATCCTAGAAGTGATGAAGGAATATTTCTTGGTTATTCATCTAAGAGTAAGGCATATAAATGTTTTAACAAAAGATTGCAGAAAATTGTTGAGAGTACAAATGTGAAGATTGATGAACAATTTAGAGGAACTTCAAGGTCTATAGACTCTGAACCGGCAATAGAAATTCTGACAAATGAACCTACACTGAACCCACCAATACAAAATGAAGATCTAGTTACACCGGTATCATCTGAAAATTCCACTGTAACTGAGGAACAACAACAAACAAAGACACCTTGGTATGTAAGACTGAATCACTCTGAAGATCAGATAATTGGAAACAAGTATAAGGGAGTTATAACAAGAGGAAGATTGGAAAATGAAGAGGTATGTCTTATTTCTCAAATTGAACCATCATCAGTTAATGAGGCATGTGAAGATAAACACTGGATTAAAGCTATGGAAGAAGAATTAGAGCAAATTGAGAAGAATAACACTTGGACATTAGTTCTCCGGCCTAAAGGCAAAAATGTGATTGGAACAAAATGGGTATTCAGAAACAAACTTAATGAAGATGGTAAGGTTATCATAAATAAAGCAAGACTAGTGTGTAAGGGATATTATCCAAAAGAAGGAATTGATTATAATGAGACCTTTGCATCGGTAGGTAGAATTGAGGCAGTTAGATTATTCTTAGCTTTTGCAGCACACAAGAACTACAAAGTATATCAAATGGATATTAAATGTGTATTCCTGAATGGAGATCTTGAAGAAGAATTTTACATTGAACAACCTGATGGATTTTCTTTTACAGATAACAAAGATATGGTTTGCAGGTTAAGGAAAGCTTTGTATGGGTTGAAGCAAGCTCCAAGAGCTTGGTATGCAAGTTTGGATCAGTATCTTTTGAAGATTGGTTTTTCTAAAGGTAATGTTGACAGTAACTTATATTATAAAGTAACTAATGATGACATCTTTGTTATAGAAGTTTTTGTTGATGATATAATCTTTGGAGGAGAAGATGGATTATGTAAAGATTTTTCTATTGAAATGCAGCAAGAATTTGAAATGTCTATGATTGGAGAAATAAAATTCTTTTTAGGATTGCAGATTTCACAAACTGATAAAGGTATATTCTTGAGTCAATCCAAGTACTTAAAGGAATTACTAAAGAAATTTGGGAATAAACCGATAAGCACATCTATGATTACAAATGACAAATTATCACTAAGGGATGAATCTACACCTGTTAATCCGACTAGGTACAAATCTATCATAGGAGGTTTACAGTATTTGACACAAACTAGACCTAATATCATGAATGTAGTATGTATTGCTTCAAGATTTCAGAGTAATCCTAGAGAAAATCATGAATCAGTTGTAAAAATGATTTTTTGGTACTTACAAGGCACTACAAATCTTGGATTATGGTATCCTAGAGATGAAAACTTTGAATTATGTGCATATACAGATGCAAATTGGGTAGGAGATGTGGATGATAGAAAAAGAACCACCGACAGAGCATTTTTTCTTGGAAGTAGATTAATTTCTTGGTTGAGTAAGAGACAAAGTTGTACATCTTTATCAACAGCAGAATCATAATATGTTGCAGCATCAACTAATTATACACAGGTACTATGAATTAAGCAAATCTTGAAAGACATCAAGG